>NW_026652287.1:6518157-6736873 GCF_009828535.3 Hylobates moloch
AAAAAAAAAAAAAAAAAAAATGGTAGGAGTTGCTATTCTAATTTCAGACAAAACAGATTTTAAACCAACAAAGATCAAAAAAGACAAAGAAGGGCATAATATAATGGTAAAGGGTGCAATTTGACAAGAGTACCTAACTATCCTAAGTATATATATACCCAATACAGAAGCTCTCAGATTCAGAAAGCAAGTTCTTAGAAATCTACAAAGAGACTTAGATAACCACACAAGAGTAGTGGGAGACTTTAAGACCAAAATGACAGTATTAGATCACTAAGGCAGT
Source organism: Hylobates moloch (assembly GCF_009828535.3). NCBI lineage: Eukaryota > Metazoa > Chordata > Mammalia > Primates > Hylobatidae > Hylobates > Hylobates moloch. Next base: position 6,518,441 of record NW_026652287.1, read on the forward strand.
AAACTAACAAAGATTTTTGGGACCTGAATTCAAGACTTGACCAAATGAACCTAGTAGACATCTACAGAACTCTCCACCCACAAACAACATAATATATATTTTTCTCATCTGCACATGGCACATACTCTAAAATTGACCACAACTGGGCATAAAGCAATCCTCAGCAAATGCAAAAGAACTGAAATCATGTCAGCCATGGTCCAATAAAAATACGAATTAATGGTAAGAAGATAACTCAAAACCATACAATTACATGGAAATCAAACAATCTATTCCTGAATGACTTCTGGGCAAATAACAAAATTAAGGCAGAAATCAAGAAATTATTTGAAACTAATGAGAACCAAGATACAACATAACAGAATCTCTGGGACACAGCCAAAGCAGTGTTAAGAGGGAAATTTATAGCACTACATTTCCATATCAAAAAGTTAAAAAGATTTCAAACTAACAATCTAACATCACAATTAGAGAAACAAGAGCAAACCAATGCCAAGGCTAGCAGAAGGCAAGAAATAACCAAAATCAGAGCTGAACTGAATGAAAGAAAAACAGAGAAGAGCCAAAGGAACACAGTCAGAAAAGCAAGGGGGACCTTACTACCAACCCCACAGAAATACAAAAATCTCTCAGACACTATTGTGAACACATCTGTGCACACAAGCTAGAAGACCTAGAAGAAATGGATGAATCCCTAGACACACACAATCTCTGAAGTGGCACAAAGAAGAAATTCAATACCCTAACAGACCAATAATGAGTTTCAAAATTGAATCAGTAATAAACAGCCTACCAACCAGAAAAAGCCCAGGGCCAGATGGATTCACAACTGAATTCTTCAGATGTATAAGGAAGAGCTGGGACCATTCTGACTGAAACTATACCAAAAAAATTGAGGAGGAGGGACTCCTCCCTAAATTATTCTGTGAAGCCAGCATTATCCTTGATATTAAAATCCAACAAAGATACACAAAAAAAAAAGAAAACTTCAAGCCAATATCCCAGACGAACATAAATGCAAAAATACTCAAAAAATACTGCAATCCAAAAAAGAGGTTTAATTGACTCACAGTTCTGCATGGCTGGGGAGGCCTCAGGAAACTTGCAATCATGATGGAAGATATCTCTTCACAGGGCGGCAGGAGAGAGAATGAGTGCCAGCAAGAGAAATGCCAGACACTTATAAAACCATCAGATCTCATGATAACTCACTCACTATCATGAGAACATCATGGGGGAAACTGCCCCCATGATTCAATTACCTCCACCTGATCCCACCCTTGACACTTAGGGAATATTACAATTTGAGGTGAGATTTGGATGGGGACACAGAGCCAAATCATATCACCTGGGATGCAAGGTTGGTTCAATATAAGCAAATCAATAAATGTGATTCACCACATAAACAGAACTGAAAAAAAAAAACAAAAACTGATGAACAAACTCAGGAGATGCAGAAAAGGCTTGTGATGAAATCCAACATCCTTTATGTAAAAAACCCTCAACAAACTAGACACTGAAGGGACACACCTCAAAATGTTATGAGCCATCTATGACAGTCACAGCCAACATCATATTGAATGGGCAAAAGCTGGAAGCATTCCCCTTGATAACTGGAACAAGACAAGAATGCCCTCTCTTACCATTCCTATTTAACATAGTACTGAAAGTCCTAGCTAGACCAACCAGTCAAGTGAAATAAATAAAAGGTATCCAAATAAAAAGAGAGGAAGTTAAACTAGCTCTGTTTTCAGATAATATGATTCTATACCTAGAAAATCCCATAGTCTCTGTGCAAAAGCTCCTTGATCTGATAAACAACTTCAGCAAAGTTTCAGGATACAAAATCAGTATACAAAAAATTAGTAGCATTTCTATACAGCAACAACATCCAAGCTGAAAACAAAATCAAGAATGCAATCCCATTCACAATAGCCACAAAAAGAAGAAAATACCTAGTAATACAGCTAACCAAGAAGGTGAATAACCTTTACAACAAGAGCTACAAAACACTGCTCAAAGAAATCAGGCATGACGCAAACAAGCGGAAAAACATCCCAGGCTCATGGATAGGAAGAATCAATATTAAAATGGCCATACTGCCCAAAGCAATTTATAGATTCAATACCATTCCTATCCTATTCCTATTAAACGACCACTGACATTCTTCACAAAAGTAGAAAATACTATTTTCAAATTCATATTGAACCAAAAAAGAGCTCAAATAGCCAAGGCAATCCTAAGCAAAAAGACCAAAGCTGGAGGCATCACAATACCCAACTTCAAACTATACTACAAGGCTATAGTAACTAAAACAGCATGGTACTGGTACTAAAACAGCATGGTACTGGAACAGAACCAGGCACATAAAAAAATGGAAGAGAATAGAGGGCCCAGAAATAATGTCACACAGCTACAATCATCTGATCTTTGAAGAAGCCAACAAAAACAAGAAATGGGGAAAGCACTCCCTATCAATAAATGGTGCCAGAATAACTGGCTAACCATATGCAGAAGCTTGAAATTGGGCCTCTTCCTTACACCATATACAAAAATCAACTCAAGATTGATTAAAGACTCAACTCTAACACCGAAAACTATAAAATACCTGGAAGACAACCTAGGAAATACCATTCTGAACACAGAACCTGGCAAAGATTTCGTGAACAAGATGCCAAAACAATTGCAACAAAAATAAAAATTGACAGCGGGACCTAATTAACATAAACAGCTTCTGCACTGCAAAAGAAACTATCAACAGAGTAAACAGACAATCTACAGCATCAGAGAAAATACTTACAAGCTATCCATCCAACAAAGGTCTAATATCCAGAATCTGTAAAAAACTTAAACAAATTTGTAAGCAAAAGCAACCCCAATAAAAAGTGGGAAAAGGACACTAACAGACACTTTTTAAAAGAAGACCCACATGTAGCCAACAAGCATATGAAATAATTCTCAACATCACTAATCATTAGAGAAATACAAATCAAAACCAAAATGAGGTACCATCTCACATCAGTCAGAATGGCAATTATTAAAGAGTCAGAAAATAACAGACTCCGGGGTGGTTGTAGAGAAAAGAGAACATTTATAGGCTGCTGGTGGGAACGTAAATTAGGTCTGGCATAGTGGAAAGCTGTTTAGCGATATCTCAAAAACTTAAAACTACAAAACAGAGTTACATTTGATCCCACAATCCCAATATTGGGTACATAGCCAAAGGAATGTAAATCATTCTATGATAAAGACACATGCATGTGTATGTTCACTGCAGCACTATTCACAATAGCAAAGACATGGAATCAACCTACATGTCCATCATTGGTAGACTGGATAAAAATGGTGGTACATATACACAATGGAATACTATGCATCCGTCAAAAATGAGATCATGTCTTTTGCAGCAACATAGATGGAACTGGTAAACTAACACAGAAACAGAAAATCAAATACCACATGTTATCACTTACATGTGGGAGCTACACCAAGATGGGAACAACAGACTCTGGGGTCTACTTGAGGGTGGAGGGTGGGAGAAAGGTGAGGATTAAAAAACTACCTATCAGAGACTATGCTTATTAGTTGGCTGACAAAGTAATCTGTATATCAAACCCCTGCGATGTGCAATTTACCTATATAACAAATCTGCCCCTGAACCTAAAATAAAAGTTAAGAAAAAAGAATTAACACCTCCCTGCTTCCTGATACATCCTAAAATATCGTGTCTTGCATTAACAGATGACCTTGAAATTCAAAGCATGGCTTCAAAATAAAGTTTTGTAACACTCCCTTCAAAAAATTAATTTTCCTTATTACTCTGGACTAAATAGATTTCTACTTTTTAATAAAAAATGTTTTTCCTCACTAATGTTAGAAAGACAGACTTCCGAACTCCCAAGGTTATACACAAATTTGCCTATATTTTCTCCTAGTAGCTTGATTATGATGATGACAATCATTTCACCTAACAGGAATTGAGTTCTTATTATATGCTAAGTATAATAAAGTGTTCCATTTAATCCTCACCATAACATCTACAACATGGGCAGTATTATTATTCCTTTTTTACAGAAACAGAACTAAACCTTAACAGTTTTAAAGGCCTTGACCAAGTTTTGAAGACCAAATGATTCATATAGCCCAGACCGTGAGAGAGTTTGACTCCAAGAGCTGAGTTAATGTGCTACTGCATTCTTCCTATTTCTTTTTTCAAATCTTGTACCAAGAAGTCCATATAATTTCCAAAATTAATTATCATTTCCCTGCTGACAGTCACAGATCTTTTTCAGAATTAGACCTGAAAGCAAAACTCTACCTTGGAATGAGCACCTAAACTTTACCACTAGAGCCGTGGGCATCTCCAGGTCTGATTCACTCCTTGTGACCAGGTCCAAAGATCACATGGGAAGGGATCTCCCACTTATTTTTTTTTTTTCTGTGGTACACAAGAGATCCTTGAGATTTCTACTGCTTTTTGTAAATTTGAAGGTCTTTGAGAAACCCCAGTCTCATTGACTTTTTTCTTCCTTCGCTTATATTTCATGCAACAAGTAGACTCTATCCGCCAGAGCATTATTTTAGAGCAGGGCAGCAGTGATGCCATAGAAAAAAAAAAACCTCGAGTTTCCCCTTTTCACCCAGTTGGAATTATTCACAATTTCTAGAAACATCCTTTACAACCTATAGCAGAGTGGTTCCTGGATCAGCAACATCGATGGGAGCTTACTGAGTAAAAATTCTTAGGTCCCAGACCCAGTAGTCTTTGTTTTCAGAAGCTTTCCAGGTGATTCTGATGTTGAGAACCACTGACTACAGTAGCTTAGCAAGCGAGCAATTAAAATAACAGCACGACAGAATGCAATCTATATGTTGCTCTTAGCATAAGCAGCAGTAGGCAAGTTCAAAGAAGATAGCAAACTCTGGGAACTCATGTATGACTATGATGATCTCAAGTGCTCTGAATTCCCCACTGGGATCTCCTGTATTTGTCTGTAAGGGATGACTTCCTGTATTGATACAGACAAAATTAAAATAACTGCTGCAAAGAATGCCTTACACACACAGACACCACATCTGCAGGCAAGTCACTAAGCACTGTGTCTTTTTAATGTTCATTCATTTCAGAAGGATTTTCTTCTCATTTGTCATCTTGCAGGAAAGACCCCAGTTAATAAGGGTGGGGATAGCTGGGAAGGAGAAAAATTAGGGGAACAAAGCAAATGATTTGCAGTGTTAGTACTGAAAACCAACAGTGTCAAGCAACAGCCATCCAACGTGATCTCGGAGGTTTGGTTTGGTGACACTGTCACCAGGGGTCAGCAGGACTCAGCTGTGAAAAATAACTAGATGCAATTGACGGGTCAGGCTGAATTTGGACCCTAGACAGATATGTCAGACCCCTCTTGAAATTTCTTGGCCTTTTCTAAATTTGAAAGCAGGTGAGAACCAGCAGTCAAAAGCTCACTGCCTCATTTCCGTTCCTGCTTATATCCCACCTCATTCCAAACAGGCTACAATCTTAATTAATATAAATGTGCGCTCTTGTCTGCAGGGAGGGAGTAAACGGTAAATAGTACTGTCCCCAAATAGCCATTATTCTCTGGCCACTCATCTCCCTGCAGGAACTAAATTGTCTTGTAATTTTTCATTAGGCAGCAGCTAATTAAAAACACAATTACCAATCATTTTAATTATAAGCTGCTCTCCCAGGAAGGACTTAAAACACAGTTCAAATGGAGACAGTCAGATAAAAGGATTGCCAAGGAAATGCAGAATAACAAAGAAAAGGCTACTTTTTTCCACAGCTAGAAGGTTGCAGATAATTAAAAACAAAGTTGATGCTTCTTTTTAAAGTTCAATGCTGATTTTAAAAATCAATAAATCGTATTCTTGTGCAAAAGCAGAATAATTTATATGTTTGAAAATTGAAATGAGCAATGTTGGCTCTATGCCGAGTAAGGAAGTACATTCGGATGCAGGAATACATTTTCTAAACTTGATATCAGAATGGCTCTGCTAACATATCAGCATTCCACTCACCTAAACTTTGTGAAATAAATACTATTTCAACATCGTAAAAAATAAAATAAGCTCAGGACCTGACATTTGCTTATGAATGAAAAATAATTCAGATCCTGTCTATAAAGAGAAAAATAATTTCAACGTTTTTATTTAATCCCAGTAACTTAAATCTTTACAAATACCCTTGCCCATGTTATTTTAATCAACCTAATTGTCCATTAACAGACGAATAGATGGCCTGATGCGGTAGCTGACACCTGTAATCCTAGCACTTTGGGAGGCCATGGGTGGATCGCTTGAGGTCAGGAGTTCGAGACCAGCCTGGCAACATGGTGAAACCCCTGTCTCTACTAAAAATATAAAAATTATCCAGGATGGTGGCGTGTGCCTGTCGTCCCAGCTACTCAGAAAGCTGAAGTGGGAGGATCACTTGAGCCCAGGAGGCGGAGTCAGTAGTGAGCTGAGATTGCACCACTCACTTCAGCCTAGGTAACAAAGTGAGACTCTGTCACAAAAACATAAAGAAGAATTAAATCCTAGCATTTGCAGCAACATGGATGAAACTGGAGGTCGTTATGTTAGCTGAAATAAATCAGGCACAGAGCGACAAACTGTGCGTGTTCTCATTCATATGTGAGAGTTAAAGTAAGTGGATCTCATGGAGGTAGAGTGATGGATACTAGAGGCTGGGAAGGGGTGGGGGAATGAGGAGAGGTTGGTTAATGAGTCCTAGTGTTCTGTAGCAGAGTAGGGTGACTATAGGTAACAATTTACTGTATATATCAAAATAGCTGGAAGAGATTCAAAATGTTCCCAACACAAGGAAATGATAAATGTCTAAGGCGATGGAGATCCTAAATACCCTGATTTGATCATTACACATTGTTTGCATTACCAAAATATCACATGTACCCCATAAATAGGTATAATTATTATGTATCAACACAAATAAATTAAAAATTAAAAATGGATTTTTAAAAAAAATTTTATTGCCATAGGTTTTGGGGGAACAGGTGGTGTTTGGTTACATGAGTGAGTTCTTTAGTGGTGATTTGTGAGATTTTGGTGCACCCATCACCCAAGCAGTACACACTGAACCCAATTTGTAGTCTTTTGTCTCTTACACCTTCCCATCCTTTCCAAGTCCTCGAAGTCCATTGTATAATTCTTATCCCTTTGCATCCTCACAACTTGGCTCCCACTTATAAGTGAGAACATACAATGTTTGGTTTTCCATTCCTGAGTTACTTGACTTAGAATAATAGTTTCCAGTTCCATTCAGGCTGCTGCAAATGCCATTAATTCATTCTTTTTTATGGCTGAGTAGTATTCCATTGTATTTACACGCCGCAATTTCTTTATCCACTTGTTGATTGATGGGCATTTGGGCTGGTTCCAAATTTTTGCAATTGGGAATTGTGCTGCTATAAACATGCGTGTGCAAGTATCTTTTTCATATAATGACTTCTTTTCCTCTGGGTAGATTCCCAGTAGTGGGATTGCTGAATCAAATGGTAGTTCTGCTTACAGAGGTTAATTTTTGAAGTTTCTTCCTCTTCTTTCTTTTTTTTCAGTGGTGTCTTATTATTTTGCCCAGACTGGTCTCAACCTCCTGGGCTCAACTCCTGTCCATCCTCCACCTCAGCCTCCCAAGTAGCAGGGATTACAGACACGTACCATGATGTTCAGCATGTAGCTTCTCTAAAAAAATATGAAATAAGTTCAGTCCAAGAAACATCTGCGTGATGCAGTTGAACCCAGTGAAATTCTTTTTTACCCCAAGTTGCAGCCAAATAAAGAGAAAATAAATAACAATTATTTCTCATCACTTGACTTTACTGATTTCACCTGTGTTCACTGATTTCTACTTCAATTGCCATTGAATTCTAGTATCACAGAAGCCAGGACCCCATCTGCTCTGCTCCTCCTCCTTCTTCTTTTAGGGTAACTGTATCTATGCTCTTTTAAAATTGTTCTCTGAGCCTAGCAATCATATTATCTTAAGCATTTAAATGACCGAAGCAAAAAAAAAGTTATCATTATTGCTGTCAAGTCATACAAAGGACAAAAAATGTACCGATCAAGCAAAGCTAAGTGCATCAGACATACCTCGGGGAAGAATCCCTTGAAAGATCTTAGTGGAGTTCTTAAAAGGGAAATTGGGGCAGTTTGTTTGCAGGATTTGAGCCTGGGCTGGGTGATTGTGAGATGGGCCTCGCAGGGCGGGGAGCCAGTGGGGATCGGGCTCTTGACTCCACCTGCCGCAACTTGGACAGGACCTTCGGCTGCATCAGCCTGACTTGACACTGGTCCATAGAACCAACGGCCAAATCGTTGCATGGTCCCACCTGCCAGGTTTCACTGTCCCTTTCTGTGCCTTTCAAGGAAGTTTGCCTCATCTTAAAGTCATATATAGCAATCTCAGGGCCTCTTGGCCTTTCTGATCTGCTGAGGGTCTCTTTGGATGAGATATAGATGTCCACGGCACCGCAGAGCATCAGTTTATGATTGTAAAAGTATCACTTCCTGCTCCTTTCCCGAGTCCTGCAGTCTGTCCATCATGGGTACTTTTGGTCATCCTGCCTGACACTTGATGGGGAAAAGGGGTGACCTGGTGATGTGTTTAAGCATTCTCCCTGGGGAAAGTGATTCTCTGTATGTCTCAGCTGAACACAGTTCAGATGCGCAGGATTGGGTCTGCAGCTTAGTAGATCTGAGTCTTGCAGCTACTTCTTCAGCTTGAGAGACAGCCAACCCTCTCCCTCAACCCCACTGTGGTTCCTGCCTAGCATCATCTGTGCACCCACCCTCTGCGCCCCAGCCCTGTGCCACCTGGTCCAGCAGGCCTCTCTCTTTCTCAACTTAGCAGGTCTCAGGGAAAGGAACTCCCAGATCGAGAAGCCAGCTGGGGAGAAGTCCTTACAGCCACAATAGAAAGCTCTTCTTATAATCAAAACACATTCAATTTCTTTGGGCCCAATATGCTGGCCTTTTGCATGTGATGGTCTATTGCCTAAGGATGCTGTTTTTGTGTTAGAAGATAGGGTGGACAACCATACCAGTTGGCACAGGACTCTCTTTATTTTGGCATGGAAAGTTCAGCTTTCCAGAAAACGGCTTAGTCCTGGGTAAACTGGGACTGTTGGGAGGAAAGCTTGAAGGATGCAGCTCCTCTATTCTCCAAATTGAGTTACTTCCCTAGAAAACCCTCTCAATGGGCCACTCCCCTCAAATGAACACCTAGAACCCTCTCTTCCTAGGAACATCCTATACCCACCACCAATAATTCAGACTCTTGAAAACCAAACCTTTTTATCTAGTCTCTGCAGCAAGGAAAATGTAGACTTCTAGAAGGAAAAGCTACAGTGTGAGCCTGGTTCTTGAGAGGAGAATCAAAGCCCATCTTCTGTTCTCTTAGGATCACCTTTCTGCTGAGAAAACAAGGCATAGCTATTTTCTCCATCATATCATCCCAGCTCACAGGGATTTCTCACAGGAAGTGGTTCTCAGACCCGGATATATGTAAGTGTTATCTGGGGAACTTGAACAATTCCTCCATGCCTGGACCCCTCTCCTGATCAATTAGATTAGAATCTGTGAGGTTTGGCTGGGCATAAAAACAACGAAAACCATCCGTTTCTCAGGGAGTGGTGAAGAGAAGGTTTTGTCTTATTTCAGTCATATTTATAAGAAATTCAACAAACAGATCAAGTAGATGACAGTTTCTATATATTATGAACCCTAAAATTCCCTTGACTTCTGACCTTTGAAGGCCAAGGCACTACAGTTCATGTAAGACAGGCTGCCCAGCATGCCGAAATTCACTGACATGGAACGTTTCTTCATTAACCCCACTGTAAATATTGCAAATTCTTCTGACCTCAATAAATACTAAATGTAAAACTCAAGTGTTTCATAGACTGGGCTGACAAATCCCATAATCTCAGGATTTGAGAGCTGGAAGCCTCCCCTACCCATCTTTTTCCATAACTCAGTGAAATTAATATTGCCAAAATTATTATTATTAATTTTCTGAGCTCCTTCAAAACCTTCCTTGGCAAACAATGGCTTTATTTTCTAGAGATTTTTCTCAGATTGAATTTTGGTTACATCAGCTCTAGAGAGTACACAGGAGCATGTATACTTAAGCATATTTTTCTCATAAATATAACACACTTGCAACTGCTTTCAAATGATTACCACGGACTCAATCTCGAATGTCATACTTTTACATTGGTTTGACACATTTATAATTGCCTGGAAGGATTTCTTAAACAAGCAGCACTTTTATTGGATTAGAAAATCTTGATGTGACCTAAATTTTATATACGACCTCTATTTATCTCTGCTGTGGATGAAAACGTTAAAGTAATTTAAGATACTACTGAGCAAGAAAATCAGAAAAAGTAAATGGCATGATTGCTGCCTTTTTAAAATTCTGATTAAATAATTTAAAGAAGTTTGGATAAAATATGTGATACAAAATAAAATTACCTGGGAAATGTTCAAGACCATGTATTATTTAAGACCGAAGTATGTGGGTAAAAATATTAATAAGGTTGTGCAGATCTGGATCTGTTTAAATGCGGCCACTAATGAGACAGAGCTTTGAAGGTGGTGAGTCTTAAATTAATAACTCCTCATCCAGAAACTCTTGAGAACAAGGACACTGAGTCTCTAAGAGGTTAAGTAGCTTGGGGCTAAGTGACTTTTTCAAGAACTCACTGCTAGTAAGTGGCAGGCCAACCCAGGTCTCTTCTGATTTCCGATCTCAGCTCTTCACCACATTGCTATACTTCCTTTCATCAGGGGAAAGATTACAACATATTCTTGGGGCAGAAACCAACTTTCTTCCAGATACAGGTCAAACTATACCTATTCATAACCAGTTTCTCAAGGTTATTCTCACAATGTAATCATCTTTTAAAAGACATTTTTGTAGAGATGGGGCCTCACTATGTTGGCCAGACTGGTCTCAATTTCCGGGGCTCAGGCGAATCTCCTGCCTTCACCTCCCAACAATTATCTTCTTATGAAGTTGGTTTGAACTCCAGATCATGGCTATTATTATGATTTCTTTATACCTTAGAGAAATTTTTCTTTCCCATTGGGGACTTTCAGGAAGATGGTGGTCAATTCTGCAGAACAAAGAGAAACACCCTCTGCCACTGGATGCTTCACAAGCTGGTTTGGCCCATGATATATGGAGTGGGTAGCATCAGATATTTCATTAATATTAGAACAACTAATGGCCTGGAGATGCTTATCACTGACACGTGGCTGACCCAAGTGAGCAAATGGGCCCACACATAATTAGAACTGATACCTGAGCTGCTGTTGTTGGCAGCATTCTTTGCTATAATATTGGTTGTACACAAAAGTTACAGCACAAGTGTTGAGAGGGAGGGAAGCAAGTCAAAAAGTTTCATCAAAGTTCTCTTGGATATAAGTTATAAAAATCCAATTCAAGCTAGCTTAAGCATGAAGGTCATGTACTGTCTGAAATAACTGAAATGTTTAGGGGTAGGGTTCCTTTCAGGTGTGGCTTGATCCAGGAGACTTGGGTTCTCCTCTTTTTCCATTTCTTGGTTCCTTTTCTTCATGTTGATTTCATCCACAGAGAAGCCACCATGACTGCAATTGTTGCAACCTTATAGCTCTACCTGTTCTAGTTTCTTGGAGAAGAGGGTATCTCACTTTCCACATTTCCACATGGACTTTCCTTCCCTTTAATCCCAAATGAATTATTATGAGGCGTCCATTTATAAACCAATTGCTGAGCTCAAGGAATTTGAGTTTCTGATTGGCCAGGAAAGGTTCATATGATCTTTCCCTAGAATGAGGTGAGAAAACCCCGCACCACGAAGAGTAAGGGAGGCATATTTCTCCCAGAAAAGAGTCTGTTACTAGAGGAGAGTACAGCTGCTGAGGCCCTCAACAAGCAATAAATGTCCACCATAGTGGACGATGGCCAGATGGTCCATGTCTTTCAGAGTGTTACACATGAGAGGGCATGTGATTAGGTGGGTGCTTCATGACCCCAGCTGCTGGACTAGCACCCAAACCAGTTCAGACCTATACAGTGGAGAGCTTTCTTTCCAAATTGGAACAACCTCCTTATGAGGGAGTGAACAGATAATTACCGCAGAGGAGAAGCAGAGGCTAGATCAATCTTTACCCTAGGAGATCAGAAAGGCTCGTTGGCTGGTAACTAATGCGAAAGTTGTCAGAATCAAAATGGAGCCACTAGTGTCAAACTGAAAGAAGAAAGAAGGAAGGAGGGAAGGGAGAAAGGAAGGGAGGAAGGGAGGAAGGAAGGAAGGAAGGAAGGAAGGAAGGAAGGAAGGAAGGAAGGAAGGAAGGAAGGAAGGAAGGAAGGAAGGAGAAAGGAAAGGACCTTCATGCACACATGCCGATGGTAAGAACTTTTACAAAGACTCTGAAGGGCTTTTACCCACGTATGCCTGTAACAAGAACTTTATCAAGGACTTTTCAAACTGCAGCTTGCTACCTGAGTCACAAGGACATCTAGTCAGATGTACAGGAACACCTGCCTGTCACACTGTCTCCACTAATGAACTGGCATCAACTCCTGGAATAGCCCCTGTAACCAATGTTCCTCTGTTTCAGAACAAATTATGTGTACGTTTTCCCTTTTCCTTTAAAAGCTTTTTCTCACCTCAACCTCTTTGGACATGCCCTTGGTCCCCATACCCTGCAAGTCCTGGGCTTACAAATTCCCTGTGCACTCAATGATAAACTCTTTATCTCTGGAGGATCTTTCTCTGTCTGCTCTTTAAGTGGACACTTATATTCAAAAATTTCAGAAAACTCAAACGTTTAAGGTTGCTTCTGAATGCGAATGAAGTCAATGAGAGACACTGGAAGGACGAAAAGTAGTTCATCAGACATCGTTACACACCTGCTCCCAACACACATTACCTTCAGTGGCCTCTGCAGGGCATGTCCTCACATACACATCCTATCATTATTCTGGTGTGACATGATCGTGTGGATGACACAAATAAGTCACATTGCATTGTATGTGTGTTTTTGTGAACACATCAATTCGTATTGTGGAAATCTTTAAGCACAGAATAGAACTTAAACCTCATTTTTGTATTTCTTATTTCTTCCAAGTCTACTTGAAGCCACCAAAGTGAGGGAAATCTCAGCATTGAATGAGGGGGTGACCATCTAATGTGCCTTCTGACTCTCACTGGTTGTGACCGGGGAATGGGACAATGGTTGAGACTGAGGGTTCTATTTTTTTTTTTTTAAACGGAGTCTCGCTCTGTCACCCAGGCTGGAATGCAGTGGCGCCATCTTGGCTCACTGCAACCTCCGCCTTCTCAGTTCAAGTGATTCTCCTGCCTCAGCCTCCTGAGTACCTGGAACTACAGGCACCCACCACCACGCCCAGCTAATTTTTTGTTCTTGTTGTATTTTTAGTAGAGACAGGGTTTCACCATATTGGCCAGGCTGGTCTCAAACTCCTGACCTTGTGATCCACCTGCCTCAGCCTCCCAAAGTGCTGGGATTACAGGCAGGAGCCACCACGCCCGGCCGCGACTGAAGGTTTCTTTGATGCATCATCTAGAGTAAGTTCACAAGCCACAGAGCTCACAGTTGAGAGTCCCTCCTTGTCCTCCTCTCCATGTCCTGGAATTCCTTTTACAGCTTCCACCATGGAGACACCCAAAGGAAGGCAGAGCACAACTGACTTCTAAATAATCTCACTGTATTAAGTGCCCAGCTTAGTGCCAGTTGCAGACAGTGCCAATTTCTAGATCCACAAATTCATAAAACAGCAAAAATTATATAAAAGGGAAAAATAAAATTAGACCATGTTGAGCTCATCTGCTGTTTTTGGCAATCAGAAACCACTCCTTTTTCAGACATAGGCAGCTAATTTTTCTTTGAGGAACCATTCTCAAAGAGAAGTTCTAAGAAAAATTAGCTGTCTTTATCTGAAGGATCCTCCCTCTTGCTCAATCTGTGGGCAGTGAGGACCACACTTATTTCCGCCCCATTCCTGTCTTTAAGACCATTCATAAGACCAAGGCCCTTTTCCCCCATCTACTCCTCCCCTCTTCATATTGATTATGTGAAGGATGGGCATAGACTGGTCTAATCCTAGTCCATCAGAAGTGGCTTCTGCCCCCATGGGAGTGTACAGCAAATCAGTACAGATGCACTGGGTTCTACAAAACATGGGCATTATGGGGGTGTGTTATGGAGGCACATTGCTTACTGTAGATGATGAAGAAAAGGTTCCTGAGAAGATGCCTGGGAGATGAGTAGGACATAGGTACTGATGTGGGCAAGGGTGGGAAGACAGAAGTAAAATACAGAGGAAGTTTGATTATACAAAGATAGATGGGTACTGTATGAACAGAGATGTTTGAAGGAGGGGCTGCAGGATGAAGGGCTGGTGACGATGCCAGGAGCAGGTGACATGGAGATTGTGAACGGCACTGGAAAGAGTCTTCATCACTTAAAGTGCAATTAGCATATGCAAAAATAGACCTGAATGATCATTTTCAACCAGATGGAGGAAGGTGTCATTGATGGGATTCTAACTACCATTATTTGGAGGTCAAAAATTATGAATACATATAGTCTGATATAGCCTCTGCTTCTCCTCTGTAGTAATCATTTGCTCACTAACTCATAAGGAGGTTGTTCCAATTTGAAAAGAAGGCTCTGCACTGTGTAGATCTGTAAGTTTGACTTGAGTGCCAGTCCAGCAGCTGGGGGTCATGGAGAACCCACCTAATTACATGCTGTCTCATGTGTAACACTCTGAATGGCATGGACTATATAGATATGTAATTGTTTTATATAAATACAATTCTTATATATATACATACATATATATGAACATATACGTATAATTGATTAATATGAATATTGATGAAATTAATATATATAATTGTTATATTACTTGAACTCACAATTATTCTTCTATAAATGTATTCTACAGCAATATTTGGACAAATATGTAAAAAAAAAGCATGTTAAATGGAACACCATTGAGAGTAAGAAAAATGGGCTCACCAAAAATGTACATCATCGGGGTGAGTTAAATTAAATGGGATGCATTGCAGTCTTTAAAATAATGTAGTAGGTTTAGGTGAACCCATATGCAAAGATGCACAAGAAATATTACGTGAAAAAAGCAAGTTATAGATAAGTGTATTTGACCACATACAGACACCTGCAAGTGTTCACACACAACTCTAAAAAGATAAATTCCAAATTGTAAATACTTCGGGATGACGGGGTGGGAAAATAAAACCATTAGAGACATTTTTAAATTATAAATTTATATATTATGGTACTATTTTAATAAGCAAACAGCAGATGTTGTAACCATTTTTAAACTGTAAAAATGTAAAGAAATAACTTGCATCTGGAAAAGAAATGCACACTGAAGCATTTATACAGGCTTAGTTCAAAAATGCTGTACTTTTTTTTTTTTTTTGAGATGGAGTCTCGCTCTGTCCACCAGGCTGGAGTACAGTGGCGTGATCTCCACTCACTGCAACGTCTGCCTTTCAGGTTCAAGTGATTCTCATGCCTCAGCTTCCCAAGTAGCTGGGATTACAGGCATGTGCCACCACACCTGGCTAGTTTCTGTAATTTAGTAGAGACAAGGTTTCCTTCTGTTGGCCATGTTGGTCTCCAACTCCTGACCTCAAGTGATCTACCCGCCTTGGCCTTCCAAAGTGCTGGGATTACAGGTGTGAGCCACCATGTCCAGCCCCAAAATACTTAGTTTTGAAATAAATCTTGTTAATCACATGAAACCCTAGCACAATGTCCACAAGACATGCAGCATGAGGCTGAAAGTCCTGGGAAAGGAGAATGCACGCTAACCCAGTCCATGGGGCCAACCTGGGGACTTACAGTGCAAAGGTCAGAGCCCCAGGTGCTCCCTGACTGTTCCCTGGAGTCCTCTGCATAGCATAAGCAGAAGACTGGCTGCCTCTGCTGGTTTCCCAGGCTCTCAGCTGCTGAAGGAGCCCTGAGGAATCTTCTGGAAACAACTTTCCTCAGACAGAATGAAGAGGACACAGGTGTGCAAGGTGATGGCACTGTAAGCCTTGTACTGCCTCTCTTCCACCATCATGTGCCAACTGAGCATCTGCAGGTGACCTCTTTAACTTTTCTGGACTTGTCTCTCTGCCCTGAAAAGTGGAAACAATCATTCTTGCTCTGCTCACCATGCAGGCTATTGTCAGGATTGTTTGTGTTAATAATCTAAAAAAGATCTTGTAAACCCTGATGGGCTGCCTGTGCGTAGGAAAAGAACCACTTCCCTCACATAGGGATGATTTTCATCTGATTTCAACCGTAAGGGAAAATAGTCAAGCTTTCAAAGGCTACGGGTAAGATGATCGAGCTTTCTTTGTTTAATAAAAAGAATGGGCCAGGCACAGTGGCTCATGCCTGTAATCCCAGCACATTGGGAGGCTGAGGCGGGGAGATCACTTGAGGTCAGTAGTTCAAGACCAGCCTGGCCAACATGGTGAAACTCTGTCTCTACTAAAAAATGCAAAAATTAGCTGGGCATCTTAGCAGGCAACTATAATCCCAGCTACTTGGGGGACTGAGGCAGGAGAATCACTTGAATCCAGGAGATGGAGGCTACAGTGAGCTGAGATCACATCACTGCACTCCAGGCTGGGCGACAGGGCGACACCCCATTTCAAAAATAAATAAATTAAATAAAGGATTTTTGAGAAGCTGAGGCCAAAGGATCCTTTGGGCCTTGGAGTTTGAGACCACCCCAGGCAACATAGGGAGACCTTGCCTCTGCAAAAAAATAAAATAAAATAAAAAATTAGCCAGGCATAGTGTCATGCACCTGTGGTCCTAGCTACTCAGGAGGCTGAGGTGGGAGGATCACTTGAGCCCAGGTCAAGACTGCAGTAAGCTATGATCGCCCTACTACGCTCCTGCTTATGCAACATAGGACACACTGTCTCTAAAAAATAAAAATAAATAAAACTTTAAAAGTCTGGCATTTTGATTTTGCAAAACAAGGTCATGAGCCTTCTCACCCATGGGACTGTTAGCACTCTGCTTCAGAATTAGCTCAATGATCTCTCACAAGATACAAACACAAGGAGACAATCACAGAGGCATGCATTTATCATTCAAAAAGATAAGAGAGGCTTTAATTTTTCTTTCTTCCATTTCATAAATACATACGAAATTCCTTCCAGACTTCATTGACACTGTTGAGCCACATTCGCATCCATGTCCATGCGTAATGCTTACTCATTGCTGAACTGCGTGTCCTCTCACACTGGTATGGAGGACGGTTTTGTTGGCTTACCTCTTTAATTTCCCCAGCACAAGTCAATCTCAGACTGAATGCATGACCTGCAGATTTTACACTTTTAGTTTCTTAAGTGTGTTTTAGTGGATTGATTTAACTTTGGCAGAAATTTTATTTAAATGTATTTGTTTGAAGTAAATATTTAAATATTAACATTTACTAGGGAAGGAAGAGGCTTATTTATATCTGGTTGATTTCCTGGGAGAAGCTTTGGTTTTTTTCTCTCTCTAGGTTTATTAATCATTTTTCAGTACACCATCTTCTGTCCCGGACAGGCCACACTGAAGTCAACCAAGCCCCAGGCCAGACCAAGAACAGAACAACTTTGTATGTGGTCCTGGGGAGGGGATGAAGTTAGTAAAGGAAACATTCTGACATCCAAAAAGTCAAGGTCTATTTGCAGACACAAACATGCCATGTATCAGGATAAAATGACCAAATATTAAACAAGGTGTGAATTTTCTCACTCTTCCTCCAACCCTAGAAGCTAGGACATTCCCGTCATATTACCCAAGGTAGGACCAAAACCAAGCCAAAAAGAAAAGTAAGTAAATCCATTCTGAGCTTTGGGCTTTCACAATAGAATACTGAAACCCAAGACAGTGACTGCTCTTAAGGGGATTTGTATCCTTTGAACCTACTTGGTGTTTTAGTGGATTGATTTAACTTTAACTTTAAAATTTGACCTAAACAATAGACAGAGAACATATATGATCTGGCTGGGTGCAGCGGCTCATGTCTGCAATCCCAGCACTTTGGCACTTTGGGAGGCCAAGAGTGGCTGATCGTTTGAGCCCAGGAGTTCAAGACCGGCCTGGGAAACATGGCAAAATCCCTTCTTTACAAAAAAATACAAAAATTAGCTGGATCAGGTGGCACACACCAGGAAACAGAGGTAGGAAGATTGCCTGAGCCCGGAAGGTCCAGCCTGCGGTGAACCAAGATCATACCACTGGGCTCCAGCCTGGGCAACACAGTGAGACCCTGTCTCAAAAAATAAAAAATAATACATATATATACATATATATACACACATATGTACATACACACACACACACACACACACACACATATATATATAATCTAACAGAATGGACTCTTCTAGTTTTCCTGTAACAAACACTCCCATGTACTTGAGGGTTGAATGTGTCTGGAGGGAAAGCAAGGGAAGGTACATCATTCCCACCCACTGGTCTTGGTCCTAAGTGGTGATAAGGGGGTCATAGGTCTTCCAGATGGTTTGGGAGATCTGGAATAGAAGAGACTTGGATCGCTTTTCTTATCTGGTTGCCATTGAGTTCCTCATGCCACCTTGGTTTAGGAGAGTAGACTAAAGATGGCCTCATGTGAATTCAAGGCACAGAGGCCTGAAAGGACCACGCAGTCCAGTGTTACCCAAGTGAGTAGAGAAGCCAAACAGTCTTCTGAGCCACCAGCACTGGAGGACAAGGATGGGCCTCATGACTGGGTTCAGGGTGCACCATTATGGATATGTGGCAAATCTCATATTGGGGGACCAGCTGGGAATGCAAACTTATCAGGGAAGGTTAAAGAGGAAAAGAAGTCAGACAGGAAAACCATCTCTGTGGACACCAGCATCAGACAGAGAAGAGCTGAGAACTTATTTATGCACCCGCGACAGTCCTGTGTGAGCCTCCTGGTGCTTAGACTCAACTCCATGAAAAAGAGGAGGATGGAATTACAAATTAATTGAGTGTAATGCATATTTCTCTAAATAAGTTAGAATTGGTGAGCTGATGCTTTGTGCCATCTGACTAAACAGCGCTAGAAATAAATGTTAAGTTGATTAGGTAGACTGAGACTGTGTATCTAATACACACAGAAAGAATGAGAGATGGAAATGGAGACAGATACGGAGAGAGAGAGAGGAAAGAAAAAAGAGAGAGAGAGAGAGTGAGCATGTGCATGATCTATCCTGGCACGCAGACACGACAGCGGTTAGTACTTGGCTTGTACACAGTAGGCACTACTCCATAAATGATTGTTGAACAAATTAAGTAAAAAGGGAATCCGAAGTAAGGAGGTGAAGATGGAAATGGATGGCGCAGCGTGAGATGTAGGGGGAGGTTGTTCACTCTTTTTTAAAAAAAGTTTCGATACAATTTTTCCTGCAGTGTACCTAAGTTTAAAATAAGATTGAAATGTGTTCTCTGGTGTCCTCAAAACTCCACTGCCCCACTTGCAATGGGAAAGACTGGGTACCCTAGTCAGACACACTGCGAGGGGATGGTTCACAGGGTGTCCTGCTCCTCCCAGTTTGCCTGGGTCTTTTTCAGCTCTAGCACCGAAAGCCCCACGTCTTAGGAGAGGCCCAGTTCCAGGCTCATTGGAAAGGTTGGTCATTCTGATTCAAATTCCGCATATCCAGTCACGGAGGGATAATGTTCCCAGCTCACAACTGTCCGCTTTCAGGATTTGAAAACCAAGAAAACAGAATTTGAAGTATTCAAAGGAAGAAGCACGGCCTGTTGTATCTGCACAGTAATAGTCAACGTTCGAACAAGAGTGTTATTGAAAATTACATTAGCTCATTATGGTTGGGGTCATTGAGAAAGATGTGGTCTCACCAGTCTTCAAATCAAGAGACACATTGGGGAACTAAATGCCACAATCTCTTTATTGCATCCCTACCTGAATTCAAAGCTCCCCTCAACCTGGGCCACATCAAGATGAGATCTTATCAGGAGAGAGGAGACTATTTGGCCATGTTAATTTATCACGGTGGAGATCTGGTGCATAATTTAACACTCATCTCATTAATTTTATAGGCACTCTTTACAGCTCTTACAACAGTTAGAAATGTTCGATGGAAAAGGGAGATCTCCTCACCTCCTAGGCACTCTGTGAGAAAAGGTTTTGGGAAACCTTTTGTCACTTGTTTCTCCTCCCTGACCTCTGTTTCCAGACTACTGCAAAGCACAGTGTACCCCCAAGTTTTCTGGATGACGTGGAGGTGCAGTTCACAGCATCAAGTCATGCAGAGGGGAGGGGAGTTAACTTGATAGGTGTCTGAGATGGGCTGATGAAATGCAGCATGGAAAATTAGCCCAGTAAAACAGCTATAAAATTTGAATCACAGCATCATAAAAATGCTAACAGACCAAGAAAAATAAATATCACAGGCAGCCAAGAACAAGGCAAGTCACCCTATGCACAAACCTGGAAATACAGACTACCTTTAATTACTTCTTTTTAACATTGTTAATCAAGCCATCTCTGAAACAATAGTCAATGTATTGAAAAGATGACTCTATCATAGAAAGTGGAGACAAATTTTAACCCTGATGACTTTCTATTTCTTTGCATTAAAAAACCAGCAAAGATGGAGAAACATTAAGGATAATCTATAATCACTGTTTTCCCAAGTAGAAATAAATTCTTGTTATCTGCAGCAGTTATTTTCTTTTTTCTTTTTCAAATTTTTTAGTTGACAAAAACTGTATATATTGATGATATACAACCTTGTATTTTGAAATATGCATACCATGCTTTGTAGAAATAAATCAAGCTAATTAATGTATGCATTGCTCCATACTTATTTTTTGTGGTGAAAACACTTAAAATCTACTTTCTTAGCAATTTTCAAGAATACCATACATTGTTGTGAACTACAGTCACTATGTTATACAATAGTTCTCCTAAACTTTTTCCTTTTATCTATCAAATAATTTGTATTCGTTGACCAATTTTTCCCCAACCCACCCCCCATCCCACAGTAATTATGTTCTATAGAGTCACCTCGGACACGGAATTATCAAGTTCTGAACATTTTCTAGCAGAAATAGAGATAAATTTCTTCAAGCCTCTTGTCACAACATTCTTATCCATCAATGAATACATAACCTTGTCTTATGTGTGTTTCTGTTTAAAGACACCTTATTCAATATATAGCACCAACTCATTAACATTGAACTCATGACCAGCCCTGCTGTCTGTCACTCATACCTGAATGAAGCATCTTTGCATTTTCTCCATCAGGTACCTCACATTGCCTTTTTGTGGTAGACAAGACTTCAACACTATGCTTGCAGTCCATGTTAAATAGCAAAATCATCCGTGAAAGAAACACAAAAATGCGAACAGTCTGGCACTAAATAGACACAAAAAGGACACTTGTTTATGGTATGAGAGCTGAAACAAGAAAGCAGAGTGTCACCTTGTTCCATCTAAGGTGAAAACTTAAAATTTTTTTTTCTGCTCCGTGTATGTTCAAAAATGAGCATAAAAGCACCAGGAACATTGATTTTGGAATTACAAGTGCATTTTAGCAAGTACATTTGAAAACACAGTATCTGTAAATAAGGAGGACAGAGAGTGACTTTGTTTGCAACTCCCAATAATTTAAACAATAATTAACTAATGCATTTTTCTGTGTCACTTTGAGTCTCTGGTTGCAATAAATAGGAAGTGATTGTGACTTTCTTAGAAAAGCAACATAATGGAAGGATATGGGAAAACTCAGAAAGTCAAGGCAGAATGTAAAGAAAGAGAAAAGATATGAAAGGAGAATCTCCTGGGATTAGGTTGCATTTATTTCTGCATTCCTACATATCTACAGAATTGGTATGTGCTAGGCACTGTTGGTGTTTGAGGTACAAAAGTGAACAAACCAGGTCTCTGTCCATGTGAAATTTACAGCTTATTAGAGAAGACAATAAAATGTCAACATATGTTAGAAGTGATATGTGCTATAGAAACCAAAAGCCATGTCAGTGGGCATCTGGTCTGCCAAGGATGCGAGTAGGCAGGTGGCAATTTTAAGTCCTATTTCTGCTTCTTTGCAAGTCATGCGAACTCAGCCAATTTTCTTCACTTCACTGCATCTTATATTGTTTCATCTGTGGCTTGGGTATAATAAAAACACCTAGCTCATAGGGTCGTTTGTAGGATTTTTAGGATTATTGCAGGTGAAGTACTTGGCACAGTGCCTACCACACAGTAGGTATGTTTTCTGTTTCATGCTTATGATAATATGCTATTACAATAATGATACAAATGCTGCATAGCCCCTCTGAATCACCACCAGTGCTGGGCCTGTTGAAGACTTGAACTTTCCTAACATATTTGTCAATGGAGAGATTGTCTTTGTCTTAAAGAATATGCTTTCCACAATTGTAGAATAAAGAAAAGGCAGTAACAGAAAACCCAGCCTTGAAAGATTCTTGGTGTATCAATTTAATTTTTTCAAATATTTTTATATTCTTTTCTTTCTCATCTTAAGAGAACAAAATGGGTGTGTTCTACTATGCAGCATTTATAACTTTCTTGATATAGAGAATGACTTATGACTAAACCCGGTAAGGAACAGAGCTTTCTCTTTGTGGTTTTCAACAACGTAACCCAGATAGAAACAAAGCTGCAGATATTTATGCCTCTCCTTTGTCTCTTTGAAAGTTTAAAATCATCCCCTAATTAAACCAGAAGACATTGTGCATGATTTTTTTTAAGGCTGTAACAGCAGAGACAGGCTAGCTAGCTATTCAGTTATCTGGTGAATAGCTATTTACCAAACCTCTTTCCTTTTCTTCTCGAGCTCACAGTTATACTCTATTTACAGCCTCCCTTGCAGAGGGTCTAGGACCTAGCTGAGAAAGGTGAGTAGAAGCCATATCACCACCTCCCAGCCTGACCTATAAAACATCCCATGGGTAGTCCTGCACGCTTCGTTGCTGCAAATCAGAAGATGCTTGTTACAGATGGAAAAGTCACAGGATGGAAAGAGCTTAGGTTCTTGAATTAGTTCTTGGTGGATCTACTCATCCATCAACAAAAACGACAAGATTGGACTTTCAATTAGTGAAAAATAAACTTCTATGGGGCTCTAACCATTACGTATCTTGAGGTTCATTTACTACAGCATAGAACTTTTCCCTAAATGAGAGAATGGAAACCCCTAAGAATTGACTTTAGTGACAGACCTTGATTCCTTCAGGTAGTATAAACGTCTCAGATCTTTACTTATTGATTTCAAAGAAACAAGGACATAGCTGCTCCCATATACCCATAAATATTGCAGGAGTTGAAAACATTTCTGGGATTGCAACTTAGTCACATTGACAGTAGAGAAAATGGCTGTGCAATTGATTTGGCTGTACTGTGTCCTGGGATGGTCCCTTCCACTTCTATTGAATTTATGGTCTCTGTTGGACACACAGTATATCCAACGAAAACTGATCTTGTATCTATAATTATGCCATTGTTTTCAGTAAACATCTGGGAAATGTAATGGCTTGATAATCTTCAGTGAAAACGTGTCCTTCCCTTCCATTCTCTAAAACTTCCCTGAATCCGTGAATTCACTTGTTTATCCCTGACCACTGTGAATTTGGGGGAAGAATGTGCAAAATCAATTCAAAAATCATATAGGGAAGTCAGGATGCTGCTATTAGGAGAGAGAACCCTGCATATGCTTCAGGCCTGGGAGAGCTGCCCCAGCCTCACCTGCAGTTGTGAACCACGATCACATCTCCTGCTCCCAGCTCTCCAAATTTCCAGAGACACTCTACAAGCCAGACTCCTTTGCCATGACACTGCTCAAGACATGCTTCGTTTATTTCAATTTCTGATTTGCACTGAGGAGAGAAAAGCAATCTATCATCTCTTAGGGGAAGAAAGCCATTTGGAAGAACCTATTTTGTACATTCATAACAGCATTGCTGGTTCTCGATGAATATCAAATAACAGCAGCAAAAAAAAAGAAATAGGAAGGGTGGAGAGAGGAAGATGGGAGGAAGAGAAGGAGGAAGAGAAGGAAGGAAAGAACAAGGGAGGGAGCAAGGGAGGGAGAGAGAATCCTATCAAAGAATCCTCAGAGTTGCCCATAAGCCCAGACACCCGAGTAGTCAACAGGCAAATTTGTTTACTTCTTTTCATAGATGGAAAAACAAGCCATGGAAGTAACTTTTCGCATAAAAGTGAATTTAAGGCACCTGAGACTTTAATGCGTGGGCAGATAATAAAAATCCTGTTGAAATGTTTTCATGTATCTGTGCCTAAAATTACATTCTGAGATGTTATCTTTTAATTCAGGTTCTCCTTGTAGCTTCCCTTTTTCCACCCCCTCCCTGCCCAACAGAGTCACATCCCTGTTCATTGCATCATGGAAGGTACGAGGAAGAGTGGAAAACAGAAATACCTTATCATTTTTTGGCACTTAATTTATAAAGGGCTGGTTCTTAGGAGACAATGATAGCTACCACGTACACAGTTAGCATGTGCTGGGTGTTATTCCAAGTTCTTTGTTCTTAATTCATTTAACTCTTACAGCAGTTCCACATCATGCCTATGCTACAGAATGGGAAAATGAGGCACAGAGAGGTTAACGAAGTTGCCCAGGTATGTACAGGTAATAAGGGGCAGAGGCAGGGTTTGAACAAAGAAGTCTGGCTCCGAAGTCCAGGCTCTGTGTCACCTCACTGTGGGGTTTTACAACACTACGATGCCTCACTATGCTAACATGCTTTTCTCAAAACCTAAGTAGGGTTTTCGAGGAGATAAATGGCATATGGTTGTAAAGCTTTGGTAAGACCTTTTGCTTACCAATAGTAAGAGAGAAAGACTTGCACACTCAAAAACAGTGCCCTCCTCCAGGTGCCTGGGGGAGGAATGGACATAGGAACAAAGAGGACCTCCAACCTGATCTTGGCAGAGGTCCCCAGTCCTGGAAAGCAGCAGATTTTCCATAAAACGAACGAGCTGCAGAACCCTTCATTGGCTTAGATCTATCTCTCAGTCCTCAGGAAGAAGTGCTGGCCATGTGTTCACACTGTGACATGCAAAAGATGCTTTAATTACAGTCCATCAAGACCTTTGTTCAATGTGGTTGATGAAAAGTCATTGTGGTTTTTGTCATTATGTTCAATGGCAACAATCTTAATGACTTTTTTGTTTTGTTTTGAGACGGAGTCTCGCTCTGTCACCCAGGCTCAAGTGCAGTGGCACGATCTCAGCTCACTGCAAGCTCCGCCTCCCAGGTTCACGCCATTCTCCTGAGTAGCTGGGACTACAGGTGCCCCCCATCACGCCCGGCTAATTTTTTGTATTTTTAGCATAGACGGGGTTTCACCGTGTTAGCCAGGATGGTCTTGATTTCCTGACCTCGTGATCTGCCCGCCTCAGCCTCCCAAAGTGCTGCGATTACAGGCGTGAGCCACCACGCCTGGCCAGTGACTTTTGCACAAATCTAATAATCTCTCCTCTATCACGCATCCCCACATTGCATGATGGTCCAGTGGCTGCAGACATGCTTGCCATGTGGCTAAGGGTTCTTTGAGTTGTGTGTGCATTTGTCTGGGTTTAGTGGGATGTGTTTGTACGGCCAAACTCAATTCTTAGTGTGGTTATGGTAGCTGTCTTACTGTAGGAAGAACTTCCAGGAGTAATCCTTCCCCACTGGGTCAACCCACTCAAAGGTGCTGGGTCAGGGTTTATTTCCTAATATGAGCTTGTTCTAGAAGTGAGCCTGATGTGGACAGTGCAGAAGAAACAAGTTTTGAAATGAATGGAGGGAGAAACTTGTCTATAATTATCCCTGCAATCATCAGAGGTATGAAACTATCAATTAAGGATTTGGTTTTGATCAATGCTTAGTCACAACAAGATTTCTGATGATTCAATATTATCTGCAACATGTTTGCGTTTCCCCACAATTCATATGTTGAAGCCTTAACCTCCACCCTCCCGCCGTGGCTGTATTTGGAGATGATGTTTCTAAGGAAGTAATTAGAATAAATGAGGTCATAGGGTGTGGCTTGATCATATAAATTGGTGAATTTATATTAAAAGGATTGGATGTCTTTTGGTAGTAACATATTTTGAGCTTGATTGTCATCAAAAGCATCTTGAAGCATCTCGAAGGCAATTCTTTAAAATTCCTTTTTAATTCTTCTGTGTTTATGTTTTTTTAAAAATCAAATATTCCCAGTTACATCAGTGTATATCTCAACTTCCTGGCAAGGCCACCTGATTATCAGTGGTATTGATGAGAAAGCACCCTCTTAACAGCACAGAGCCTTATTCCTTTGTGTAGTTCCTGGGTCTCTGAAAAGCCTCCTGCATGGGCATTAATTGCTATTCAGAGCTAACTCCTAGCGCCAGGAGATTTTTGTCTTTCTGAAGGTTTGCCTGTCAGTGTGACTGGATTTTCTGGCTATTAAACTGTGGTCCTTTCAGCATGCCAACCCTCTAAAGAGATTGTGCTAGCAACTCAAGAGATAAAGAGGTGACTTTCTGTAAGTGTAAGCAAACTCCAGCCTTACTCTTGGAAACAACTGACAATCCAATGTGCTACTTAATCAATCTGCAAACAGCTACTTCGTGGCCTCTGGGTGCTAGACACTACCAGAACATTAGCACTGTAGGAGTTCAGTCAGGTTGGTGGGAAAAATATTAGTTGTAATAGCCACAAACCCTCTTGGAAGGCCTGAGAGTTTGCATAACTTTGGTAATAGATCTGGCTGCAGGCAGCCTGGTCACTTTACCTTTAGTTAAATAAATTAGAGTAGTAACAAAGGAATATGGGGACGTTATCTATGTAGCTTGTTTACTCATGTGGTCCTAAGACTAACCTTTGATCTACTGTGGGTGCTTAATTGCTTTCTACTCTGGAAGTCCACAATGTCAATTACCCTCTAGTGGTGTTGACTCAAGCCTTTGTCAATTAATCTTTATTGAATAAATGCGAGTCTCCCTAGCAAGTCGAGGCCGCAGTCGCAACAGTTTACAGCACTCTGCTTGGAGTCTGTAAGCGGCTCAGACACTCAGCCAGACTGGCAAAACCAAATATCTTTGTGTCCGTGTAATTCATTCATCCGTCGTTGGGTCAGGGTCTGCGGGACAGACCCCGGCATAGCACCATGATGGGTAACATCCATCAGACGACGATTTTAAAAGTTAGGCTGTTGGGTTTGTTTTAAGGTGATGTGCTTTCTAATTTTGGAGTTGGAGAATTCAGAGAGGAGAGGGATTGAGGAGATAGGCTAGAGACTAAGCATATTTCCTGCTTTGTCATGGAGAAGAGGATTAATAAAACATGAATTGTGAACAATCAGAATAGAAATGATGTAATACTTAAACATTATGAGATTAGAGTCAATTGGGGTTTTCTTTTTATCCTTTTCATGTTTTGGCCAATTATTAAATATTACTTGCATGGTTAAAATAAGATGAAGGTAAAATAGTACCTGTATTACTCAGGATGCTTCAGCTCTAGAAGGATGAATACCCAACCAGCAGCAGCTTCACCCAGAAGGAGCATGAATTGCTTCCTTCGCAAGAATTGGGGAATCTGTGGTTCTGTGCCTTTGTTCAGGTTTCCATGATGTCATGTGAGGTTTAACCACTTTTCCTCTTTCTTCACTGTCATCCTCTCTGTTTTGGCTTTTTCTCCTCTTGGTTGTGATCTCATGGTGATAAGATGGCAGGAGCAGTGCCAAGCATTACATGTGTGTCCCAAGCAGGAAGGAAGAAGGTGACAAAGTAGCTTTCATCTTAGAGATTTCCCCAGCAGACACTCCCCCTTTCGCTGAAGAGAAGCCAAGAAAACCAGTGTCTGATAAAGGGGATCTCGATGGCCATGATTTTCATCTGTGGCCAATCACAATCTATGTACTGTGGGTGGGCTGTGGCCAATCAGAATCTATGTACTGTGGGTGGGCTGTGGCCAATCAGAATCTATGTACTGTGGGTGGGCTGTGGCCAGTCAGAATCTGTGTACTGTGGGTAGGCATGTTGCACTGCATTCACACCAGGATTCTATCAGCAAGAAAATCCCCACATGGGTGGACAAGCAAAAATGTCAGTCCCTACCTTCACCACCCTCCTTTCCACTCGTGTCGAGAGCCTGAAGATGACCTGATTCTCAGCTGGGGCTCTTCTATGAAGAGATGGCAGCCATAAGGAACAGAAAAGAAAACTTCTGATTCTGAATCTATCAACTTAGCCTCTGACACTGCACACAATGCTGCATCCTACAGCCCCCACTTTTTTTGGGTAGACAGCCATCAGAATCCAAAGTTTATATTATTCTGAAGATCTGTTTGTTGTAAACAACAAACATATACAAAAAAAGGCCCATATACAAGTAAAACAAACAAAAAAGGTTTGTTTATGCTTCTAAGATTCACTCTAAGGGGCTTTTTTGAATTCAAAATTGTTTTACTTGTATATAGCCCTGTAAATTTTCCAATAGAAAAGAGTCATGCTTCTGTGTAAGTGCTAAGAACACGCCCCTGGAGAAATTGGAGACAGCCATTCTCTGCTTGAGGAAATCTTATGGGGAAATATATTTCTTTCACACATCTGTGGGAAAAAGAGAAATAAGGAACAGGGGAATGGAAAGAGCCACTTCCAATCAATTAATCCACCAAAGCCACCTTTTGCAGATGGCCCCATGATTGGTGTCCTCCACCCTGCAGCCTTGGCTTGATGCTTAGGTCTTGCATGTATGTGAGCTGAGCAGTCTTCTCTTAAGATGCCTGAAGTCCCACTACTAACAAGATCTTTAAGTATTTCCCTTTCTAGTCTTCTGCTGTGAAAACAAAAACAGCTGTTGTAGGGCACAAGAAGGATGAATAACACAAGGAGACCCTAACGTTACATTGGTGATATGAGATTAAAGACACGGTTTTGTTTTTTTTGTTTTTGTCTGTGTGAGACGGAGTTTTGCTCATCACCCAGGCTGGAGTGCAGTGGTGCGATCTCAGCTCACTGCAACCTCCAACCTCCCAGGTTCAAGCAATTATCTTGCCTCAGCCTCCCGAGTAGCTGGGATTACAGGCATGAGCCACCATGCCTGGCTAATTTTTGTATTTTAGTAGAGACTGGGTTTCACCATGATGTTCAGGCTGGTCTTTAAGTCCTGACCTCAGGTGACCCACCACCTTGGCCTCCCAAAGTGCTGGGACTACAGGCATGAGCCACCGTGCCCAGCCTAAAAATGCTTTTAATCCTTGTGAAATAAATTGACAGAAGGAGCTTCCTGGACAAAGTGGAACAATCAGAGAGGTCACACCTTACGCTGCTGTGTGCTTCTAAAGACCGCACGAGCATGAAAATTAGGCATGGTCAAAATGGCTCAATAAATTCAACAGAGACAGTGTTTTCCTCCAAGGTCGCAGATCACCAGTCATTTGTTGTACCACAAGACCCAGGACCTGACACATATCTTCCCTTACCATCCCCTTTTTGAGAGATTACCAACACTCAATCAAGGTGAGGTTTTCTTGCTGCAGCAATTACAACATACTCAGCTCTACTTCATCAACATGTTTGTCTGATGGTATTTCTGAGGTAGCTGATAGTTGACACTAGGAAGCCTAAGATTGTAGACATAATTACACATTTAAGGTCTCCTAGTGTCATAACCATACTCTGCCCTTTGAGGAGAGTATATCAACCACTGGTATTTCAGCCATTGCTTTATAGCTTTGTATTGGTATTTTCCCATTTTGCCCACTTAAACTCCTTCAGCAGTGGTATCCATGCTCAGGTAAGAGGCAAATCTGTAATTCCTATGGATGGTGGGTAGGATGTCGCTGTTAGAATTTCATTGCCAGGAAGGAGAAGAAACACCAGTGAATAAAGAAAGTCTTTAGAGGACCTCAAATCATTTAACCCCTCAGAAAGCCATAATGTAAGACGTAAGAGATGGAATTTAATTGAGCTGATATCCTCAATGTCAGGTCAGCCTGCAGCATGCCTTCCCATGGGTGTTTATTGTCCCAATTTCCCACATAAAAAGGAGGGTGTTTCATCTGTGGAAATTACTTGAAGGGAGTTTGGCTCTCAGCCGTTCTCAGCCTGAAGAGGAGGTTCAAAGAGGTATTGGAATCCTTGTGAAAAGGTTAAGTTTTCTAGAAATAATGAGTGGTCAACAGATCCTACTACATAAGAAACAATCTTCTTACTGCTTCTGAGGAGTAGAAAAAGAGGACTAGAAGAGGCAACGCTTAATCTAAAAGATTACTAATAATGACATTTGGGGCATGTCAAGAGGTTGCCACTCAGATCCTAGCAGACCCAAGGCCCAAGCAGAAGACTGAGGCTGCCTGGGTGGAGGACGTCAATCATGAGAGGCAGGTGCAAAGGTGGCTTTCCAAAAATAACACAAGGAGCTAGGGAGTGTGCCAGACTCATTTATGGCCTCCAGATTCATGGCCAGAAGAGTAGGTAAAGAGGCAGCTGTGACCACTGGTTGATAGGCCTCCCAGCAGGCAAGATGGCTCTAGGTGGTTTGTGGTCCACACTGACTGGGGTCTCACTGACAGTAGCAGGTTGTAGGGTCACACCTCACTAAGTACGTTGTTTCACTTTCCTCCCCAACAAGAGCACTGCTCCCTGTGGGTTGCCTGAAGATTTAAGCTACTTAATATACGCTTAGTTGCCATAAAATACCATGAGGGCTGCGTCGCTTATTGGGTATGCTTACTCTCATTTTACAAGGATACGAATTGGCTTTTATTTTATTTTATTTTATTTTATTTTAGTGAGTCAGTTCCTGCCTTATGAGGCACAAGTGTGAATCCATCCCAACTCACAGAATAATAGCAAATCAATAGTGAACCTCCCCAACCCACTGGCCCCAAGATGCTGTTCTGCAGCTGGTTCATACTGAAGTTCTATCTGAGGTCAGAGGCTTACACGTTGTAAGGATTTTGTTTTACTCCAAGCCATTTGTTTTTTCCTTCTATCTCAGATTTGCCTGGATATGAAAATATGCTGCAAAATTATAATCTTTGCTCCTAATGTGTATGGCTAAGTTGCTTGTCACTTTTAGCAGCATTTTCTGTTTAATGACCATTCTCCTTTTAATTCAAGTATTAAGAATCTGTAAAAGACAAAGTGCATATGATAATGCTTAATAACCTCTTGTTAATTTATTATGTATTAGTATGCTCAGTAGCTACCGTATATAGCCCGAATAGAGCCTACTTTGTTACAGTCTCCAAAATTCTTGTGCTAATGCAATGAGACAATCTTTGCTCAATAGCAGAACAGTGTCTGACATATGCTAAGTGCTCAATAAAAATCAGCTAGTACTTTTATTAAAGATATTTAAGTTATTCACTTATTAACTCTGCATGGAACAACTGTACAAGAGGCTCTGTGTACACCAATCAAGACAGAAGGAATGTTTATTTAGACTAAACTTAGTCTAGGTTTTGAGATCCCAGGAGCATAGACAGATACTGGGGAAGAGTAAGATAAGTTTACACAGCCTGGCCGAGATGGTGAAACCTCGTTATCTACTAAAAATACAAAAAAATTAGCTGGGCATGGTGGAGGGTGCCTGTAATCCCAGCTACTCGGCAGGCTGAAGCAGAGAATTTCTTGAACCCAGAGGCAGAGGTTGCAGTGAGCTGAGATAGTGCCACTGCACTCCAGCCTAGGCAACAGAGTGAGACTCCATCTCAAAAAGAAATAAAAAAAGATAAGTTTACACATATTGCTTGAGCTTCTCTTTAATTCATTTAATTTCGTAGTTATACAACAACAGATTAGCTTGGTTTTATCTGTATTTACTCTTGGACTTTAACCAAGCAATGGATGGCTCATTCCTGGGAGAAGAGGAAATGACACGACAGTGTGCTGTAACTGATGACAAAGCCTTAGTGGCAGAGCCAGAATCAACAGCCGTCTGCCCCCAGTGTTAGCATTTTTCTCAGTGTCAATAATAGCAATATTAACTGAGATGTATCCATGTTTACTTCATCACAGATAACTTATTTAATTTGCCCAAGACCCTGGTGAGGGATTAGCCTCATTAAACAACTCTTTATGAAACAAATCTTAAATCAACACAGGAGACCCTCAGACTCCAGATTTTGTGCTCATTATATGTAGTTTTTTTTTTCCAGGTCTTTCTACTTTTCAATATTTTAGGTGATAGAATTATCATTTAAAAAAATGAACTTAACAGTGCTAAGCCTTAAGTTCAATATTATGTTCAGAGAAAGCTTTCCAAAAAGGGAAAAGCAATGAAAATAAAACCTTGTCAGGTTTGGTACTTTTTTTTTACTAATTCTCAATTTCATTTTCTATTATGGTTTTAAAGGTAGAAAATATATATTTTATCCTTTTTGTTATTTATTTGTTTTAATATTGAAAGCCTCTCAGGGGTGTACTACCCAGAATCTCTGCTCACATTTGCCTGCCTTACCTTTCCCCCAGAGACATAGGTGTTTGTATCATCTGCCCCTCTCTGAGCTTTTGGGGTACCCCTCCCTGGTGCAATGCTTCACGTTTAGCTGAGACATTACCATAGGTTGATTGAAGGATCTCCTGGAAGTGCTGCCTCATCTCTCTTCCACATGGCCAAAGTCAAAGCAAGCAGAAAGAGGCACACAGAAGCCCCCCCACTGAAAATACAAAGCCCACTGGGAATTTATTTTTTCTCATTCAGAAAAAGGTGACTTTTTACTACCCTCATAGAGAAAGTAGAAATTTCCTCTTCTCAGAAATATCCATGAGGATCGATACTGGCTATTGATTAAAGTTTAAATCTGACATTCACTTCTATTATTCCATGAATATCACATGTTCCATGGATCTCGACATGTTGACGGTGTCTAGCACAGCCTTAGACTGCAGTCACAGCAAGAAGCTGAGGACTCGCCAGTAGAACATTCTTGAAACAAACTTCTTAAATGTTTTCTGAAATGCACTTAAGGACATTTCCTGGCATATCCTCATTCATTTATCTAAATCCCTAGTTTGCTAAATTCAAACCCTAGCAGTACAAAGTTTAGAGATGATGTGTTTTCATGTATTCACTACTCACTGGAAAAATTAACTCTTCCTACTATTTTTCCTAGAACTGTACCTTTAAAGGTCTGGAAAGCAGTGGAAAGGCAGAACAATAGGTCTAATTACGGAGATATTCTAGTTTTAATCACCTAGTAGTACCCATACTATTATTTGTGTGATCATGAAAAATAAAAATAAAAACTAATTGTGTGGGTAAACTCTGATTTTAAAAACCATTTTTCTAATATTTAGCCTTGTCAGCACATATAAAAGAAATATTTTTGCATTTATAATATTTTAGGGGCTAAAGTACACTGATTAAATGTACTGTTCTGAGCGAATCATAAGTAATGCAGCCTTTACATTTTGGACTATCAAAAATGCCATTCACATTTAATTACATCTCATCACCAATCTTTCTTAACGGCCATTTAAGGCTTTAAACTCATCAGAGCAACATCCAGTTCTAAAGAGGGTCTTCTAGTCCAATAGCACCCACTTCCTAGGTGTATGTCAACAATGAATTCATTCCCTGATTACCTTAACAAAGGTGGGTTGCATGCTTTCTAAGGGCCAGGTGTTTTGTTAGGTTTATTCGTATTTGTTTTATAACTTCACATATGTTAGCATCATCACTTTATAGGAAAGAAAACTGAAGATTAGAGAATTTAAGTAGTTTGCCCAAAAAGCACTTTATCATTAAGTTTGAATTTGGATCTGTGGCTTCCTCTGTAACCAAATATTACAATTTCAGTGTCGACTTTTCTCATTGGAAAGGGTATTGAAATGGTGTTTTAGTGGGTCATCCTACTAAACGCTTCCCTCCTTCCTTCCTTCCTTCCTTCCTTCTTTTTTTTCTTCTTGACTTTACTGGGATTTTTTAAAAATCTCTTTTTCTAGCAATACAAAAGTTTGAGTAAGCAAAAGATTTCTGTCAAAGTGATAATTTGTCTATGTGAAGCAAAACATCTCAACTTACTGAAAAATTTATTTTTAAACTCCAAGCCTGCTTTCTAGTTGGTGACACACGTCTGAATCTCAGAGGAAAATTTTGGCCCTGGCAAAGATGTGGCACTCATCAGCCTAGGGACAGTACCTGGAACAAACAAACAAAAAATTATAAAAGTGGGTGAGATATCAAAGGAGAGTGTGTGGATTGAGAAGACCAGTTGGCTGACACAAAAAAAACAGCCAACCAACTAATCAGCCAAAAAACAAGCCAGCCCTCAGGGAACAGGCTCATGCAGAAGGCAGGCAGAGGCCAGGGAACCAGGCGGGAGTAAGAGGATGATAGCTGAAGTCAGAGAGAGGCCTGGTGGCTGAGAAAACCGCAAGAAATAAAGAAGAGTTGGGTATAAATCTACTATCCTAAATCTGAATTATCAAGGTCAACCTTTAACCAAAATCAGTATCTAAATGTTGCTAAAGAATAATAGCAGCCCATTGGACAACCAGGATCCCGAGATCCTGGTCTCTAAAACTAACTCATCTGGAAGAATCCAGGACTCACTGGAGACTGGCTGGTTCCAAGCCTTGGGGCAAAAATAAATTCAGAAGGTGGCAGCAACTTGCTGATGTTGCTGGAAAGCAAGAATACGTTTTAAATATCAAAAGGAATGCTAAAGGGGCAGAGAAATTTAATAAAAGGCTTTTATGAGCCCAGTTGTTCAAAGCTTTAAAAACAAAACTCACAGCAATGGATTATTGAAATAAGTTGAGTTAATGAAAGGTGGTGAGTTAATTATATTCAAAGGAAAAAAGGATTCAAAAGGGAGACTATAATAAGATATTTTTATTGGAATAAGTGTGTGGCATTTGTGTGTGTCTCCCTCTCTGAATGTGTGTGTGTGTGTGTGTGTGTGTGTGTGTGTGAGAGAGGAGAGAATTTTACTTACTCTGTTAATCACATGGACATATGTATGTGTGACAAAATTAATGGTATCAATTGTATGATGTTTTAGAATATGTTGGAATTGAACTATAGTAATGTTTTATAATAACTGACATTTTGTGTGTTCTGTCTATTATTTAGGGTTTATTAAGTAATAAGACAAGAACAGCCATTTAAAAATGTCATTTAATTTCTCTAAGGAAATTTAAAGAATGTGGAACTGAATTTGGTACTGAATGTTCAAAGGCCTAAAAGTTTTTTCTAAGTCTTTATGTATATTTAAACAAAACCACGTAAATTTTGTTGTGTTTCTCCTTTTCTACTCCTGAATGCACTGAATGACTGTTTTTTATTCTGGTAATGATATGACTGTATGTGTGTGCAATGAAATTAAAATTAATTGCATCAATTGTATGATTTTTTTTTGTCCCAGAGAGCCTGGATTAATAGAAGTCCAGTTTCAATCAGGCAATTATCAACAGTGCCCAAACAGGACTGAAAATATTTATTTGATTTGTCAGTAAACGTGGAGTAGAGTGACCTCAGCAGAGCCAATTCAATTGATTGAGCGTTAAGGCAGGAATACTGGAAGGTGTGTGTCCTTGATGGTATTAGTCCCTAAAACGAAAGAGCCAGACAGAAACACAAGAAGTGTGCAGAACGCCAATGTGTGTGTATCTCATAATGTCTGGAAGTGGCCCTGCCAGGAAGGAAGAATATGGATAATGTGCAGAACAAAATCAGTAGCTAATACATCAGTCTCACCAAGAGCTAAAGCAACTGAGCAGGAAGTCTGACTCCAATCAGAACTGGGCAATGTGAGACGGGAATCCAAGGTGTTAGGCTGTAAGGTTATTGAGCTTTGAAACAGGGACAAATAAAACACTCAAAAAGGCCGAACAAGGCAGTCCATGGGGTGAGAAAAATCACTCAGTGCATCTGCTGCCCCAGAGCTGCTCCCAGCTGAAAAGCTCTAATCTTTAGCTAACTGAATCGCACTGAGGAGGTAACTTCAACAATTTTTGAAGAATAAATTCCAATTTGCCTGGGATAGTAATTCCAATTTTCTGGAAATGTTAAAATGATTTCCTTAGTATCTCTTTAAGCTCAGGAAAATTTAGAATCAACAAAACAGATAACGAATGATATCAAATCTGTATACTGTATTTATTTGCTAAGGTAAGGAGTAATTGGGGAACTTTTTTGTACTTAAAACATTTGTAATTGTTAAGACAATTTGTGTTATTAGGTTACAGATTCATCTTTCTTTTCCAGTTAAAATGCAATTTAGAAATCAATTTTTGACTTTTGTCTTTAAGTTGAAAACTATAAGAAATTAAATACAAAAACAATAATAGAATGTAAAAATAACATTTATTTATGATATTTCTGGGCTTGTTTAAATACTTAAGATAGTTTTGCTTATTAAATAGCATATGAATTGCTTAACAAGATAGTGTATATATTCAATTTACAAATACAGTTTAAAATATTTAAAGAAATTTAGTTAAGGCTTTCAAAATTATCTTATAAATATTCAAACAGATTTGCAAATAAAATATTAAGACTTGTAAGTTGGACATAATGACTTATGGAAAATCGTTTAAGTTTGGCATTTTATTTACTTGAATATTTTGATTAGTAATTTAAAAGGCAAGGAGCCACAGATAGTCTTCTCCATGCACTGAAGCCACCCTTCAAGGCAACAACTCAAACTAACAAAGTGAAATGAGCTGCTACTGGGACACGGACCACTCTGGGAGGGTGGGTGGAAAGACAGAGGAGCAGGAAACAGAAGCTCATTCATGGAAACCACAGGAAAAATAAACCAGAGCTGCCAAGAGAAGCACAGAGGATCTTCAAAATATAATACTAAGGGGAATATAGATCTAGACGGCAGTGCAATATTTGTGAGTTTAAAACACAGGCATACACAACCTGTAATTATACACTATGCAAAGGTTCAAAGATACCACACAAGGGCATACGTCAAGCACATGGGCACCTCCACAAGGAAGGGGTGATGGTAGAGGAGAGAGGGGAATAAAATGAGAGGGCCTGGCAGGAACAGTCGTGATAGGACCATAAACAAAGGAGCAGGATCAACCAAACCCATGGCTACCTGTGTTTTAAATTGCTTTAAAAGAAAAAAGAAAAGAAAATAGGGACAGAAAGGAGAGACAAAGGAAAATGAACTAACAACCATGCACTGGGGTTGATTCTATCCTGATCTGATTTGCAAAACGCCCTTCAACTCAGCCTTCCTGTTGCAGGTTGGAAAATACATATAGCTTATAGTGGGGAAACTAGATATATACATCTTCAGACTCACTTGGCTCAGTAAAATACCAAACTTCATGTAGTTACTATTCTAAGAGCAACTTCTTTCTTTTGCCTGTCCCATCACTGGGATCCGATACACACTAAATATTGGTGATAATTATGAGAATAGTAACTGGAGTCTGCATTTCCAAATGTGTGGATGAAGATAAGGTTCCCTTTTCAATTTTTTAAATATTACCATTTCTCACCATCCCCCAAATGTGTACAAGTCATTCTGAAATGAAACACCAACTATTCACACATTAACTGAAGCAATTAATTTTTTGCCCCTTCTTCCCTCTTTTTGTTCCAACCATTAAGAAATGTGAGAAACTAATTCGTCTTTATGTAAATTTAAATTAAACCATGTAAATTTTGCTGTGGGTGTTTCTCCTTTTCTACTCCTGAATGCTTTGAATGAATAGTATTTATTCTGGTAATGAGATGACTATATGTGTGTGTGGGATGAAATTAAAATTAATTGCATCAATTATATGATATTTTTTGTCCCAGAGAGCCTGGATTAATAGAAGTCCAGTTTCAATCAGGCAGTTACCACCCGTGCCCAAACAGGACTGAAAGTATTCATTTGATTTGTCAGTAAAAGTGGACTAGGGGGCCGGGCGCAGTGGCTCACACATGTAATCCCAGCACTTTGGGAGGCCGAGGCAGGTGGATCACGAGGTCAGGAGATTGAGACCATTCTGGCTAACACAGTGAAACCCCGTCTCTACTAAAAAAAAAAAAAAAAAAAAAAAATTAGCTGGGTGTTGTGGCCTGTAGTCCCAGCTACTCAGGAGGCTGAAGCTGAAGCAGGAGACTGGCGTGAACCTGGGAGGCAGAGTTTGCAGTGAGCCGAGATCATGCCAGTGCACTCCAGCCTGGGCGACAGAGCGAGATTCCATCTCAAAAAAAAAAAAAAAAAAGTGGACTAGAGATTTCTGCAGAAGCCTCTGACATTCCCACACTTTACCCCAGGACAAACTTCAAGGTGGGAAATGGGTCAACAAAACAAAGGTAAGAGTTTCCAATTTCCAAAGGTGGGAATTGTCTGTAGGACAGAGGTGCAGAAACACTTTCCCATAAAGGACCAGATAGTGCATATTTTAGACTTTGTGGAAGAAGAGGCAAAACTGAGAATATAACATAAGTGACAAGAAAGGAAACTCCTGGTTTCTCCACCCCATCTGCTATTTCCATGTTACTCACCACTTCAGATGCTGGGCTGCAATGCTATGAGCCTGCCAGCTGGATGGAGCCTCTGAGAGTGGAGGGGGAAACAGGGTGGAGCTTGGTATCTGCAGCCCACAGTGCTTGCCCACTCAATCCCTGATGGCTGGACATAAGTAAAACAGGCAGCTGCTTGGGGTTGGCTCACAGGCCATGGGCCACTGACCCTTACTCTAAGGAGTCATATCTACCCATAAAATGAACAATCCATGGATGAAGACACTTAATTGAGAAAAGGGAGTATAATAATTACTGGATGAGAGGGCAGGTCTTTAATCTGGGTGATGGCAGGAGCAATGGATTCACCAAACCCCTTTAATTTTCCTGCTAGCCACACTACTGGACTATATTGCCCAGCATCCCTTGCAGTTAAGTTGGGGTCATGTGACTTGGCTCTGGCCAATAAAAATGATGTGAGCCTGGCAGTAGAAGTTTCTGCAAGATTCCAGATTCCAGGGTGGCCATAGCAGCTGTGTGTTATGGGGTCATAATGCGGAAAGACCAGGGTCTTCAAATGACTACATAAAGCAGAGGTTTTGCCACCGCCCCCCACACTTGGGATTGTAATGCAAAGAAGAAATAAATCTTTATTTATGAAAACCACTGGCATTTGGGGGTTGTTACAGCAGTCAGAAGACTGTGACTAATAGAGGCAGCAAGAAATAGAGGGGGGAGAGAACGGTGACCATGTGTGTTATCCTGCAAAAGGGGCTCACTGTCCAATGTGCTGGAAGCCAGTACTATGACAATGGGTTTCTGAGAGAAGGAAAGCTTTATACTCACAAGGAGAGAGGGGTGAAGCTCAAACCTGCGCTAGTTTCTATTAGAAAAGGTTCACAGGGTGGATTCTGAGATTAGTAGGTAATTGGTGGAAGGAAAAGGGAGGTCTGGAAAGTCCTTGGGCATGTACAATAATCTTTTTGTGCTAACTCATGTGCAATTGCAGGGGAAGTTAATATGAAACATGCAGTGAAAATTCAGGCTGTGATGTCAGTAGGCTCGTCCTGCACAAACTCCAGTCATCCATATTGGTTGCACCTGATTTCAGTCAGTTATTTTTATCTCATAAGCAAAGTTTCAGTGCTTCAGCAAGTTGTTTCTTTTCTTTTCTTTCTTTCTTTCTTTCTTTATTTATTTATTTTGAGACGGAGTCTCGCTGTGTTGCCCAGGCTGAAGTGCCATGGCGTGATCTTGGCTCACTGCAAGCTCCACCTCCTGGGTTCACGCCATTCTCCTGCCTCAGCCTCCTGAGTAGCTGGGACTACAGGCGCCTGCCACCATGCCCGGCTAATTTTTTGTATTTTTAGTAGAGACAGGGTTTCACCATGTTGGCCAGGATGGTCTCGATCTCCTGACCTTGTGATCCACCCGCTTCGGCCTTCCAAAGTGCTGGGATTACAGGTGTGAGCCACCGCGCCCGACCATTGTTTCTTTTCCTATCTGCCGTCCCACATCCTCAAGAATTTCTGTGAGCTACTGGTTTCTTTAACTTTTGGGGGCAGAGTTTCATAATGAGGAACCCACACCTCCTAGAGAGGGGATGTTTCTGAAAGGGTCATCACTGAGGAGCAGAGGTGGACTAATACAAGATGAGACAAGACATGCCAAGATAGAGGGCAGCCTTCTCAGTGAGAGGCTGTCATTTTCAGAGAGAAATAAGCGTGTTTTCTCCATTTCGTCTGCCTTCTGGTAAGCTATCATCCTGTGGTATCTTTGAGATGAGGCACCCGTACTGTGCTCTGAAAGGAACAATAAAATTACCTGACAGTCTTCAAACTAGGTGAGAGATAAAGGACAATGTTAGGAGTATCCACAAAACCATGAGTATACAGAATAAGAAGAAACTATAAACTGAGAATAGAGAGAGTCAGCAACAGTGGAAGACGCGGATTTTAGGTAATTGTGCCCTGTATGAACACCACAGGAAAGCCAGCCTTATGCTGTCTATCCTAGAGGAGTCACTGGGGAAATATCCTAGCAAAATTACTATGTTTAACATGAAGTTTTCAACAATCAGAACTTACAGAGTACAGTGGTTAAGAGTGTGGGCTTGGAAGCCGAACTGTGTGAGTTAAATCTTGTATCATTTGCCAAGTCTGAGACCTAGAGCAAATTTTCACCAAGCCCCTTTCATTTTCCTGCTAGCCACATGACTGGACTACATTGCCCAGCATCCCTTGCAGTTAGGTTGAGATCATGTGATTGGGTTCTGACCAATGAAAATGATGTGAGCCTGGCAGTAGTATCTTCTGCAAGAGTCCAGATTCCAAGGTGACCATAGCAGCTGTGGGTTATGGGGCTATAATGCAAAAAGACCAGGGTCTTCAAATGACTACATAAAGCAGAGGTTTCCCTGCTGC
Organism: Hylobates moloch; assembly: GCF_009828535.3. Taxonomy (NCBI): domain Eukaryota; kingdom Metazoa; phylum Chordata; class Mammalia; order Primates; family Hylobatidae; genus Hylobates; species Hylobates moloch. Next base: position 6,559,383 of record NW_026652287.1, read on the forward strand.
CCCCCACAGCTCCCTGCAGCATTTTCTCATCTGCTAAATGGGGATGGTATTATTCTTTAATTCACAGAGATCTTGTAAGAATTAACCTAAAACAATTAAGATACATTTTTTAAATGTGGTATTTATCAGGCAGTTGATAAATGCTAATTATTATAGCATTTAGTAATGCTTTAATAATAGCATTGGAGGCGTGAAAGTTGATGTGGCTGAGAAGCTCAACTGAATGGAAGCTCAATTGCCTGTTTCCATACACAGTATCAGAAAAGTTATTTTGAATATTCATGGGACACCAAGAATAATCCAAATGGGAGGATGAGAGCACCAGCTCAATGTCAGTACCTATTTTCTCTGGGAGGCTTCTTTGGAAAATCAGATATCTCATAGTTGGGCAGGTCTCTCTGCACATAGGCTTTACAGGTCTTATATTCTATGCCCTGTCTCTCTCACAAGGTCTCAATTCCCTGAGCTGAGTGCTGTTCTGCTTTTCATTTAAGAGTCTCCAAGTGTAGCCCATCATAGGCTAAATTGCCAAAGCCCCTGGTGCAGGTGTATTACTTTAGCTCAGACACCAGCACAGCCTCTGCTCTGTTCCTGGTAACCCTTGATGTCATCCAGAGGTCTGAGCTGTTGCACCTTGACCTCCAGGAGTTGGTTCTCCTGGGCCTAGGTCTTGTTTCCCAGGTCTGTCTCCAGGCATGGCCTCTGCTCTAGGGCTCTTCCTGCCAAACTGCAAGATCTTTATCATCAAAGTATCCTGGGGCCAGGTAGCATATTTACCCAGGAAAAGCCCAACACATGGTCATGACATTGTAGTAAAGAGTCTTGAATTCAGATGGAGGAGAAGAAAGAAACCTGTCCTGGGAGTCAAGATTCCCAAAGCGCACCTTCATCTCAGTTAAGAGGCATGTTAGCCCTGCTGTCTAGACATTCCTAGAAGGGAATGAAGGGAAAGAGATTTCAGGTATAGTGTTTTCTTTTTTTTAACTTTTATTTTAGATTCCGGGGTGCATGTGTAGGTTTGTTACATAAGTAGACTTGTGTCATGGGGTTTTGTTGTACAAATTACTTCATCACCCAGGTATTAAGCCTACCACCCATTAGTTATTTTTCTTGATCCTCACCCTCTACCCACCCTCCACCCTCCGACAGGCCCCAGTATCTGTTGTTCCCCTCTACGTGTCCGTGTATTCTCATCATTTAGCTCCCACTTACAAGTGAGAACATATGGTATTTGTTTTTCTGTTTCTGTGTTAGTTTGCTCAGGATAATGGCCTCTAGCTCCACCCATGTCCCTGCAGAGGACACAATCTCATTGTCTTTTTTATGGCTGCATAGTATTCTGTGTTGTATATGTCCCACATTTTATTTATCTATTCTATCACTGATGGGCATTTAGGATGATTCCATGTCTTTGCTATTGTGAATACTGTTGCAATGAATATATGCGTGCATGTGTCTTCATAATAGAATGATTTATATTCCTTTGGGTATATACCCAGTAATGGGACTGCTGGCTCGAATGGTATTTCTGTCTTTAGGTCTTTGAGGAATTGCCACACTGTCTTCCTTAATGGTGGAACTAATTTACACTCCCACCAACAGTGTATAAGAGTTTCTTTTTCTCCACAACTGTTATTTTTTGACTTTTTAGTAACAGCCATTCTGACAGGTGTGTGATGGCATCTCAAAGAGCTCCTGCACAACAAAATAAACTATCAACAAAGTAAACAGACAACCTACAGAATGGAAGACAATTTTTGCAAACTATGCATCTGACAAAGGTCTAATATTCGCATCTATAAGGAACTTAAACAAATGTACAAGAAAAAAAGCAACAACTCCATAAAGAGTGGGCAAAGGATGTGTCTTCTTTTCAAAAGAAGACATACATGTAGCCACCAATCATATGAAAAAATATCAGGTATAGTGTTTTCAGTGACGGGACAGGCATGGAGGAAGATAATCAAAGTCCTCTTATGGGACATGGCAAGATTAGAGTGAAAGAGAACAAGGAAGATGAGGAAAGAGGAGCAGAGACAAAAATGGAGAAAGGAGGGCAAAGAAGAGTTGAGGTGGAGAGAGAAGACTCTAAAGACAGAGAGGATGGACATATGAAGAGAAGTTGAAGCTCAGGACCTGGTGGAGAGCCACACGGTTTAACCTAAGGTATGAATGAATGGAAGCAAGCAATGGCTATGGTTGCCACCAAGCCAAGAGATGTGTTTCCCACCAAGCCAAGAGATGTGTTTCCCCTTGACTGAGGGGTGTGAGACCCCCAGTCACAGGACTCTCCATCCCAGCTCAGATGTCCCCAGAGAGGATACAGCAGTCACTCCTAGAGGCCACTGCAGGGAACTGAAAATTATTCTCCGTTCCATTTTTTGTTGTTGGGGAGAAAGGATGAGGAATTAGTCACGCCCTTGTGGGAACCCAGAAGATGCTTCCCTTAAGAGCCCTGCAAAGCCACAGGGACTCTTGCTTGGGCCCAGGAAAAATGCTCCTTCCAGGGAAGAAGCAGCTCTGGCCCTGGCCTCCATTCCTTCAGTCCTCTTTAGTCTTCAGCCAGGGACAAGGACCCCAGGCTGCCCAGAAATGAGAATGAGAACATAGGTATGTTCTATTGCAGAGAACGTAGGTTTGGGTTGGTGTGGCACGGGATGGGGATGGGGGTGGTCACAGGAGGCAGGAGGATCTGAAAGAGGTCTTGTTCACCAAGCACCCTCTTCTGTCACATCCCACTGTGTGCTCACCAGTGCATCATGTTAAGTAGTGCTGGACACATGCAAGATGTCTTTGTCCTCAGAGTAAGCCTCACAGGAGTAGGAAACGGGGTTGGGGGAGGAAGTCGGAGGGGAATAGGCACTCTCCTTGCAGTGTGTTGGCCCAGAGGAAAAAGAAGCACTGAACACATGGTGCAGCCCTGGGCCTCTCAGGATTCTCAGGAGGATGCAAGATCAAAGGAAGCTAAGGTAGGCATCTGGGGACAGACAGGCAGGTGACCCCGGGCCCAACCTCCTCTATCCCAATCTGTCTCAGATCACTGAAAAGCGGTGATGACTCTGGGAACCCCCTGTCCAGCCCCACAGTCTGGCAGCAAAGAGGTGGAACCAATATGGATGACTGGAGTTTGTACAGGATGAGCCTACTGACATCACAGCCTGAATTTTCACTGCATGTTTCATACTAACTTCCCCTGCAATTGCACATGAGTTAGCACAAAAAGGAGAGTCACAACCCAAGATCACATCTCTAACAGCTGGTGAAGGTGGGAGTCACACTTAGTTAGACCTCTGGCTGCAAAATCCTCATTCTTACCCAATAGCTTCCATTGTCTCCCCAAATACTTCATGGGAATTAATTCATTTCCTCTCCCTAGCAGCTCTCGGAGGTAAACACTATCATTAACTGAGGTAAGTACTATCATTAACTGATATAATTTGGATCTGTGTCCCCCGCCAGATCTCATGTTGAAATGTAATCCTCAGTGTTGGAGGTGGCCTGGTGGGAGGTGTTTGGGTCATGCAGTTGGACCCCTCATGAATGGGTTAGCGCCGTCCGCTTGATAATGAGTGAGTTCAATTCACGCAAGATCTAGTTTTTTAGATCTCTCCCTTTCACTTGCTTTTGTGATGAGAAGTGCCTGCTCCCACTTTGCCATGAGTAAAAGCCTGAAGGCCTCTCCAGAAGCTGAGCAGATGGCAGTGCCATGCTTCCTGTACAGCCTGCAGAGCCATGAGCCAATTAAACCTCTTTTCTTCATAAATTACCCATTCTCAGGTATTTCTTTGTAGCAGTGCAAGAATGGCTTAACACCTTATCCCCATGGTTTAGTTGAAGAATCTGAGGCACAGAGTGGTTAACCGATTTCCAGGGAAAAAATTCACCTGAACTTGATATTGCCAATTATAACAGCAGCAGCAATAGTAATAACCAACAAGTATAGAGGATTTATTATGTAACTGGTACTATTCTAAATGCTTTATATACATGAGCTATATTAACTTATTAAATATTTTCAATTACCCCACAATACACTTCTATTATTAGCTCTCTTCAACACATGAGACAATCCAAGCAGAAAAATGTGACGTGGCTGCTATAGGTCATATAGATAGTGAGGGCAAAATGGATTTTACCCCAGGGCAAGCTGGCTCTAAACCCTCGTTCATAACCATTATGGTACACACACCTACACACACATTGCACACACAAATCTATGCACATACAAATACAGAAGAAACATACACACTCACATACCAACACGCACTACACATAATCATATACACATGTATATATTCACATACATATACACACACCATGCACTTATGTATACACACATGTCCATAAGCACATGCACATAGATACACATATATACACATGCACACTTACACATGCATACATTCCCACATGCACACACACACACAAATATACACACATTCAATACACACATAGAAAAATACACACCCACCCATACACATATATACACATATTCAACACACATATACACACATACACACATATACACAAAATGCAATATTTGGATTTATTCTTAACTATAAACAATTGTGTGATAAAAATTAAATTATAAATTTCTCCAAATACGAAAGTTTAGGGCTGCCAGTCCTTGATGCATACATGTCAGATCCAGGAGTTTTAGGATGTGTCTGGAGCCACTTTTTATTATTTCTCACACAAAGAGAAACCCAAGCCCTTTTGACATTCAGCATCTGTGGAATGTGGATTCGCTGTTTCCTTTTTCATTAAAACAAAGCCTCCCAGAATAGAATGAGGTGCAGGGGTGATGCGCTGCTAACAGTGAAGGGCTGTCGGATTTAGTAGATGAAAATACAGAATGCACAGTTCAATTTGAATTTCAGATAAGCAATGAAGATTTTTAGCATAATTATGTTCTAAATTGCAGCCTATCCTATATCTTACCTGGCCAGTCTATTTTTTTTTAGGATAAGTAGATCCCGAATTGCATCCTTTGTTCTATAGTTTATCTGGCAACCTTGAACACGGGGCACATGGACTAATGGCTCGTCACAGAGTTACATGAGGGCTGTCACTAACTTCTTGTATTTTGGTCAGAAATGGAGTTTAGCAAACACTGTGGGCTCCTGAGTGTATTGTGTGGACTTCAGAGACACCCTGCCTCTTATGTTGTTCAACTTTATGCCTCATTCCTGTGCTTCCAGTTACAGAGAACAAACCACAGGAGGTTATTCCCTCGGGAAAGTGGACACAAGAGTGGGGGCAAAATCTATTTCTCATCACCAAAAAATTGATTGGCTAGAAATTCACCTCCACTGTCATCTTCTTCCTGACTTGCAATAGTAAAATACATTGATTGAAATACTGAAACTTCAGCCCACTGTGGTCCCAAATTCGTTCTTTATAAACAGGGCAACTTGATCACGAAACAAATCACCTTAAGGGAAGTGAATTTTTCTCACTAAGATACCTAACATTTCATAGTAATAATTATAATTCCCATTATTCTGCTGTCACTCGGTTTTGTGGACAGAACTATTACTGTATGTAAATTGTGTGCAATTGCTTAACAAGATAAAAGAAGTTTTAATCCATCCGTTTTTTAGGTAGAAATTACCTGATCTAAATATTTCTTTTTGACAGAAAAAAAGTTTTCTCAGATAAGAATTAGGAAAAAGTTGAAGGTTGAAAAGGCTGGGTATATATTTAATGCCTCCAGTAGCACACAGAGTAGCTAGTTTTATTCAACTCACTGCACAAATATGAAATTAAGTGGGTTTCACCAAATACATCTTGGGATAAAAACAAAGTCTGTCTTTAGTCTCATATGATTTAGTGAAATTCATGCACCACTGGTTTGTTATAAATTAAAGATTAGTACAGTTTTTTTGGTTTGGTTCAAAATACAAGGTGACAGAAATGAATTAACTTTACAGATGTTCTTAGAAATTGTATTAGGCTCACCCAAGTAGAACAAGGGAGGCCATTTTTAAGGAAAGGGGTGAAATTCAAGTCAGAAGTTTTCTGAAAGAAGCAATGGTCTGCCAGGGTGTTTCAGACAAGGAAGGAGGAAGAGCACATCCAAGGAAAGCTGGCTCATTGCCCTGCTGGTGCCGTGGTCAGGTGAGGAGTCCAGTGATACCATGAATCATTAGCCAGAGCTGAGCCCTGCAAGAGCTTCATGAATCTGAGGGATTGAAGGAGGAGTAACAAGTCACTATTGCATGCATTCTCCTTCTACTGGGGTCTCCAATTCACATACACAGAGAGACCAGACCAAAAATTAAAATAAGAGCTCCAGGTGTAGATTGCCAAACATCTAAAGGCACTGACCACTTAGCCCCAGCTGGTGGTTCTCATGTGGGAATAGATCTTCCAGTTCCAAGAAACCCTAAATATGCAGATTAGATGAGAGTTTCCAATTTTGTAATCTTAGCCACTGTCACAGCAAGTGTCGGGTTCCTCAGACTTCCAGCCCATGCCAAGGTCTGAGGGGAGTGCATGGATGAGTAGCAGATAGCTGAAAGAACACTCGGGGCCATAGGCAGGTGAAATATGGTTTTATTTAGCAACTCTCTCACACTGTCCATCTTTATCTCGGCCACCTGCTCTGGCTGCAGCCCCTCTTCGCAGACGATCTGCAGCTGCTGCCGCTCCCACGCTTACAGCTGCATTCCCTGGAGCACTTGCTGGTTTCTGGCTCCCCGCTGTCCATCTGCCAGCTCTCCCTACAGAGTCAGCAGCTTCACTCTCTCACTCTGGGCCTGTTATATGTACAGTGTTAGGAGGGCAGTTATACCTTTTGCAGACAATAGTGGCTTCGAGCCAAGTGTGAGCTTAGACAACCAGGTTATATAATAAGTGGAGCTGTGCACCTGCGCTCCAAACTCACTGAGTCACACTGGTTTGGATGTCTGCCTTGGCCTATTCTTGACCAAAGTACATCCATCTACCTTACAGCCACTGAGGTAACTAAAGTTAAAAAAAAAAAAAAAAATAGCATGGACCAAGAAAAAAAGCTGTAGATTGATTCAGGCTGTTGACCATGATTTTGTTACCTTTGCAAAATTTCATGGTAAAAAGTATTTTTTACTTAAGACTTGGGAGAGGCTTTGCTAATAGTGTTAGCAATTTTTCTTGTTCTGCAGTTGGACACAGCTGGTTAATATTGGGAGCTATAGACTGTGTTCCATGAATTCTCTTCCATGGGTAGACCAGGGTTCTTAGCTGCCTTCCAACTTTCCTGCAGCTGCCCGAGTTCTAATGTCTGCCTCATCTTCCTGGAAATATGATTTAGAATTGGTTTTAGGGATGCTCTAGGTCTCTTTAGTGTTCTTAGGAAATGAGACAAGTATTTCTGATAGGCAAGAATTTTTATTATTATTATACTTTAAGTTCTGGGGTACATGTGCAGAATGTGCAGGTTTGTTACATAGGTACACATGTGCCATGGTGGTTTCCTGCAGCCACCAACCCATCATCTACGTTATGTATTTCTCCTAATGCTATCCCTCCCCTAGCCCCCCACCCCCCCAGAGGCCTCGTGTGTCATGTTCCCCTTCCTGCGCCCATGTGTTCCCATTGTTCAACTCCCACTTACAAGTGAGAACATGCGGTGTTTGGTTTTCTGTTCCTGTGTTAGTTTGCTGAGAATGATGGTTTCCAGCTTCATCCATGTCCTTTCAAAGGACAAGAACTCATCCTTTTTTATGGCTGCATAGTATTCCATGGTGTATATGTGCCACATTTTCTTTATCCAGTCTATCACTGATGAGCATTTAGGTTGGTTCTAAGTCTGTGCTATTGGGAATAGTGCTGCAGTAAACATGTGTGCATGTGTCTTTATAGTAGAATGATTTATAATCCTTTGGGTATATACTCAATAATGAGATTGGTGAGTCAAGTGATATTTCTGGTTCTAGATCCTTGAGGAATCACCACACTGTCTTCCACAATGGTTGAACTAATTTACTCTCCCACCAACAGAGTAAAAGCATTCCTATTTCTCCACATCCTCTCCAGCACCTGTTGTTTCCTGACTTTTTAATGATTGCCATTCTAACTGGCAAGAGATGGCATCTCATTGTGGTTTTGATTTGCATTTCTCTAATGACCAGTGATGATGAGTTTTTTTTTCCATATGTTTGTTGGCCTCATAAATGTCTTCTTTTGAGAAGTATCTGTTCATATCCTTCACCCACTTTTTGATGGGGTTGTTTTTCTTCCTTGTAAATTTAAGTTCCTTGTAGATTCTTGATATTAGCCCTTTGTCAGATGGATAGATTGCAAAAATTTTCTCCCATTCTGAAGGTTGCCCATTCACTCTGATGATAGTTTCTTTTGTTGTGCAGAAGCTCTTTAATTTAATTAGATCCCATTTGTTAATTCTGGCTTTTGCTGCCATTGCTTTTGGTATTTTAGTCATCAAGTCTTTGCCCACGCTTATGTCCTGAATGGTATTGCCTAGGTTTCCTTCTAGGGTTTCTATGGCTTTAGGTCTTATGTTTAAGTCTTTAATCCATCTTGAGTTAATTTTTGTATAAGGTTTAAGGAAGGGGTCCAGTTTCAGTTTTCTGCATATGGCTAGCCAGTTTTCCTAGCACCATTTATTAAATAGGGAATCCTTTCCCCATTGCTTGCTTTTGTCAGGTGTGTTGAAGATCAGTTGGTTGTAGATGTGTGGCATTATTTCTGAGGCCTCTCTTCTCTTCCATTGGTCTATGTATCTGTTTTGGTACCAGTACCATGCGGTTTTTGTTACTGTAGGTTTGCAGTGTAGTTTGAAGTCAGGTAGCATGATGCCTCTAGCTTTGTTCTTTTTGCTTAGGATTGTCTTGGCTCTTTTTTGGTTCCATATGAAATTTCAAGTAGTTTTTTCTGGTTCTGTGAAGAAAGTCAATGGTAACTTGATGGGGATAGCATTGAATCTATAAATTACTTTGGGCAGTATGGTCATTTTCATGATATTAATTCTTCCTATCCATGAGCATGGAATATTTTTCCATTTGTTTGTGTCCTCTCTTATTTCCTTGAGCAGTGGTTTGTAGTTCTCCTTGAAGAGGCCCTTCACATCCCTTGTAAGTTGTATTCCTAGGTATTTTATTCTCTTGGTAGCAATTGTGAATGGGAGTTCACTCACAATTTGGCTCTTTGTCTATTATTGGTGTATAGGAATGCTTGTGACTTTTGCATATTGATTTTGTATCCTGAGACTTTACTGAAGTTGCTTATCAGCCTAAGGAGATTTTGGGCTGAGACAATGGGGTTTTCTAAATATACAATCATGTCATGTGCAAACAGAGGCAATTTGAATTCCTTTCTTCCTACTTGAATGCCCTTTATTTCTTTCTCTTGCCTGATTGCCCTGGGCAGAACTTCCAATACTATGTTGAATAGGAGTGCTGAGAGAGGGCATTCTCATCTTGTGCCAGCTTTTAAAGGGAATGCTTCCAGCTTTTGCCTATTCAGAGGATATTGGCTGTGGGTTTGTCATAAATAGCTCTTGTTATTTTGAGATACATTCCATCAATACCTAGTTTATTGAGAGTTTTTAGCATGAAGGGGTGTTGAATTTTATCGAAGGCCTTTTCTGCATGTATTGAGATAATTTCTAATGCAAAACAAAGTAACTGAGATTCTATTCATCTTGGAAAAGCACATTTAAGTAGATGTTGTATCTTCAATAACCTATTGGTAGGTTTTTCCACCCCTTGGCTGGTGTTTGTCCAGCCTGTCTCCTTAATGCTGGAATTAACAATACACCATGTATTAAAAGAAATGACCAGGAATCATAAGGATTTCATTCTAGTTCTGGCTATGTTAAATAACCACTAACTTTCTAGGTAACCTTGGACATATCTTTTTTCTTCACCTCCCTTAACTAGGCTAAGTCATTGCTTTTAAATCTGTCATTCACAAACACTGTTAAGATATTTGAGCATATTTTTGTATCACAAGATGTGATGACTTTTTGGGTTCATACACTTGGTAAAGCTATCTTCCCTGGCCATGCAAACAAACGTTAATCTAGAAGTTGCTATAAAGGTTCTTCGCAGGTGTGACTACAATCCAAACATCAGTTGACTTTAAGTAAGGGTGATTATTATAGATAATCTGGGGGGGGGGGGAAACAGATCCAATCAGCTGAAAGATATTAAGAGCAGGGATAAGACTTCCCTAAGCAAATAAATTCCACTTGTGAACAGGAGCTTCTCCCATGCCTGAGAGTTTCAGCCTACACTTCCCGAGGCCCTGCCCTGAGGATTTCAGATTTGCTTAGCTGCCCTCAGAGTTATGAAAGCCAATTCTTTGCAATAATTTTTTAAAATGCCTATCTCCTACCGGTTGATGCCTGTCTGATATTCATGTATTATTGTTTACTTAAACCTTGGATTTGAATACAATCACAGAAGAAAACTTAAATACACTTATTTAGAAAGTGACGTTTACAAATCTATCATAAATAGGGAGGTGGCATCACTTAATATAAATAAAAGGTATCAATCATGTTTGCAATAAGAAACAGAAGCAGCCAGGCACGGTGGCTCACGCCTGTAATCCCAAAGCTTTGGGAGGCTGAGGCAGGCAGATCACGAGGTCAGGAGATCGAGACCATCCTGGCCAACATGGTGAAACCCTGTCTCTACTAAAAATACAAAAATTAGCTGGGCATGGTGACGCATGCCTGTAGTCCCAGCTACTCGGGAGGCTGAGGCAAGAGAATAATTTGAACCCAGGAGGCGGAGGTTGCAGTTAGCCGAGATCACACCACTGCACTCCAGTCTGGGCGACAGAGCAAGACTCCATCTCAAAAAAAAAAAAAAAAAAAAAAAGGAAAAAGAAAAAAAGAAAAGAAACAGAAGCAACATTCAAATAAAGATCCATCAGAGACGGTACCTTTACATTTACAAAGCAGCTGTATTACTCACTGTATTACACAAGGTATTTAATGCCATGTTTAGTCCAGGCATTCCCATTGCCTCAACATTCCTGACACTTGGAAAACGCTGCCTAAGGGACTGCTAATTTGCATCCCAGCTCCAGGACACTCGCCATGCTGTTTACCCACTCTGTCAGATCACAAATGCCTTTTGGACAGATAACAGTTGCTCTCCTAAATTCTTTGTTACTTTACAAATGTTAATGTTGCAGTTAAGAAATAAGAGCCCAAATAAGCTTTAACATATTTTGAAAAATATGTATTTCATTAACACGTACTCACAACATGTCTCAGCCCTAGCTATGCACAAGCAACATTTTATCAGGCAGGGTAGGTAGGGGCATATTCAGAGACAATGATTCTTTTCCAAAGAAATGAGCCATCAGCTCAGAAGGAACCCTGGAGTATAATCCTATATGCAATCATAAAGGTACTGCTATCTTAAGACTCTGGGTTAGGCAGGAAAAACAGTGAAGGGCAAGATTCCTCACTAGAAAGATGCAAGATGAAATCCCTGAAAATGTATGTGGAAAGTGTCTATGTGTATTTTTAAAGATGACTAGCTGTATTAGTTTTTGTTGTTTTTGCTTTTTTTAAAAAGCCTATTCCCCCCACACATACACACACTTTAATTAGAACTCTTTGGGTTTCACATGATAAAATAGACTTAGGAAAGAAAAAAAAAAAAAAAAAGGAGTTCTAGCAGCTCACGTAATTAAAATGTTTAGGAATGTCTGGCTTCAGGTATGGCTTGATCCAGTGGTTCACATGAGGTCATCATAACCTCTTCCCTTTTCCTTCTCTTGGTTTCACTTTCTCTGGGTAAGGTCCATGCTCAAATTGCTTTTCTCTTCTGATGACCTGCAGCTCTGAACCTTATATCTATTAGATTCCAGTTCAACAAGAATCTGCCTCTATAGCAGCATTTCTAGCTGAATCTCTTATTTGGATGGCTCTCTAGATCTGTGCCCATCTCAGAATTGAACTCATCTTCTGTACTGTAATGTTTTGATTTGTCTTAGGCTAGACCATACTATTTAATTCAAAGCTAGGGTAAAGACTCTTCTGAGTCTTTTGGCCTGTCAGAAAGGGGTCTCAAGTTTAGAGGCCACCTCAGATGCTACAATAAAGAGATTCTAATGAAAAGTAATACATTCAGAGGTGTGCACAGGGCTTTAGGAACAAAGAATAGATAAGGAGGCACCCAGAGACCAGCAGCAGTGAGAAGTTATTACCAGCATTCAGCCCAAGGGTACAAGGGAAGGAGGAAAGAGTGTAATTGGAGCCAACAAGAGCTGGAGCAGTGGGGAAGGGCACACCTGGCAGGAGCTGCAGTCTGAGATGGATGCAGTCAGAGCTGACACACAGCGTGAAACCAAGGCGGGAGCAGGGACAATGCCCCATCTCTCTCCTCCTGGCATCAGATCTGCTGCGGGTGGTTAGTGCCCAACTTCAACAAGAAGTCAACCAGCAAGGAAGGCTAGGGAATACAGTCCTCAAGATCAGCCTCCTGAGCCAAGTAGGGCTGGAAAGGGCAGACCATAGCATGGAGAGGGCGCAAATGGAAAATGACTAGCATTTGATGAGAACTGGTCGTGTGGAGACCAACACAATGCAATCCCATAACACGCACCACCAATGAGTAAGTAAATAAATAAACAAATAAGAAAAGAACAAGGATGCTGAAAGAATACAGGAAATTCTCAGCCTGTCTTCCAGGTGCTTAAAATTTAAACTTTTCAGATTTGGTATCAGATAATGTCCAGACAATATGATGATTACAGATATAGAGATTAGAAGTAGCAGAGCTGGGTTCAGGTCCTAACTCCACCTCTGACTACTTTTGGGACCACAGTTTGCTGTTTTCTTCCCTGAGTGTCAAAGGGTCTACTTTCTAGGCTTATTGAAGAATTAAATGAGACACAGCATATCTTATGTCCAGCATTATGCCTGGCAAATATCAAGCACCTAATAAAACATAGCAATGATGACGCTGGTGATGGTGGTAGTGATGGGGATGATGATAAATAGATTGAAAAGGTAGTAAAGGTGCCCATTTGTAAGCTGGAATGACAGAGTCAGAAGGAAACCATTTTCCTTAGTATTTGTAAGCCATGCCACCTTTATTTTGTAGGCAAATTCTTCTCACCTCCTTATTTAGAGAGATTTTGTCCTGGCCTATTTTAAGATAATATTTTCTCCTGAGCTTTGATTAGGCCAACAGAAAGTGCCATTTTAGAGACCTATTTCAGTATCTGTTCAATTTATTTTGTGTCACTTGCCCCTGGCCATGTAATTGGCCCTAGTAGCTATAGCTAACATTGCAACTGTTTTTCAGTTTTAGATACACGAATGAGTTCTCTACAGGGTCTAGATTATCAGTGGCATATTTTGCTAAAAGATATTTACCCCCTGCCACCATCACATGTAAGGGGGCCCACTTTTAACTAAGGGAAAAGCTGATTGGGTAGTATTAAAAATATTCTTGTCCTTTTCTGGAAACCAGCTTATTTAGAAGCTCATCTATGAATTACAAAGCTTGCAAACCCAAGACTCTTTTTACCCAAGAGTACAGAAAGAAAAAAATCAATTAAAAACACCTACGAGATCAGTGGGCTTCAGAAACCTCTAAGAAAGTGAACTATTCCTAGGAGCTTCCTAAAATACCCCAACAGAAGCAAATGTCAATCTTTCTGTTGATAATAAAAATGAATAGAATAATGTCAGTACTATTGCCATGAACACTACAAAATGATACAAACCACTTTGGAGGGAAATACTTTTTTCTAGTACAGAAATCTACGTTAATCTGATGGGGTGCACGATGGTTTCATCACTTTGCAAAGAATGGTCATAATAAGAACAACAAATAGAAACAATAACTGGTGCTTCTTGAGCGTGATTTGAAGTGAACTTTGCCACAAAACTCATTTATGTGATGTAATTCTCAGAATCCTAGGGAAATATATCATCGACATGTTAGAAAGAGGAATCTGAAGTTCCAAGGTCATACCCAAGGTTTCACTACTAGTAAGAGTTTAAAGTGAGCACTTAAGTCAGAGCTTCAGAGCCTACCTTTTGACACTTATACTGTAACCCACCCCCAGAACTTGTATAAATCTTTTTGCCTTTGTGTACTCCAGGTAGGATATGTTCAAGCGATTGTGAACTAGATCCGAATGCCACGAGTGTCTTTTCTGGCTTATAGCTCCCGGGCAGGGCAGCTGTGCACTGAATTGGCTTTTTAAAATGATTACAACCTTGGTTCACTTTTAGAGTGACATTCGTCAGTGGATGAGTTTTGCATTTCCAGCTGGCTCAGATGTGGCTGGATCAGCCCCAAAATGATAGTGCCATTTGACCAAGAAGAGAGAGAAAATACTTAGTAACTGTATCAGACTGTTACCTTAGATCCTTCATTTCCCATTAACACATTTTAATTGGAACTTAGAAAACGATTAACACCTTGATGCAAGAAACTTCAAAACTGTGTCCCGTACACATAAATGCATTACAATGACCAAACTCAGACAAGAAAAGTCAATGTTAATGGCTGAGACGAAAATAAAACCAAGATGAAAAAGAACGCCACAGGCTCTGAGCTGTGCTTGAAGTTGGGGAAAGTGTGATGTACACTTTGCAGAAATTAAACCTAAGAGTATAAGAAACTGACATATCCATTTCTTGAGAGCTAAAGGTGGAAATTTCTTATCTTCAGGTACTTATTTTCTGGGCTGTTTCTCAGTTTAACTCTGTCTGCAGTCATTTCTGTAAGGATTCCCAGGGTAGTTTTGTTAGAATTAGACAATAAGGAATAAAATAAGCCTTCTGAAGCACGTTTTTGACAAAAGCACCACAGATAATAATGAGTGTCCAGAAGTGGAAATTTTCTCTAGGTACATACAGGCTGTCTCCATGCTCCACAAACTACTCCCTACAACGTGAGAGGGGAGGGCAGGAGTCTCCAGAGTCCACGCCTCCTGCCCTTCCCTGTTTCATAAGGCCAGAATATGCTTCTCCCAACAAATCAGAATTCTCCTGTGGGTTTTTGGGGTTTTCCACCCTGTCCTGTAATGAATCACAGACCCCTGGTTCATTCGTGTTTTCACTGAATACGTACTGAGTGCCAACTATGTTCCAGGCACTGTGAAGAGGAGGCTGAACACAAACAAGCGAGGTACCTGCCTTCGCTGAGCCTGTGGGCTGGAGGAGAATTAGACACGAATGCAAGAGCCACAGAGGAGGTGTGAGATTGTAGCCTGACGTGTCAGGGAGCAGCATCCAATGACCCTGAGAGAGCCCCAAGAGGTGGAACTGATCCAGGCAGGATGCAAACTGGACAACAAAAGGCAGGAACTCCCACTGCTTCCTGCTGCTGATCTCCATCCAGGTGTGAGCTAGCAGGGTCCCTGCTCACCTGCTTACCTGGCTGGCAGGTGCTCTGGGCCTGCAGGATGTTTGCTTTCTGGATTAGTCTGTTTTCACACTGCTATAAAGAACTGCCCGAGACTGGGTAATCTGGATGAAGCTGGAAACCATCATTCTCAGCAAACTAACACAGGAACAGAAAACCAAACACCGCATGTTCTCACTCATAAGTGGGAGTTGAACAATGAGAACACATGAACACAGGGAGGGGAATATCACACTCCAGGGGCTGTCAGGGGGTAGGGGGCTAGGGGAGGGAGAGCATTAGGAGAAATACCCAATGTAGATGATGGTTTGATGGGTGCAGCAAACCACCATGGCATGTGTATATCTTTGTAACAAACCTGCATGTTCTGCATATGTATCCCAGAACTTAAAGTATAATAAAATTATATGTATATACATATATATGAAAGAGGTTTCATTGACTCACAGTTCAGCATAACTGGGGAGGCCTCAGGAAACGTACAGTCATGGTGGAAGGTGAAGCAGCAGAAGCAGACACCTTTTTCACAAGGCAGCAGGAAGGAGAATGAAAACAGGAGGAACCAGGAAACACTTATACAACCATCCGATCTCGCAAGAACTCACTCATTATCACGAGAACAGTATGGGGGAAACCGCCCCCATGATTCAATTACCTCCACCTGGTCTCCCTTGACAGGTGGGGATTATGGGGATTACAATTCAAGGTGAGATTTTGGGTGGGGACACAGCCAAATCATATGACCTTCCCTCTGATTTTCTTTGTCTTCCCTGAGGAAGTAAGACTTGAGCTAAGATCTGAGAGGGAAGGGAAGTCAACTAGATTAATAGAAGCCAGCAGAACTTTCCTGAAAGGAGCATGGCATGTCCTAAGGTCTTGGGGGTAAGAAACAGTTGTGAGCACAACAACCAGGTGGATTCATTATGGAGCTGATGTGGAGATTAAGCTTTAAGGCCCCATTTCACACAGAACTCCTCCGAAGTCCTCTGCTTCATTGTGTACTTGCAATCTCGTCTTCATTTTCTTAAGCAGAGTCCGCACTATGTGAAATGCTTCAGACATCACAAAACTTAGGTCCATCCTGGAAAAGATCAAGGAGGAATCAGATACAGGATGCAGCCCGTGGCTATTAGGCCATGCTAGAGAGACCGGCTTTATCTTAAATGCAAAATCCAGGGTCACAGCACTGCCGAGAGTCCTAAAAGCAAAGGGAAACAATTGAAAAGGGTCTAAGCAGGGGGTGAAGACAAGATCATATTTGCGTTTTGCAAAGCTCACCTGGCCACTGTGTGGGGATGATGGGAAGAGGCCTAGGGTGGATGCGGAGGGAAGAGTCCACGTCTACCACAGCTGCGCAAGGGTGAAATGAGAGTGGCTCAGGCTGTGGAGCTTCATTTTCTCACCCAAAAATTTTAGATATTTTCAAAAACATTTCGTAGGGTTCATGCTCCTTGCCAGGAAGGCATTCCTTAAATTAGAGCGTGTGATCAATAAGGCTATGAAATCAGAGCCCTGTCGTACAACAGCTTGTCAAGGTCATATTGGATTCTTTAGTAACACTGGACAGAATTAGGTGGTTAACAAAGTGCTGTTAGGGCCAATCTTCTGAGGAGTTTGTGCAACGTATCACATATGGATTTGTGTATTTTTGAATGTGACTCAAATAGCAT
This sequence comes from Hylobates moloch, assembly GCF_009828535.3. Taxonomy (NCBI): domain Eukaryota; kingdom Metazoa; phylum Chordata; class Mammalia; order Primates; family Hylobatidae; genus Hylobates; species Hylobates moloch. The sequence continues at coordinate 6,576,400 of NW_026652287.1, forward strand.
ATTTTACTTGCTTAGAGTTTGCTGTTTCAATACAGAAGGGCATTCCATGTTTATTTCTTAAATTATTTTTATATTTTGGTCACGTTCTTGACCACATTATATATTCCATAAGGAAACAAAGCCCATTTATACAAATCCCAACGGTATTTCCAGTGTCCAGCACAGAGCCCATAAATAGCAGTGAATTGTTCAGCCGGTTATTCTTTTTGAATGTAGCAAATGCCTCTAGTTCTTGTCTTATATGCCAGACAAGGGGCACAACATTGAGCAAAGCAGCCAAGTCCCTGCTCTCGGAGCTTGCAGTATCCCCAGATGCTTCCAATCTGCAGTGCCCTCTCCTCCACTTAGTAGGTCAAGAAATTAACCTAGAGGCTCGAGACTTAGCAACCTGTAGTGGGTTCATCTGTGGCCACCTAAAAAAGATATCTTCAAGGCCTAAGCTCCAGTACCTACGAATGTGACCTGATTTGGAAGTACGGGCATTGCAGATATACTTAGTAAAGGATCTAGAGATGCAGACACGCTGCATTTAGGGCGGACGCTAAATCCAATGACAGATGTTCCTTTAAGAGGAGAGGACAGACGACACATACACAAAGGAAAAGTCCCTGTGACCACAGAGGCGGAGACTGAAGTGACGTTTCCACCACAAAGGACACCGAGGATCTCCCACAGCCACTGAAGCTGGGAAAGAGGTGTGGAACAGATGCTCCCTCGGAGCCCCCAGAAGGACCCGATCCTAGCCACGCCTTGATTTTGGACTTCCGGCCTCCGGAAAAATCAGTTCGTGGTAATCTGTTATGGCGGCCAGAGGAAACTAAGGCACTCTGAAAATGAATGGGCATGGCTGTGTTCCAACAAAACTGACTTTGCAAAAATAGAAGGTGGGCCAGATTTGGCCAAAGGGCTGTCGTTTCCTTCACTAAAACACTAAGAAAAATAAAATGAACAAAAAATATACAGAAAATTGACTCCACTCCTGAGGAAGAGTAGACAAAACAATTTTCAGTTCTGCAAGAAATCTCCATTATCTAGAAGGCAATTGTAATTTAATTCAGAAAGATGTATCCAGTCTCTTTTTTACCTCATCATATAAAACAGGGGCTCCTTGTGGGGGAAAATAAAAGATGCAATAAATAAACACCTATGCCATCTACTCTCTAACTCAGGGACAAGAGGCCTGGAAAACAGGAAACCTGTCTAGCAGGGTGCCTATATTTTCATTAGAAAAAAAGAAAAACTAATGATAAATTCCTTGTCCTTAATCTCCACTGCACTAAAAAAATCCCTCTTAAAGCAGGTAAGGAAAGAAAGCTCCATGCAGGAGAGGGCAAAAGGAGCAGACTTTAGCGTATTTGTCATCACTAAGGCGGCTTCCTGACTTATCAGTACAATTTCCTAAAGCATGTTAACTTCCCTTCTGTCCAGTTTGAGAATTTGGACTATTCCATTATTAGGGGTAATTTGGGGAAAATGTCTCATATTAAATTTGCTCATATAAGATGCGTTATATGATATATATGGTATATGATATAACTGCTCTGTGAGTTGGTGCTATAATTAGACCCATTTCACAGATGAGGTAACTGAGGCAATAAGAAGTAAAATCACTTCCCATGAGTAGCATGCGTTTAAGGTGGCAGAGCTGAGATTTGAACAAGGCAGGCTGGCTGCAGACTTTCATAATACATGTGAACTCAGTAAGTCACAGTAACCTAACCTAGCTAAGAGCAAGGTGAGTCAGAAAAGATTTCAGAAGTAGCCAGGTGCAGTGGCTCATGCCTGCAATCCCAGCACTTTGGGAGGCTGAGGTGGGTGGATCATGAGGTCAGGAGTTCAAGACTAGCCTTGCCAAAATGGTGAAACTCCTGTCTCTACTAAAAATATAAAAATTAGCTGGGCATGGTGGCACATGCCTGTAATCCCAGCTACTCGGGAGGCTGAGGCAGATAATTGCTTAAATCCGGGAGGTGGGGGTTGCAGTGAGCCGAGATCACGCCACTGCACTCCAGCCTGGGCGACAGAACAAGATTCTGTCAAAAAAAAAAAACAAAACAAAAAAAAAAGAAAAGATTTCAGAAGCAATGACTAAAGGAATTTGAAGGATGACTGGATAAAACAGGCACATATTAAGGGACGCTTAGGAACTGTTTCAGTCACAGCAAATTGCAGATGTGAGGACCCTGAGGTGGATCTGAAATCTATGGGGCTGGGTCCCAGAGTGTGGGAAGAGGCAAGTGAAGTCTTCTCTTCTAAACCTACCCCCCAGCTGTCTGACCTATGTCAGTTAGTGACATCTCCATCCTTCTACCTGCTCGAGAAAAATATTTTGGTGTCTTCCTTGACATCTTTCTTTTGCCACCCACAATCAGTCCTTTATCTTCAATATTACAAGCAACTGAGACTTCTCACTCCAGTGCCTCTACCTGTCCAGCATACCTTCTCTTCTTGCTTGCAGTTACCTAAATTACCTCCCCTTCCCCCTGCCCCCTCTCAGCCAGTGTGCTCCCCTGAAATAGCAAGTGAGAACAGGCCCTCCTGTGTGCAACCCCTCATAAGCTCCCAAGTCTGCACAGTGGCCCACAAGGCCCCACTTGGCCTGGCCTTCCATTATCCCACACTCAGACCCCATCTCCTATTAGAATGACCTCACTGTATTGGCCTCCACATGGTCCTGAAGCAGCCAGGCTGGCCCTCACCCTAAGCCCTTCCCTCTGCCTGGATGCTCTTCCTACATCACCCCAGCAATTGCAAATCACCCCTCAGTTCAGCATGTGGTGAGTGTGTGCAGAGCTGTTCTGGATAACCAGGTCAGGAGGGATGCACATGGTTGGGGACTGAAGTCCCTTGACTAGTGCTTCCCTAGCAGGACTCTAATCCCACCTCCTCACCAGCTCCCAGCTTGGCTCTTCTGTCCATGCCTCTTTACCTCTGGCCCTCGGCATCAGGCACCTGGATGCCAGTACTTCCTTCCCATCTGGTGTCCTAGCAGCCATCCTCCCTTCCTCCACAGTCAGGGAGAACTGTGTACACTGCCATGCTTTAACACTTTCACTGGCTCCACTTCTTACTGCATCCCACAGGTCCTGCCTTATCTAGCCCCTGCCTGCGTGCACAGCCTAACATCTTGCTCTTTCCATTCTTCAATCCAAAGCTCCACCAAACTCAGCTTGTGTCCCCAAGGCATGGAAGCCTTGTTACATACTGGTCCCTCAGTTTGCAAAACGTTTTTCCAGCATATCCGCTGGGCTGTCTCTGGCTTCTCCTTTGAAAGTCAGCTTGATTGCCACTCCCTCTAGGAAACCTCATGATATTTTCCCACTCCCCCAGCTCCTCTGCTGATGAGACTTGCGTCATTCGGAGTCCCCACTTCTATATTAACTCTTGCTGTCCGTACTCAGACCAAAATCTGGACATATTCAGTGGAGCATGAGTTCCTTCAAGATGCTATCTTTATTTCTGAATCCCCCATGCCCTGTGTGATGATATTTAGAGATGAAGGAGGAACCCAGTCATTGCTTGTTGTGTGAATGGATGGATGAGTAGGTGTGTCTGTCTCACTCACGAGTCTATGATGCCCATGGAGTTAGGATCAGTTGACCACATGTTACATAAATGAACTAAAGATGGCCCTTTTATTTTTGGCCTCTGGATTGTATACTTCTTCACAGCAGGCTGGGACCGTTAGCTCAAAAGCCCACTGGCACTCAACTCAAATTTTTACACATGTAATTGTTCTAATCACAGCCCAAATAAGCAGACTTTTATCCATTTAGAGCCTGCCTGCTTTGGATACCTGCCAAAAGTGTGCCCCCTATCTGCTAGCCATAGATAAATAAACTCTGTTGCTGTAAAAGACCCCAAGCATCTTCTGCTCTTCAAAGCTCTCTGACCCAAACTTCCCACTGTGCTGCTGAGAAACATCACCTGGAAACATAAGCCCCATCTTCCTTAGAATTTCCCTTGACATCTTCCTCTTCTAGGTAGGGCTCCTGCACCATGGCCTCTGGATGGTCTCGTGCCATGAGGGGCTTGCCCTCCTGGCAAATCTGTCAAAGCGATGCATGAATAAATCCATTGTGCGCTACTGCTACCTTGTGGCCATATGGTTTTCCTTGATCAACTCTGAAATCCCTGGAACTCACTACACCTTATTAGAGTGAATCTCATATACCCCATAAATAAATATACTCACTATGTACCCACGAAAATTAAACATTAAAATTAAAAAGGAAATATATAATGTTCAGCAATGAAAACCCGTTACCATCATTGCGCATGAAACAACTGACCTCTTTTCCTTATCCCATCGTATACAGCGGACACTCAATCAATGCTGTGGAATGAATGGAGAGATGGATTTGTCTCTCTTTATTATGTTCCTTATTAAGCCAGGATAGCTATTGTCCTCATTAAGGTGCTCCCAGTGAAAATCTTCTGTCCTCTTCACCCTGGAACCCCAGGCCAATTTCTCACTGGGCAATGGTTTATTATGAATCCTTAGTTGGTGCTTTCTTCATTGAACAATATGAAGAGAAAGCGACCTGCATTCAAGTGATCTCTGGATTTTTATCAGGGATAAAGATCCTGATAAACAGAGATAGAACACGATTACCTGAATCAGACCAGTTCAAAACCTTAAATACAGATTAGGACACAGAGATAGAACATTACTACCTGAATCAAACCAGCTCAAAATCCTAAACACACGTTCTTAGACCCCTGTGTCTCTGTCTGTACTAGAGCCTTATGGCAGTGACAGGAAGCCAGAGCCTCCCAGGTCACAGAGCTAAGTCTCTTACTTGATGAAGGATTTAACTGAAACTCAGAGGGCTTAGGTGATGCAATCTGAGGTCAAGAGTGGGCTAATCAGAAAGATGGGGTTAGAACCCCACTCTCAGTTGCTTTCTCAGACATGCGCTCATATTTCTACCATTTTTATGTTTTTCAAAACACATTTTGATGCTTGTGTATCATTTATTCAGACAACATTTAGGAAGTATAAAGTTTGTACTGTGCACAAGGATACACCGTCAATAAAGCTAAATTTCCTACTGTCGTCTTCAAGTACCCAGCTGCCATCTGAGCATTACTTCAAGCATTTGTTGACATCAACTTGTTTATTATTTTCAGATTTGATACATACAAAATAAAGCATACCAGATGTCACAAGAAAGCTTCTTTGAAATCAATATGAGATTTATTTAGATTTCTTGTTTTTCCTGCTTTCCCTGTGAGCCAAATGACTGCGAATCATTCCCAAATTTCTATTATCAAAAATGGAAGCTTGCTTTCTAGAATTTGGAAAAATAAAGTAATATTTGCCTTATGCCCCTGACATGAATCACCCCTCTAATTGGAGGAGAGTTGAAATGACTGCACACAATAGCATATGCAGTGATGTGTAGGTACAGTGACCTATTAATTCTTGTGACAATGTTCCCAGGCTGGGCTGTTTCCTATTGTATAGGGAGGCACTTTTTAACTTTGCATTTGCTCAATGGGGCTTTGTATGCTGAAATTGGGTTAGGGATTATCTACAGCCACAAATGAATAGAGGTATCAGTGAGTGTCTGAAGGCCCTGGACAGAGAGTAAAAATAAAGTTTTTCTGTGCTGTAGAGCCTGATGGTGTGACCAGCCTCCAAGATAAATACCAGTAGAACAGCTGCCAGCCACAGTCACAGACTCGAATCAATGAAGACAGAAAAAATCATTTCAGATGCAACATCCCTGCTTTGCCCTGTTCCCAACTGCAGACCTGCATAAACTACAATACAAGAAAGATTCATTAAAAATAGAAAAGTCTCCATGTGATTCTAACTGGAGTCACTCACAAAACTTCATGCTCTATTCTCTCAAGAACATGCTTTGATCTAGGGGAGCTGCGCCCTTGAAGAAGCCTTTTTGGCTAATGCTGCTTTTGGCTCTGACCTATGGAGTTAACGAGGGTGAAGTCCATTTTCCTCTCTATGGACATTTCAACATGATGGCCAGAGGAGGTAATTATTTCTCCCTTCAAACTGAATTAAGAATTTTAAGAAGATGTCACTTTTGTCTTTGCATGAGAAAAATCAGCTTCCTCATTATCCTCCAACCCTGGGACACTTTCCAGTGGTGTCTGTGTTGGATTTCTTCATTTAAAGCCCCCCTACTGGACTAACACAAGAGAACCATCTGGCTGGATAGATTCCGAGAGGGGCTTTGGCAGGAAACGAGGACTTAAGATCTCTACCACACAGAGATCTTACACAATCTCACATGATAGAAAAATACACTCAGAAGTATACATAGTAACATAAGAGTCACACAATAGCCAGGTATCTTGCTTTGCAGCTTTCAGAATTCAATTTAATGGGATAAGTAATTTAGGATATGGGAAGAGAGGAGAATGAACTCACAGTAGCTTTTCTTCCTTTCACCTTATAATTTAAGCGTAAAGCTTACATCAAGGTTATTAAAAGGAATTTCTGTATCTGCTATTTTATTTCTATCCACAGAACAGCCCTCACATCATTAGACATCTTAAGTGTAACAGGTTCCCAATCACTGGGTGCTGGGAGGAGGAAAGAAATAAATTAACAGACAGAAGTTTGGGGAAGACACGGTCTTCTGTGGACCCCAGATAGTTAGCTGCTTAGAGCACCCAGGCATTTCAGGGAAAAATTATATGGGTAGCTGAGCTTCAGAGGTCCCCAGGAAACTCAGATGTCCCCCAGAACTGTGCACTGACTGGAAGCATCAGTGTGCCTTCTGGCGACATAGTGCTTGTCACTGTACATCAGGGATGTACCTGTGAAAATCCATTCAGGGCCATATGGCACCGTGAGCAAGTGGCCTTTTACTGTCATGGGAGACAGATCTGCCAATGATCCAAATTTCCTAAGCTTCACTTCCTACTCCCAAGTCTTGTTTGAGTGACGTTCAAAAATTCAGGGAATCATGGACCCCAATCCCAGCATGCTAGTATTGAAAGGGAAATGAGAGTTTGCTTAGGCCAGGTGAGTCTGTTGTGATGTATAGAGACACAAATGTGTTGGTATCCAGTGTGCACATGTGTGTTCCCCAGGAATTGTTCCTGAAAAAGGCCCATAATATTATGGGGTACCATCACCATGACACTATTTTGAACAACAAAGTACAATGTAGGGAAAGATACTTCAACCTAAATCAAGCTCCACTGGGACTAGATTTGGAAACTTATGACACCAGCTGAACCACATGGTAAAAAAGAGACAAAGTCATTAAATGGAGACTTTGTTATTATCCCTGAAGGTTTCACCTCAAAATGTCAAGCCTTGAGGATTTGCTGTGAACATGTGATTGCAATGTTCCATGAAAGGGTTGTCCAGCGATTGGTTGCACTGTGGATATGTATCTACAGGCCCAAATAAACAATGGCAACTGCCCTCATTGAACATCAGTGGGTACCATGGTCACCATCACCTTCTCAGTAACATGTATCATGGGCTGTTGTTTCTCAAATGACTTTGATGTGGAAGTGAAACTCATAGAACAACTGAGTTACCTGAGTTCAAGAACAATGAGGAAGACATTGATGTCAAAGGTGCATATGAAGAATGTTAATTGATTCATCAGATGTGAGTGTGAAAATATAAATGAGTACATTATTTTACATAATATGTGCTTTAAATACATCTATAGAACTAAAAGCATATAAAATGTTTATTTGAATGTTGTATCTTTATCTAAAATGTATATATATACTTAAATTGGCAATAAAACCTGAAAAATAATTTTATTGGAACACTGTGGCTGGTCACATTAGATTTGAGGTTGCTGTAGAGTTGGGATTTTGTTATAATCCATGTGCACCTGTTGGAGATTAGTCAACTGTTTGAGTGTTTTGGGGATGTCAGATGAAGGGGATGGGGAAGCTGGGAAGCACGGTCTGGGTCAAAGGTTGCACTTGTGACCCAGAGGTTGGATTTGGTCCTCAGAAATGATCCCTTTGTTCTGTCTATTGCTTTAAAATGTTTGAAGATTTCACCTCAAGTTCAGGATAACTGTCTTTTCAATAAAATAATTGAGGATGTGGTAACAGGGTCCATATTCCCACATAGCTATGATCCACACGAGGTGAGGAAACAGGCACTGCCGGCTTTCGATGAGACATGTGCTCTTCAGATTGCCACAGTCCCCACCACTCTCTATTGTCTTACAGGGGTCAGCTTCCTCATATAGATTACCTGCTCCTGGCTGCTGCGCACATTTGTATTTGTGACTCCAGGCCTCATCATACTCTGAATTATATGCCAAAGAAGACTGAGTTCCTTAGGACCTATGGGCTTCTAAACCCACATCAGAATCTTGACCCTATAAACAGAAATTAGAGACTTTTAATCCATTTAATTAGAGACTCAGATCTGTGTTTACACCCATTGGTTTGTACAAGTTTCTTTAAAAATACTTTATTTTTGATTGCTTAAAATATGTCCTTGTAATGAGAGCACAGGGTTCAGTTGACCATTCTCCTCAATTAATATTATACTATAATCACTGGTTCACAAAAAATGATGAGTTCATGTCCTTTGTAGGGACATGGATGAAGCTGGAAACCATCACTCTCAGCAAACTATCGCAAGGACAAAAAACCAAACACCGTATGTTCTCACTCATAGGTGGGAATTGAACAATGAGAACACATGGACACAGGAAGGGGAACATCACACACTGGGGCCTGTTGTGGGGTGGGGGGAGGGGGGAGGGATAGCATTTGGAGATATACCTAATGTTAAATGACGAGTTACTGGGTGCAGCACACCAACATAGCACATGTATACATATGTAACTAACCTGCACGTTGTGCACATGTACCCTAAAACTTAAAGTATAATAAAAAAAAGGTCTCTTTTATCATTTCTTCTTTACTCTCATTCTCCAAATCCACTAGTATTTCTTTTTTGTTCATAGGCACCACCTTAATGTGTTTGATATTTGTCTAGAAAAAAACCATTTATCTTTGCAAATTGCATTGTGATATTTTGTGAATAGGTATTTTTCATCTGAGTATACTTCACTATGCCCTGGTTTTCATTCTGTTTCTCATCTCATTCTCTCAACACAGAATTTTCACCTATCCATGTTGTGGATACTTTTCTGTAAAAGTCTTCAGGCTGCTCACTTATACTTGGAAACTAACTGATAGCTATCTGAAAGGCCATCTTCACAATTTTTTCCTGAATCCTGAATAAACAAGAGTTACAGATGAAATGTAGGCTTAGACTAACAACTGGGAGCTCACTTTGCATCCGTTCTCAATTCAGTTTTCTTTGGTCACCAAGGTCGGCTCAGAAAGACTATCCCTTCTCTCCAATTCTGAAGGGTGCTTTTTATTCACACACTCCCTGAGTTTAAATACTCTGGGTGGAACATGTGGTCTCTCTCCAAGACAGTGTTTTCATTCATCGTGTGTCAGTTGCCAGGAATGACTTTGCTTCTCTCTTGATGCAAACATACTTCAAGGCCCAATTTCAAATTTCCCTTCCACAGACACTCAGGTTAATCTCATGTGGTCTGGAAACCTTAAGACCCCACCCCTAAGAACCTGCAGGATTCCATATACATCTCATCGCCTGGGTCTACCTTGGACAGCAGCTGTTTCTATGCTGTGTCTCCGGGGCAGGAGCTACAGTCCCGCTCAACTCTGACTCTCTTTGCCTGATAAAGACATACCTGAAGATGCTCAGGAAAATTTTACTAAATGTAAATATCATGTTTGTCAGATGGAACCACGGGGGCAATTTGCACAGTGCTCGCTCCCACCCTGGTTCCCAAACTTTTCCACAGCAGTATTATGATGTCTCAATAAACCATGTTATATCCAGACAACGGAATCTTATTCAACACTAAAAAGAAATGAGCTATCAAACAGTGAAAAGACATGAAGGAAACTTAAATGCATATTACTACATGAAAAGCTAGTCTCTGCATACCTTATGATTCCAACTATACGACATTCTGGAAAAGTCAAAATTATGGAGACAAACAATCAGTGGTTGGCAGGGGGTATGGATGAGGAAAGGATAAATAGAGGGGCACAGAGGATTTTTAGGGCAATGACACTGCTATGTAGTATGTTATGATGATGGGTACATGTCATTATACATTTGCCCAAACCCATAGATTCTACAACACCACGAACGAACCTTAATGTAAACTGTGGACTTTGGGTGATAATGATGTGTCAATTACCACAGTCCCCACCACTCCCTATTGTATTACAAGGGTCAGCTTTAAGTTAAATGAGTTTTGTTTATAGAGTCAAAGTTCTGACATGTGTTTAGAAGCCCATAGGCCCTTCGATGGGCTATAGTTCATCGTAACAAATGTGTCACTCTGGTGGGCGATGTTGCTATTGGGGAAGGCTGTCCATGTGTGGGAACGGGGGTATACAAAGTCTCCATACTTTCCTCTAAATTTTGCTGTTAATCTAAAATTGATTTTAAAATAGTCTTTAAAAACTATGGTGTCTTTGTGTAATATTAAACACACACAGGAATACATGTATGTGTGCATTCACATCAGCCTTGGCAAGTATATCTGTTTACAAAAGTACGTTTGATCACTTGAATAGTGAAGCCGGATAACTTGCAATCAGAGTTTAAAAAAAAAGTTACGGGGCATCTATTTTCTCTATAATGGGATTACAAAGGAAATACAAGCTAACACCAGGAGTAAACCCTGAGAATAGCAACATGACTGGACCCTGAGTCCTCAAAGCAGTTTGCCTTACAATTGAGATCAACTATTTTATCTGTGCCTAAGAATACAAAAGTGGGACAAGCTATAGGAGATCAATTTTAAATCATCTGAAGCTATGGAAAGACATTTTCTGAGGCTTCTTTTGAAACTGGATAATATATGATTCTGCCATAGCCTTTTGATAACGAGAGACGGAGGGCACCTGCCTCTTTAACTCTCTCCCTGAGCCTATGCTTTCTACAAATGTTAACGATTAGGCCAATTACAGGCAATTTAAGTTGTTTTATTTAAGAAAATAAAATATGGTTATGAGTTACAGTTGTTTCTTATGTACATGTTGCCTTTAACATTTACAAAATAATTTAAAAATTGTGTCTTATTCATTAGCTCACACTGCTGCTGAAAAAATAATTTCCGATTTTCCTGCTTTGTACGAGATCCTGTTATGGGAAACTTTACATGTAAAATGAAATTCTTTCTTAGGAAAAGTGGAGGGAGGGGGGCAAGATCAACAATTATATGCGATATATTCACTTCTCATAGTACCCTTGAGAGATTGCTAAATCACACCCCTTACAGAGAAGGAAACTGACCACGTCAGGTTTAACCAACACCTTCCTGAAACAGCCTCCTGCTCTGCTGACTGGCCGCATCAGGCCTGGGTGCCCTCCGTGCCTGGCCACAGCTGTCCCCTGGGTGCTCTCTTCACCACCACCTGGGGGATCCCTGCACTTGCTCCTGGGCTAGACCTCCCATTTCCTATACCTCATGTCCTGCTCTTTCTTGCTTTACTCCCTCACTTTGGAAGATAACTTTGTCCTGTAGCTTCTTTAGAAAGAGTGCAGGGTAGATTGTTGTTTGAGACATAATCTGGACCACATCTGTGTGACACTTTAAAACCAAGTAACCCACCCCCATTTCAGTGTGCGCATTAGTGCTGGTGATCGTGACTGTGTTGGCATAGTGTGAATATTCTAAGGGACTCAGCCCTGAGGTTTTCCTGTGGCTTTGCTCAAGCTAAGGGACCTTGAACATGTGAGGGCTGAAACTACGAGCATGCTGCACTGTTCATTCTGCACTAATGAAGCCAAGAGGAGTTGCGCAGACAGCAAGTGTGTCAGGGACCACCCACCGCGACAGATGGGGAGGGTCAGGGTCCGCAGGGGGATACGACCAGAATGCTCATTATTTCACACCGGAAATCCCATCTGTGCAAACACATTTGAGGATAAAAACCAAGTAGCAAGATTATCCACGAGGCCTTATGAAGCTGGTTTAGCACAAGGAAAATCATTTGCAGTCTGGGGAAATAAATTAGAATATGCAAAGCTTGTAAGTACAATACCATTAACTTAGAAGATAAAAAGGTGCATAATTCGACGAAGCCAAACATGAATGCCACCTCAGATTCCCAATTGCCACCTCTTTCCTCTCAGCACAGTTAATCATTTTTATTGTGATTGCCTTAGTTTATGGAAAGAGAAAATAATCTATGTTTATAATGGGAAATTATTTGCATATATCATGTTTGCTATTCACTGTACTGTTCACCCTTCGCAGGAGTTGATTCCAACAGCTGTGTATGAATCTCTTTAAGATAATCTGATATGTATGCATTTCTTTTGCTAATGGAAAAGTCCCTTCTCCTAAAGAGAAATCTCAGACTATTGGATAAATATTTTATTCTAATGCTAATCAGTCTTCTCTATAAAGTCATCTCCCTTCTCACTCCCCTATGCAAAAGCAAGCTAATGTTTTCCTGCAAAAGAATGGAAAATGCCTGTTTATTTTCACTATTTTCACTCCAGGATACTGGAATATATTTATCAATACAAAATAAATTACACGAGCCAGGAGTTTAGCTGTGGAGACGCCCTCTCTCTTACCAGTCTTGCCTCTTACCAGCCTAAACAAATAAGACACATTTAGTCCTTGAAGACATACTCAATTCATACTCAATTCATAATTTTAACCCAACATTTCTGCATTTTTTTAGGGTCAGCAGCCAAGTATGATATCCAGCAATCTATTTTGGCTTTAGCAGACTTATCTTCATGGATCTGAATTTCGTCAGGAAAAGTGAAGTAGAGGTTAAATCAGCATAATTACAAATACTCTCTGCTCGCAGCAAAATATAAAAAATGTTCCAATTTCTCCCTCATCCATTGTTATGGGCCTGGAGAAGCACCATGCAAATTTCATAGACAAGAGAATGTTTTTCCCTAAAGCTCCAGAAAGAATGTGGCACATGACATTCGAGATTTGATTTGAGGCTTCTTTCCCCTCGTGTATATTCTGAGAAAATAATACTCACAGTAATGATATTCCCAGTAACTCATGCAAATTCATCAGTATTTATGGGATGGTTCCAAGATACAGAGCACCAAAGGAAATAGCACAATTTCATCCAATATTTTCCTCTTAAAATATATGGGGTCGACATCTGCATTTTTGAAACCTTCTTTAAAAATTGAACTGTAACAGGACTTCAGAAAAGCATATAAGTCAGATGTACGTAGTTTGATAATTCCAAAGTGAATAAACATATGAACCTTCTCCTGCATCAAGAGATAAAACATCAGCCAGACATGGTGGCTCACGCTTGTAATCCCAGCACTTTGGGAGGCCGAGGCAGGTGGATCACGAGGTCAGGAGATCGAGACAATCCTGGCTAACACGGTGAAACCTCGTCTGTACTAAAAATACAAAAAAATTAGCCAGGCGTGGTGGCGGGTGCCTGCAGTCTCAGCTACTCGGGAGGCTGAGGTGGGAGAATGGCGTGAACCCAGGAGGCGGAGTTTGCAGTGAGCTGAGATGACGCCACTGCACTCCAGCCTGGGCGACAGAGCGAGACTCCATCACAAAAAAAAAAAAGAGAGAGAGAGAGAGGGAGAAAGAGAAACCATCACGGTGGCCCCCAAATCCTCCATAAAGCACCTTCTATCACTTCCCACCCTCACGCCCCCAGGGCCCCATACCCTCATATGCAGACCAGCGTTGTCTGTTTTGAGCTTCACAGTGATGGAATCATAGCAGGATGTATTCACTTGCTGCTCAGCTTCTCTCATTCGGCATTCATTTAGTAAGATGCACCTGTTGTTTGTATCAGTGGTACATTCATTTTCATTTCACACAGTATATTTGGTATGAATATGCCAAAATGTCTTTGCTCGTTCTACTGATGATGACTATTTGGGTGGTGTCAGATTGGCGGCTATTTTAATAATGGTGCTAGTAACATTCATGTACATGTATTTTGGTGCACATGTGAAATTGCTGGGCTGGAGGGCTTGACTATATTCAGTAGATAATGCCAAATCATTTTCCACAGTGGTTTGACTAGTTTTGATACCCACCCACAGTATATAATAATTCCAGTTACTCAAAATCCTCATCCATAGGAGATATTTGTCAGGCTTTTGAATGTTTAGCCATTTTGGTGTCTACATAAGTAATCTTATTGTGGTTTTAAAGTGTACTTCTATGACTAATGAGTTTGAAAGTATTTTGGTGTATTTATTGATTCTTTGGACATTAGCTACCCACTCCTCAGTTTTTTTAAGTGACTTTTAAAGAAATTTTGCAGGCTGGGCGCGGTGGCTCATGCCTGTAATCCCAGCACTTTGGGAGGCCAGGGTGGGCGGATCACCTGAAGTTGGGAATTCGAGACCAGCCTGACCAATATGGAGAAACCCCATCTCTACTAAAAATACAAAAATTAGCCAGATGTGGTGGCACGTGGCTGTAGTCCCAACTACTCGGGAGGCTGAGGCAGGAGGATTGCTTGAACCCGGGAGGCGAAGGTTGCAGTGAGCCAAGATCACATCACTGAACTCCACTCCACTCCAGCCTGGGCAACAGAGCAAGACTCCGTCTCAAAAAAATTTAAAAAAAAAAGAAAGAAATTTTGCCATTGTTCTAATGTGTTTAAATGTCCTTTGCTTATGTGAAGAACATTATGGATTTCTAGAATTCTTTATACTTCTTAGAGATGTGCCTTTTGTTGATTTTATATGTTAAAACATTTTCTGCCATTCTGTGGTTTGCCTTTCCATGTTCTCAGTGTGGTATTTTGATGAATAGAAGTTCCTAGTTTTAGTGTAGTCTAATTTAATGTTTGATTGTGTCTATTGCTTGTTGCATCTTGTTTAAAAAGTCTTTGCTTACCCAGACATGTTTTCTTCTAGAAGTCCAGTGTCTTGCCTTCTGTAGAGAGCTCTAAAATTCACATGGAACTGGTTTTTTATGCAGTGTGAGACAATGGTCATAATTATTATTTTTTCAGTATAATATACCAATGAACCCAGCACTATTTACCAAAAAGAGCCCTTTCTCCACCTCAATGCAGAGTCATCTTTGACATAAGTCAGGTGTCTATACACAGGCGGATCTGTTTCTAGGTGTGCTGTTGTGATCCATTGGCCTATTTCTCTATTTTTGCACCCATTCCATGCTGAGGCAATTATGACAGCATTGTATTATTTCTGATAATGCACTGTTTCCAATGCACTTCTCTTCTTAAAGATTTTCTTGGCTATTCCTAGCCCTTTGCATTTAACGTGAAGTTTAGAATAAACTTGTCAAATATCTTCTGAGATTTTGACTGGAGTTTTATGGAAACTATATTAAGAGGTTTACGTTAGGATGTCTATTCCATGACTGTGGTATAACCAGTTATGCATACATTGTTTAATTTATCTGAGTAATGTGTAATAGTTTACACTGTAGGAATCTTGAATATCTTTCATTAGATTTAGTCTTCACATTGTATCTTTTCATCATATTGTAAATTGCAACATTTAATTTATTTTCTGAGTGTCTGTTACTGGAACATAAAAAATGGTTGATTTTTTATATTGATACTAGATTCGCACTTTCTTTCTAAATTTACTCATTAATTTTTAAAATTATCTCTATATTTTAATAATGTCTGTATATATGATTGTACTATGCAAATAATGGCAGTTTTATTTCTTCTTTCCCAATCCTTAATTGCTTTGTTTCCTTTTGTTCCGTTAGCAGATTGGCTAGGGCTCCAGTACAATGTGTAACAGAACTGGTGATATTGGATGTCGATGTC
The DNA here is from genome assembly GCF_009828535.3 of Hylobates moloch. Lineage (NCBI taxonomy): Eukaryota > Metazoa > Chordata > Mammalia > Primates > Hylobatidae > Hylobates > Hylobates moloch. The sequence continues at coordinate 6,592,204 of NW_026652287.1, forward strand.
TCATTTCCAGACAAAGATTGCTTTCAACATTTTGCCATTAGGTGTAATATGTGCTATAGCTTACTTATTGTGACTATTCTGTAACAGACTAATATTCTTCCGTGCTGGTTATAATTTTACATGTTTATTTTTTGCATTATGGTCAATGAAGAATTTTGTTAGATGCTTTTTCTGCATCTAATGAAATAACTGTAGAATTTTGAACATGTACATGCTGACAATTTTGTTCTTTTTAATATTTTAGAAAACATTTTATGAATATTATCAATTAGCCATAAACATTTTTCTTCAAAAAACTCGGCCAGGCGCGGTGGCTCACACCTCTAACCCTAGCACTTTGGGAGGCCCTAGAGGGAGAATTGCTTGGGCTCAGGAGTTCGAGACCAGCCTGGGCAAAATGACAAAACCCTGTCTGTACTAAAATTCAAAAATTAGTCAGGCGTGGTGACATGTGCCTGTAATCCCAGCTCCTCAAGAGGCTGAGGTGGGAGGATCACCTGAGCCCGGGAGGTCTAGGCTGTGGCGCGCCACGATCGTGCCACCGCACTCCAGCCTGAGTGACAGAGTGAGACCCTATGTCAAAAACAAACAAACAAAAAAACCTCTTCACATTGAAGTATTTTTTATGAAAACATGAAATCTTCCCTTTTCTCACAATTTTACCCCCACAGGTACATAATGTTAATTTTTGGTGCAGAATCTTCCAGAATTTTTCCTACAGAAAATAAATTTTAATATTATTATATAACCTACTCTTTTCTTAGCATATTTCTCCTTGGGGGTAAGGCATTACACTAGCTAAAACTATATTTGATCACCTCGTGAAAAATGAAACAGTTTTAGTTTGCATTTTTCCTGATCGAGTAAGGAAAAGTTATGTAAATATCTGGCAAAAAACCAGGTGAGCTCTTAAATAAACTCATCAAATCAGCTCAATTAATACCAGTCAGCTGAATTTGGTAGACTCAGTGATATGTTTTTAGGGTCTAAATTGAAAATGATCAGTAATTTTTAAAAAACACAGCATTAGATTCATTGGATCGTCCAGAGGCGTACTGCTACATAGAAGAAAGAGCATGGGCTTTGGAACCGCGGATTTATTCATTCTTCCCATTGCTACGTGGGGCCATGAACCACATGTCAGCATCTTGGGTGCTGGGGAGAGAGGTGATAAGACAGATGTGTCTCTTGCCTTCACAGGGGGTAATGAAATACTGTGTTCAGCATTGCTAGAATGATCTGGAAGCACACAGCAAAGGGACATGAATATTCAAAGAGTTGAGGAAGGACTGGAAGTGATTCCTTCTCAGGTGGGATTGGGTGGAAAGTGAAGAGGTGGGTGCTCAGAACCGAGAGGAAGCAAGGAAGTGGGCTTTAGAATTCAGGAGAGAAGATGGCCTTGGACCAATGGAATCTTTAGCCATAATGGGGAGAAGTCATGAAGATTCATGTGGCCAAGTTTGGATTTTATCTCATAGACAACAGAAGGCATCTCAAAAGGTCTTAGGCCGGGCAGTAACACAGCCAGATTCCTGTTTGAGAGCACTCCTGTTCCTTTCGTTGTGGAATGAAGACCCACTGGAAGGGGACCTGCTATGCAGATACTCTAATACACATGCTGAGACATAACAAAGCCTAGGTTCATGTTAGGGCAGCAGGCATCAAGTTCAGAGAATCAGGAAGTCTCTAGGAAAGAGGCTTCATTGGACTTTGTGATGATAAAGAAGACGAGAGAGAGGGAAAATCAAAGACAGCATCCACATCATTCTCATGAGGAACTGGGTGTGTGCAAGACCCAGGAGCTGGCCTGGGGTCAGGAAACCTGGCTTGGACAGAGCCTTTGATCAAGGGGACAGGGCAGTAAGAGGAGCAGCCTTTATGAAGTCCTCACTGGTTCCCAGGTCAGTAATCAAAATTCTAACTAGCACTCGTAAAGCAAGCAGTATCCACCATCCATTCCCTTAAGTGCTTAACCAAAGTGAACTCAGGCATTCCTTACCACAATCCAGGGAGGTAGGGACACATTTCTGCTGATTACAGATAAAATAGCTGAGGCCCAGAATGGTTATGAGAGACCTCAAGGACCCCCAGTAAAAAACTACAAGGCCATGTCTTAACCCACAACATCTGACTCTTCACTGCTAAGCTGAGCATAGAACATTTACAACAGGCTGCATAACCTCCCTGTGCTCCACCGCCTCTGCGGCAAGGGAGAGTCAGAGCCTGCCATGGAAGATGAATGAGTAGCGTGAGTCTAGCAGTAACACTGGCCTGAGAGTTCCCCTGAGCATGAAGGGAGCTCACAGCCAGAACAAAGCCTGACCAAAGGTGAGGGCTCAGGGAACAAAGCCACATTCCTAGTGCTGTTACCATCATCCACCTCATCTTGGAGCGAACACACCCACTACCCACAGAGCATGACAAGAGCTCCTGTAAACAGTTGTCCCAGCAGGAAGGCTGCTGGCTCCCCCATACCTGCATGAGATCCAGGCAGGCTTCCCCACATGCCCTGGGACCCTGGGGATGTGGCTGCATCTCTCTGGGCCTCAGCTTCATCACCTGTAAACTAGGGTAGTGAGAGTTGCTCCTGCTCAGGACTGAAAGGTTTAAGTGCGTTTCTTACCTAATGCCGAGAGCAGCCTGCTGTTGGGGCTCAATTAGCATGAGTCCCTGTGGACATCACCTGGGGCAGCAGTTGGGCAGGTGAAACATACAGAAATGCAGAATGGGGCAGGACAGCAAAGGTTACCGAGGCCTCCCGCTGATAAGGAGTGAGAGGAGCTAATAGTGCAGAACCTTGTAGTCTACAGCTAGGCTGTGGCTTTACTTGAAGAGATATGCAATCACTGGAGGGTTGTGAATGGGGGGGAGGTGATTGGTCTGACTACTATTTAAATGTTTTCAACTTAATGTCATGCTCTGTGGGTACTGGGTGTGCTCACTCCAAGACAAGGAGGAGGATGATAACAGCAGCAGGAATCTGGCTTTGTTCTCTGAGCCCCTCACCCTTGGTCAGGCCTTGTTCTGGCTGTAAGCTCCTTTAATGCTCAGGGGAACTGAACCCATACACATCTCCTGAAATCATACATAATCTTCAAATAGAGACAATAATGAGGTTATAATCATGCCTAACATAGTACAGCTATCCTTTGTACAACCTTAAGTGCACCAATCGTTAATATAAATGCCATTACATAAAGTTAACAATACTTAAATGCTGACTTGGAGTCAATAAATCTTATGTCACATGATAAAGGGAAAAGAAAGGAAATAAAAAATGAAGATATTTTCTTAGTACATGTGTATACATGCACAAACATGTTCTTAACAAAATAAGAAGGAAATACTCACACAGCCCTCGTTTCTGCAACTGGTCACATGGTCATAGTTGGTATTGATAACTACCTTATTCTACTACCCAATCTGTATTCCCTTTGCTTTCAGCAAGCACCTCAACAGGTCATGGTGTTTTGTTTTGTTTTGTTTTGTTTTGTTTTGTTTTGTTTTGTTTGTTTTTCTGCCTGGCGGAGTGACCCACACCTTCATTCCTGAAGGGTCTGGGCCACATGTAGTCCACCTGGATTGGGCTCTTGCAGTTTCCCATTGACCTTAATCACAGGGCATGGTAATACTAAGAGACACCTTAACGGATCTCCTGTATTCCATTCATACTCTTCCTTACCTCCATTGTGGAGTAGTAGACTGATTTCATCTTGATAGTCTGGGTCAATCATCCCTGCCAACATTGTAACTTCCTTGGCCTGTTGACTTAGAAGTAGGAGGGGCCTAAAGTGGCCAGGTGGCCATCTTAACTTCCAGTTTAATGGAATCATTGTATCTCCTGGTGGCAGCATTCCTCCCTCTGGAACTAAGACCTCTAGGCCAGCAGAACGCAATGTCATGGGAAAAAGGAAACAAGAATTTTGCTGGTGGGTCACTAGGGGTGATGGTAATAGGTGCCACTTCCACTTCCTCCCCTTGACTCCTACAACCATCAACCCTGGCTATGGGATATACAGGACCATATGTTGGACACTGATTCAGAGCATACACAGCCTTCTGGAGAACATTGCTCCAGCCCTGCAAAGTATTGTCACCTAGCTGGTGTTGTAATTTTGACTTCAAAAGACCATTGTACCATGTTATCAATCCAGCTGCTCCAGGATGATGGGGAACGTGGTAAGACCAGTGAATCCTATAAGCATGAGCCCACTGCCACACTCCTTTGGCCATAAAGTGAGTGCCTTGGTCAGAGGCAATGCTGTGTGGAATACCATGATAGTGAATAAGGCATTCCGTGAGTCCACGGATGGTAGTCTTGGCAGAAGCATTGCATGCAGGACAGGCAAACCCATAACTGGAGTAAGTGTCTATTCCAGTGAGGACAAACTTCTGCTCTTTCCATGATGGAAGAGGTCCAATATAATCAACCTGCCACCAAGTAGCTGGTTGATGACCCTGAGAAATGGTGCCATATCGAGGGCTCGATGTTGGTCTCTGCTGCTGGCAAATTGGTCACAGCGTTGGCCACAGCCAGGTCAGCCTTGGTGAGGGAAGTCCATGTTGCTGAGCCCATGCATAACCTCCATCCCTGCCATCATGGCCACCTTGTTCATGGGCCCATTGGGCAATGACAGGGGTGGCTGGGGAAAGAGGCTGAGTGGTGTCCACAGAACGAGCCATCCTATCCACTTGATTATCAAAATCCTCCTTTGCTGAGGTCACCCATTGGTGAGCACTCACATGGGATACAAATATCTTCACAGTTTTTGACCATTCAGAGAGGTCCACCACATACCTCTTTTCCAAATTTCTTTGTTACCAATTGCCCAATCATGCTTCTTCCAAGTCCCTGACCATCCAGCTGAATCACTGGCTACAGCCCATAAATCAGTATAGAACCACGTATTTGGCCACTTCTCCTTCCAAGCAAAGTGCACAACCAGGTGCACTGTTCAAAGTTCTGTCCACTGGGAAGATTTTCCTTTGCCACTATCCTTCAAAGGTGTCCTAGAAAGGGGCTGTTAGTGCTGCAGCTGTTTATTTTCGGGTGGTACCCGCATATCAGGCAGAACCATCTGTACACCAGACCCTAGTCTTCTTTCCTCTGTCAACTGAGCATAGGAAACTCCCCATGAGGCCATCAGTGCCAGCTGGGGGAGAGAAGGCCGGGTGGCAGGAGCGAAGATCATGAGCATTTGAGTCCCTTCCTCATGTGACTTACTTGTACCTTCAGGACCTGCTCGAGCCTGTCACGTATATACCACTTCCATCATCACCACTTCATCGTGCACACTGTTGCAATTACAGCCTTGGGCCTCACTGACATGCTGTGTCACTGTTGGCTTGATTTGTCTTTTCCAGAATTTCACATAAAGAATCATACAGTCATGGCCCACATAATAATGTCATATACAAAGATGGTCCCATAAGATTATAATACCGTGGTTTTACTGTGCATTTTCTATGTTTAGCCTCACAAATACCTACCATTGTGTCACATTTGTCTATAGTATTCAGTACAGCAATATGCTGTGTAGGTTTGTTGCCTGGGAGCAATAGGCGACACCATACAGTCTAGGTGAGTAGTAGGCTCTACCTTCCAGGTTCATATAAGTCCACTGTATAATGTTTGCACACTGAAAAAACTGCCTAACAACAAATTTTCTAAAAAAACATAAAACAAAAAGCATATCACTGTTATGAAGGACAATGACTGCAGTATGTATTCTTTTGTGTCTGGCTTATTTTACTAAGCAAAATGTTTTTTAAGATTTATCCATATTATTGTATATATAAAAATTGTTTTTGGTTTTTGTTTTTGTTTTTGTTTGGCGGGGGGGCTGTTTCTAGACTATCACCTACTAAAAACAAAACAGGGTATTTGTACACAAGTCTTTGTAAGGACATATGTTTTTATTTTTATTGAATAAATACCTAAAGGCATGATTTCTGAATCATATTGGATGAGAATGCTTACCTTTTTAAGAAACATGCGAACAATTTCCCAGAGTGATTGTTCTCTTGCTATATTGATTGCACCAGCAAAGCAGGAGGATCCCAGTTACTCCACGTCTTTGCCAACTCCCTGTCTCGCCAGAATTTTTAATTGCAGCCATTGTGATGACTCACAGAGTTTCATAAATGTGATTTATTTTACATTTCCTTGATGACTAATGATGTTCACCTTCATGTGTTTATTGACTCTTCAGCTTAACAATTACGTTAAATTGAAAAAAAGTGTGTGGTAGACAGCCCTAAAAGCCCTTACCCTCTCCTTAACCCTAATTTACAGGCTAGAGGCTGCTAACATTAAATACCCCATTCCCAGATTCATCTGCCACTAAGGTGCCCCATGAGACATAAATGGAAATTGCTGAGGGAAAATACACAGCTTTTGAGAAAGCTTTCGTGTCTTTTGTAAATTGGAGAAGTTGCAGCTGTTGCTGACTCCTTCTCTTCCACTTCCTTCCTGTCTTCACTGTGCACATGACTGCTGGAGCTGCAGCCACCATTTTAAGGCCAAAAGGAAAAAGTGACTTGGGTTGTAAGAATTGAGGCCCTGACTTTGTTGAGTCACTAAACCAATTATGGAAAACATCCACCTCCAGTTTTTTGTTTGTTTGCTATGTGAGAAATGCAAACCCTATTGGTCTGAGCCACTGTTACTTAACTGTTCTGTTACTTGCAGCTAAAAGTATCCCTAACTGATGCTAAGTATCTCTTGGGGAAAGCAATGAAGTTGCAAACAAATGGTAATCTTAATGGTAACATGAATATGACTAAAAGTGCTTTTTAATTTATTTAATAATTCAACATATTTATTGAGCATCTGCTATGTGGCATATTCCATTCTAAGTGATGAAGATTCATCAATGGACACAGTGGAAAAAGGCCCTTCTCTTCTGGAGTTCCTGTTATTAAAATAGAGAAGAAAAAGTATAGGTTGACAAAAAGGATCACTTTAGTTATCAATGAGTGCATTGAGGAAACTGAAGCAGGGAGACACGATAGTGAGAGAGGGTTATGCAGGACCCTCCTAAGTGTCCTTGGGAGGAGGTGATGGAGTGACTTTGATGGAGTGTTCAGAGAAATATTCTTTGAGAGGTAACATTTTGTCTAATAGCTGCATAATGAGAAGGATTCAGGCATGTGAAGATCTGGAAGAACATTGCAATTAGAGTAACCACTGGAGACCAAGTGTGGTGAGTAGGAGCCGGACTAGAGGAACAGGAGCTCAGTGAGTGAAGGGTGAGTGGGAGGGGTGAGGCCAGAGTGCAGACAGGAAAGAGGCTGCACCTGCAAAGCTCTGCAAAGGCCATGATGAGGAGTTTGGATTACATTCTTAAATCAGGAGTCCGTTCATTCTGGAAAGTAGTTCCTCACTAAAACTGGTCTTTTCATCCTCAACCTGTAGAGATCCTTTACTGTATAGTGATCATGTTTTACAGAACCCATGGCTGTAAGTCACCAGTAGTCACTCGGATTCCATAGAGCCTCAGACCCCTCTGGTTCTGGTCACCAAACAGTATATAACCCCATAGATCTGCAGCAGGTCCCAGTATGAAAAGAAATGTCTGGTCAGTATAACCCCATACTGTTATACTGGTCAGTATAACCCCATAGATCTGCAGCAGGTCCCAGTATGAAAAGAAATGTCTCTATTAAAAACCACCCAGCATTTGGTTTCTGCCAACACAGGTATTGGTTAATAATACACAGAGATTAAGAGCTCAGGAAGTAAACTTGGTTCCCATCTTGACTGTCTATTCACATCTTAATTGCATAATCCTGGGTAAATTTCTCAGACTCTCTGAACTTCAATGATCTCATCTATATAATATTGATAATAAAGGGATTTGTCTCACAGATGTGGGGATTCAGTGATAATGTAGAGAAACACTCTATCTAGTGCCTAGGATTCATGAGGACCAAGAATAGTAGCTACTTTCCTTGTCATATCATCAAATACCATTGTCTTGAGTAGGAAAAAGGACAAAGCTAACAAAAGAGCTCATCTGCAGTTCAAAGGACACTTGTAATTTCAGCCCCTTACTCTGCCTGAAACCCCATGCTGGTCAGGTATTGATCATTAACTTACCTCTAGCTATACAGAGACCTTTCCACTCCAAACTCACTAGGCTAAAGAAGTCAATAATTAATTCATAGATAATTGATTACAGAAATATATTTTTGAAAAAAGCAGGATACAATTTAAGTATGTTTCACTGAAGCTACATCTGAAATGACATTGCACTTCTTTTCTTAAACATTTTTCGTCATCTAATGCTAAATGATGAGTTAATGGGTGCAGCACACCAACATGGCACATGTATACATATGTAACAAACCTGCACACTGTGCACGTGTACCCTAAAACTTAAAGTATAATAATAATAAAATAAAAAATTAAAAAAAAGAGACAAAAAAAATTTTCCATCATCTGAATTACCTTTCAGGGCTAAGACTAGGGTGAGACAGGTGAGTCTCACCCACAGCTCAAACCTTAAGGAGGCTCTCACAGTCAGGTGCCATCTTTGCACTTGCAGGAGCCTGAGAACTAGTGCCATCTTAAATCTTGTCCCCTGGGCGACTTGCCTGCTGATACGGTTTGGCTGTGTCCCCATCCAAATCTCATCTTGAATTGTACTCCCATAATTCCCATGTGTTGTAGGAGGGACCCAGTGGGAGGTAATTGAATCATGGGGGCGGTTTCCCCCATACCATTCTCGTGGTAGTGAATAAGTCTCATGAGATCTTATGGTTTTATCAGGGGTTTCCACTTTTGCGCCTTCGTCATTCTCTCTTTGCCTGCTGCCATTCATGTAAGACAGGACTTCCTCTTCCTTGCCTTCTGCCATGATTGTGAGGCCGCCCCAGCCACGTGGAACTGTAAGTCCAGTTAAACCTCTTTGTTTTGCAAATTGCCCAGTCTCGGGTATGTCTTTATCAGCAGTGTGAAAACGGACTAATACACCTGCCTTTTTCTATTCTGGACCCTGCCACCTTCTTTGAATTACAGCTGCCCTATTATCACTCTCAGGCAAATTGCTCGAGCCTGCATTACAGCAAGGGCTGGGATAACAACAGGAGAGGTAACAGGGGTGCCCGTTATTTCCTTTTCTTTGACCAAGACTGGAGGCTGATTCTGTCTTCACCTGCTTCTTATCTCTAGGCCACTTCATAGAGATTTTCTCCAATCCCCACAGAGCCAATTTCCTGACAATGACACTAGTAATAGTGGCTAATATGCACTTCATAAAATTGCAGAGTGGATCCCAAGCTATAAAGATATCATATTCTTTCTTCATCTTACGGAATAGTTTAAGCTGTGAATCAACCAGGACCCTTAGGGTTCAACAGGGTTCCTGGTGGAAAGTGCCCTTGTGGAATGCAGAATCACTTACAGATTTTTGACAACTTGCACCTGACTCCACTGGGGTCAGAGAATGTCCTTGATATTTATGTTCTTAGACATGGAATAATCATGCCAATAGGATTAATAATGAGTCCTAATATATGACCCCTTACTATGTGCCAGACATTGGACATTTTCACCTTTAATCATGGCCTCCGCTCTGTACGGAGATGCTATTATCATTCCCCTGTTACCAATGTAACAGCAGCTAGCTGGACTCTGTGCTGGGCGTTCTTCTAATTACTTTTTGTCTTTGAATTTATGTGATCTTCATCGTATTCCCGGAAGGTGGGCTCTTGTCATTCCCATTTCACAGATGGGAGAGTCATGCTTGCCCATTGTCCAAAAAACAGGATATAGAAAAGCCAGGGATCTCCATTAAAGACCCTTGCTTCATCTATGCTGTAAGCAGCTTCATATGATCTAAAATGCTTTAAGACTCCCTTCTAAGTTCCTCAGAAATCAGAGTTTAATAGACACAAAAACGTAAACATGAAAGCTTTGGAATTTTACAAATCCTATAGCAGAACTATTATTTTTCTAATTGGGAGGCTCGTAGATGTTACCTGGAATGGGAAAGATATTGTGCTGATCTTCAAAGATCTACACCATCAGTCATAGTGTAGCATGAATGTGCAGTCAGGCAGACGTGGAGCCGCATAAGGACTGCAGCTCAGTGTTGGAATCGATACTTACACATAACACGGTGAAGATTTGCATATAAGCCAAGAGGCAGAATTAATACTCATAGGGATTTCTTTTCTTGTATGATTATTTTTCACAAACTATGAAGACCCCAAGGATCCTATCACCTTACTGAGTGTAAAGGAAGCGAGATGAAGAAATTACAAAAGCATTGGATAGGAAAAGAAAGGGTCGGGGGGAATGCGGAAGACAGTGGACATAGAGGTAAATACAAGGTTGAGAAAAGAAGAAAACAGCACACACCCACGGGAACCTAGAGTCTATCACTACATTTCCCATCATAAAACTCATCATAGGACTTCCTGTTAAGCCTTTATGTTAACATGGATATTAATGTAAGCTTTTAGTAACAGAGAAAAATGATCTGAGATTTGTTCCAATATATTATTCATAAGTTGTGCTTAAGCGACCAAGGCAGTGAATGTATTTTCTCTCACAAACAGAAACTCAAGGGCAGAAGAACATTTAGTGAAACTCTCTCACTGGGCTGAATGGTCACCACACCACTGATAAATGCCATATTAGATAACGCTGGCCTGGCACGGTGGCTCAGGCCTGTAATTCCAGCACTTTGAAAAGCCATGGTGGGAGGATCGCTTGAGGCCAGGAGACCAGCCTGGGCAACATAGTTAGACTCTGTCTCTAGCAAAAAAATTTTAAAAATTAGCCAGGCATGATGGTGCATGCCTGTGGTCCTAGCTACTTGGGAAGCTGAGGTGGGAGGATTGCTTAAGCCTGGGAGTTTGAGGCTGCAGTGAGCTATGCTCACACGCCTGCACTCCAAGCTGGGTAACAAAGCAAGACCCTGTCTCAGAAAACAAACAAACAAACAAACAAAAAACAACTAAAACCAAACCAAAACAAAAAAAAACCCACGATAACATGAAATTTCTAGGACACATTGCTCTCCTCCTCCCCATGTTATCTTACCCCAAGACCCTCCTAATGATTTAGGTTTGAACATGGGACATCTTTTTTTTCCCATAAGTTATTGGGGTACAGGTGGTATTTGGTTACATGAGTAAGTTCTTTAGTGGTGATTCGTGAGATTTTGGTGCATCCATCACCCGAGCAGTATACACTGCATCATATCTGTAGTCTTTTATCCCTCACTCCCTCGCATTCTTCCCTCTAAGTCCCCAAAGTCCACTGCATCATTCTTATGCCTTTGTGTCCTCATGGCTTAGCTCCCACATATCAATGAAAACATAAGATGTTTGGTTTTCCATTTCCAAGTTACTTCACTTAGAATAATAGTCTTCAGTCTCATCCAGGTCACTGCAAATGCTGTTAATTCATTCCTTTTTATGACTGCATAATAGTTCATCGCGTGTATATACCACAGTTTTTTATCCACTCATTGATTGATGGGCATTTGGGTTGGTTCCATGATTTTGGAATTGTGAATTGTGCTGCTACAAACATGCATGTGCAAGTATGTTTTTTGAATAATGACTTCTTTTCCTCTGGATAGGTACCCAGTAGGGGGATTGCTGGATCAAATGGTAGTTCTACCTTTAATTCTTTAAAGAATCTCCACGTTGTTTTCCATAGTGGCTGTACTAGTTTACATTCCCAGCAGCAGTGTAGAAGTGTTCCCTGTTCACTGCATCCACACCAATATCTACTGTTTTTTTATTTTTTTTATTATGACTACTCTTGCAGGAGTATGTAGTATCACATTGTGGTTTTGATTTGTGTTTCCCTGATCATTAGTGATGTTGAGCATTTTTTTCATATATTTGCTGGCCATTTGTATATCTTCTTTCAAGAATTGTCTATTCATGCCCTTAGCCCACTTTTTGATGGGATTGTTTGTTTTTTTCTTACTGACGTGTTTGAGTTTGTTGTAGATTCTGGATATCAGTCCCTTGTCAGATGTATAGACTGTGAAGATTTTCTCCCACTCTGTGGGTGGTCTGTTTACTCTGCTGACTATTCCTTTTGCTGTGCAAAAGCTCTTTAGTTTAATTAGGTCCCAGCTATTTATCTTCGTTTTTATTGCATTTGCTTTTGTGTTCTTCGTCATGAAATACTTGCCCAAGCCAATGCCTAGAAGTGTTTTTCCAATGTTATCTTCTAGAATTTTTATACTTTCAGGTCTTAATCCATCTTGAGTTGATTTTTGTATAAGGTGAGAGATGAGGATCCAGTTTCATTCTCTTACATGTAGCTAGCTAATTATCCCATCACCGTTTGTTAAAAAGGGTGTCCTTTCCCCGCTTTATGATTTTGTTTGCTCTGTTGAAGATCAGTTGGCTGTAAGTATTTGGGTTTATTTCTAGGTTCTCTATTCTGTCCCATTGGTCTATGTGCCTACATTTACATCTTTACCATGCTGTTTTGGTGACTATGGCTTTATAGTGTAGTTTGAAATCAGGTAGTGTGATGCCTTCAGATTTGTTCTTTTTGCTTAGTCTTGCTTTGGCTATACGGGCTATTTTTTGGTTCCATATGAATTTTAGAATTGTTTTTTCTAACTCTCTGAAGAATGATCATGGTATTTTGATGTGGACTGTGTTGAATTTGTAGTTAGATTGCTTTTGGTGGTATGGCCATTTTCACAATATTGATTCTACCCATCCATGAGCATGGGATGTGCTTCCATTTGTTTGTGTCATCTATGATTTCTTTCATCAGTGTTTTATAGTTTCCCTTGTAGAGGTCCTTCGACTTCTTGGTTAGATATATTCCTAAGTAGTTTTTTTTTTTTTTTTCAGCTATTGAAAAAGGGGTGGAGTTCTTGATTTGATACTCCACTTGGTCGCTGTTCATGTATAGAAAAGCTACTGATTTGTGTACATTATTCTTGTATCCAAAAACTTTGCTGAATTATTTTTTAAGTTCTAGGAGCTTTCTGGAGGAGTCCTTAGGATTTTCAAGGTAAACAATCATATCGTTAGCAAACAGTGACAGTTTGACTTCCTGTTTACCAATTTGGATGTGCTTTATTTCTTTCTCTTGTCTGATTGCTCTGGCTAGGACTTCCAGTACCATGTTGAAGAGGAGTGGTGAGAGTGGGCATCCTTGTCTTGTTCCCTTCTCAGAGGGAATGCTTTCAACTTTTCCCCATTCAGTATTATATTGGCTGTGGGTGAATGTGGGATATCTTATTAGTCATGGAGCATTGGACAAATTGTCTGACTTTCTGTGCCTCTAAGTCAGATAATGTGTGTGATGTATAAGGCCCAGCATATGTTTTAAGCCACTAAAAGTTGTGGTATTTTTTATTGCACCAGCAGGAAGCTAACACACATAGTGTCCCTCACTCACAGCCCTCTACGACTCTGATTGTAGCCCTGATGGTTAACAATCCTCACAGTGAGACACCTGTCATCCCAGCAATGATGCCTGCAATCTGTATGGGGGAAATAAGCAGCCAAATCCACTGTCCAGAGTCATTTTGAATTCATAAGATATTACGTTTCTCCATATGCAATCATAGCCATTTATACCTGTATATTACTTCAAAATGTGCAGCTTTTATACATAGAATTGCATGTCATATACCCAAGATAAGCAGGGATTTTAATCCCCATTTTACAGGTAAAGAGGTTGAGGCCATGAGAAGTTAAGTGGTTTCCCGACTCAAGTTCAAGCAAATGGAAACGAAGGGAGACAGATGTGAACCGAGGCTTTCTGACTACAAGTGAACATATTGGTGTCTCTATAGGAGTGAGAGAGTCAGCAGCATTTATTGCATCTACCTGTATGCAAAGCCAAGGTGCATGAAATGTCCAAAGTGTAGATGCCAAGGTATCATCTCTCAGGAGCTTTCCATGGGTTTGGAGATTAAATGCAAACATTCTAGGGAAAGACAAGAACACTGTGCAGCCCTACACCATGGGCTCCAAGGCTCTACATGACCTGGTCTCTGCCTTCCTTCTTGACTTCATCCTGTCCCTCCCTCCCTCTGTTCAATATGCTCCAACCATACCTGACTGATCTTTGGTTCTCAAATATGACTCTTGCTTTGCGTTTCCTTTTGCCTGGATCAATATTCATCTATATTTTTGCACAGCTGTGTCCGTCTCAACACTGAGGCTTCAAGTCAAATACTGTCTCCTCATGGAGATCCTGCCTGACTTCCTATCTAACTAGAGTCAAATATCCTCCACTTATGCTAAATATCTTGGAGATGCTCTCTTCTATTCCATAATCCTGATTTCTTGTTTGGAATAATACATCATTTGTTAAAATTATTTTATTTTATGTGTTTGTGTATTGTCTATACACTTTCTGTATTGGAAGATGAGCTACTTGAGTGCAGGGATCTTATATCCCATGTCTACTATTGCCCCTGTCACCTGGAACAAGGTTTGGTACAGAAGGTATCTGTATAAAATGCTTGTCAAAATGGGCAAGAAGACAGATGCACAGGACCCTAGGATGTACATTATCCTAGGTAAGGATACTTTAGGAGAGCAAGACATGTATGACTCTGGAGTCAGAAGATAGTTGGGTCCAATTTTCAGCTTTTTCACTGACTAACACTGTGCAACTCTGGGAATTTGCTTTAAATGCTATGAAGCTCTAACTTCTCATGAATAAATGGTGCTATACATTCTGCCTTGCTCCAATGTTGCTGTGAGGCTACACCAAGATAAACCATGTGCTGTGCTTAGCACAGTATCTGGCCCATATTAAAGGACCAACGTGAGCTTCTGTCACTGCAGGATGCTGCACACAGGGAACGCATGCCAAGCTGGAGAGAATAACACACTGCAGTAGATTGGATCATTGTTCCCAATGCCTCCTGCCCTCCCTGCATTTATTTTGTATGCACTCATCCTTTGCCATGTGGCTTTGCAGCTCCTCATGCTAGAGGAGAATTGCCTTTCCCCATCTGATGCCGGACGTGGCCATATGGGTTGCTTTGGTGGATGCAATGTGGACAGAGCAGCAGGTTTCTGATCTGGATGAGACTTCAAGAAGCACCACAATCTCAACTCGTGCTTGTTCTCCTGTGATTAACAGAAGAGTTAATCCTGGGTGACAACTGCCCCTTCAGCCTGCATATCCACCAGCATAAACATTACACAAGTCAGTACATACAACATTTCTATCACTCAGGAAGCTCCTCCTTCCCTTTTCCAGAAATAGCCAACTCCTCAAATGCAACCACTTTTTCAATTCTACCATCTTAGATTTACTTTGCATGTCTTTAGACATCATATAAATGAAATCATATTTTTAGTCTTCTCATCCCTAAAGTAAGACATTTCTCTTCACCAAAACAAGTCAAGATTTCATGGAAGATGTGGGAAGACGTTACAATTTCTTTCATTTCTATTGCACTTGAGGAGCATCCATTCTCTGAATCTTAAACATTTCAGGGTTGCATTTTCCTTTCAATCTTCCATTCCCTTCTTAACTGTAAAAAATCTTAAGCAACCTTTGTTGGCAGGAGAGTCTAAATAAGCCCTCCAGGGAAGTTTGATACGTCAACATTCAAATCATGCACATGTATGACTTTCCTCATGGTGACTTTGATTTACTGGCAACCTAGTAAAGGAACTAGTTTACAAGCTATGACAGTGTCAGGGACACTTTTGTAGTCTCACACCACTTTCCTGCCACTATACAGCCTATCGTAACTTTCGTCTAAGGGTAACTTTCGTCTAAGGTAGAGATCTACAAACACAGTCATACCTCTGTGAAAACAAAAAGACGTTGCTCTCCTTAAAATGCAGCCCCAAGTATGCATGCTGCTATCTGCCTTCTCTGTCGTTGATAAATTACACAAGCAGCGCTTATCAGATGAAGCACCTACTTATGTCAGAATGAATGGCAGCTTCCTTAAAAAAAAGAGATTTGTGTTAAAACACTGATACATCTAGAGTTTCCATTGCATGGTAAATGGTTGAACTGGTTGGTATTAGCTGTCAATGGCACCTGTGAGTTCTTCGTGTATTGTTGAATGAAGCTGAAGTGCTAAGTTCTTAGGGATGTTGACAGATTTTTATTCCTGCTCTTTATCATTGGATAGCAAGCTTATGTTTGATATCACTTTTCACCCCCATATTCATTTTAACTTCCATTCCCAATTTTCGTTAACAGTTAAAAACTGACACCTGTGATTATTTTATGAGGCATACATCCTTCAAATTTAGTTGGAGTGGAAGTCAATCTGAAGATGGGGGTGAAAAGTACCTACTTATGTCAGAATGAATTCCAGCTTCCGATGGCAACTTCTTTCCCTCAAAAAAAAAAAAAAAAAAAAAAAAAAAGAGTTGCATTTAAACACTGACACATCTAGAGTTTCCATTGCATGGCAAATGGTTGAACTGGTTTGTCTCTAAACATGCTCATGATTGCAGCTGCACATTTCTTTTAATAATTTGAATGAAACTTTCCTCCAATAAAGTTTCCTTTTCTCCAAGCCTCTTTAGGTCTGAAGAGTTTAGACATTGATATTCTTTGGCCTGCTTGGAATCCTATTTCTCATCCTCTTCTCCTTTTGTAAGAACAGCATTGAGGTTTTTCTTTGAGGATTCCTCTCTGCTCCTCTGGGGTTTTGTGGTCTTGGTCAGGAGAACCAGGCATAGGACCCCAATCAGTCAGGGCACTAGGTCCTCTAGGACCACAGTGATGGGTTCAGGATGGACACACAGATCCCAGCTTTGAGATTGTTGCTGGGTTGTTGGAAAATAGGCCACCTTTCTGCTGTGCAAGTCACTTTTGGCTGAAGCAGTTTCTTTCCCCTGGTTTCCTTGAAGCAACGTCTGTCTGTCATCCTGTGTGGGCTGCAGGTTTGCCTATGAAGTCATTTCCGGTGTGGATACCCAAGCACTACCAAAAAGCTCTGTGCTCAAAGCATGCAGTTCTGTGCTTCAAGTCTGCTGGCATCTATCTGAGTACAAAAGACTTTCATAGGTGACCAGCTGTTAGGGACTGAATTGTGTTCCCCGAAAATTCATATCTTTAAGTCTTAAATTCGAGTAACTCAGAAAGTGACCATGTTTGGAAATAGTTTCATTGCTGAGGTAATTAATTAAGATGAGGTCGTTAGGGTGGACCCTAATCTAATATGACTGGTGTCCTTGTAAGAAGGGAGACCAGGCGCAGGGGCTCACGCCTGAAATCCCAGCACTTTGGGAGGCCAAGGCAGGATTGCCCGAGCCCAGGACCAGCAATGTAGTGGTCCCGAGACCAGCCTGGGCAATATAGTGAGACCCCTTCTCTACAAAAATGAAAATCAAAAAATTAGCCAGGCATGGTGGTGCATGCCTGTAATCCCAGCTACTCAGGAGGCTGAGGTGGGAAGATTGTTTGAGCCTGGGAGGTCAAGTCTGCAGTAAGCTGTGATCCTGCCACTGACTCAAGACTGGGCAAAAAAAAGAGGGGGTTGGGGAATGTTGGAGACACACACACACACACACACACAGAAAGAGAGAGAGAACGCTATGTAAAGATGAAGGGCAGATATTGGGGCTGTGCTTCTCTACAAGACAAGGTATTTCAAAGATTGCCAGTGAGCCACCAGAAGCTACAAGATTCTCTCTCAAGAAAGAACTAACCCTGTCAACACCATGATCTTGGACTTCTAGCCTCCGGAACTTTGAGATAATAAATTTCTGTTGTTTTAAGCCACCCAGTTTGTGATGCATTGTTAAAAGATCCCTATCAAACTAATACTCAGACCCAAACCTGGCTGTGAGATGAATAAATTCCCATGGTCAAAATTCTAACAGTAAATCCAGTGACCACTGTCAATTATTATAAGTCTTTGTTCTCCTGACCCTTGCAGTATATCAGTGGAAACTGGATACAGTGAGGTTATTATACAGGAGTTAGTAACATTTAGCTGCATATGAACTGCCATCCTGTGTCAGTGTTTCTCAAAAATGATTTGTGATTAAGAAAACAATTGGGGGAAGTAGGCCAATATGAGCAGCTTACAAAATGAGGGTTTTGCAAAATACCATTAAATTGTCACAGGCCAACTGTTCTCACAATTTTATACAGTAATTCTGTGTTGTTAGTCCAAATTGGGAAAAATAATCTCCTTATGCAAAATATATGTGATTAATAAAAGATGAACATTTTTATTCAGAAGTTCTTGCCCTTCCAAATACTAATTATATTTATTCCTTTTTATTCAGCTTTTTTATATAAATGTAATTATTGTTTAGGAAATTCATAACCATTTGTTGAACAGCAATGCCAATCACATCTCTTCAGTTATGACTCGCAAAGCATTCCATTAAAATGAATTTTGCACCAAGCTTCACCCAGTGAATTTAACTGTGACAGCAGAATAAAGCCACACATATACCAAGTACTTTAAAAATGCTTCTTTACATATTATCAGCCAATGTTGCTGAAAAAATTACTTGTTTCCAAAGAAATGAGGAAAGGAGGTCAGGATGATGATGAACACAGAAACACTTCACAATGGAATCTACACAGACCTTGGTTTTGGCTTTTTTCACTTTCTGGTTTGTATGAGAAAAAGTAATGAAAACATCCACCTTACAGAAATAGCTTGGGTGAAAAAAGATGGCTTTTGAAGAACTTTTGTGGGATTTCTTGTTGACACTGCAGTCATTTGGCCAGGTGCAGTGTTTGTAAACACTCACCTGCACCAGTTCCTCCCCTGAACTCAGTGGGAGGAAGCCCTTGTGAAGAGGGCTGTGAGAGCTGAACAAAAATTGTTTATGATGCATAAAAGCCCTTGTGGAGAAAAATGGTTTACCTGTGGCATCTTACAATGTTTGTGGTGTACATTTAAGCAGAGTGAGGGAACTGTAACATATTCAATTTCCCTGGAAGGAGTGCAGAAAATGCCACCCAAAATATGACACTTTGGTATGACTAATTACTTTGAACCAAGGGAATTTGGTAAACAGCAGGTGCAGGCAGAGGCTTTCTTTGAGCTTGTCTTATCTGCTTAAAAAGGGATCCTCCAAAAGGAACTCAATTGTCTTGAATTCCCTCCCTAGGAAGGAATCTTATCAGCCAGAGAAGATTAACTTGGATTACAGAAGAGAACACTGGAGGTCAACAGCACCTGGATACTTTTATTACCTGAGAGACTTTTTATCTGCATGATATGGTTTGGCTGTGTCCCCACCCAAATCTCATCTCGAATTGTAGCTCCCATAACCCCCACGTGTCATGGGACGGACTGAGTGGGAGGTAATTGAGTCACAAGGGAGGGTTTTTCCTGTGCTGTTCTCATGATAGTGAATAAGTCTCACAAGATCTGATGGTTTTATAAAGGGCAGTTCCCCTGCACACGCTCTCTTGCCTGCCACCATGTAAGATGTGCCTTTGCTCCTCCTTCACTTTCCACCATGATTGCGAGGCCTCCCCAGTCATGTGAAACTGTGAGTCCATTAAACCTCTTTTTCTTTATAAATTAGCCAGTCTCAGGCATTTCTTCATAGCAGTATGAAAACGCATGAACACGCTGCATAACAAGACAACCCTACACTTCTTCCTCTCACCCTCCCAGTGTCATCACCTCCCTCTAGAAGCCCCAAGCCCCTGTTCCTTTCTGTAGCTCGGGATCCTACATAAGCTTCAATCGCGTGTCTCTTCTACTCTGATGTTTTGTGGGACTCCCATGTGTACATGCATAGTTCAATATGGTTTTTCTCCTGTTAGTCTGTCTTACATCAGTTCAATTTGTAGCTCAGCTAAGGAACTTACAAGGATGGAAGATAGCCCCGTCTTTCTCTGCTACATTCTCTAGTTTAAAAAATCATTTGCTGTTAATTCCTCAAGTTTAACTTTATTCTTTCCAAAGTACAATATTGTGCAAGGAGATCACCAAAGAGCTTTCTCCTTGGAACCCACCTCTCTAGGTGTCTCAGGGGCCTCATTTGAAAGTTTCTTTTTGTTTTTGTTGTTGTTGTTTTTGTTGTTGTTTTGAGAGAGTCTCACTGTGTTTGCCCAGGCTGGAGTGCACTGGTGAGATCTTGGCTCACCACAACCTCTGCCACCCATGTTCAAGAGATTCTCCTGCCTCAGCCTCCTGAGTAGCTGGGACTGCAGGCGCATACCCCCATGCCTGGCTAATTTTTGTATTTTAACAGAGATTGGGTTCCACTCTGCCAGGCTGGTCTCGAACTCCTGATCCACCTGCCTCAGCCTCCCAAAGTGCTGGAATTACAGGCGTGAGCCACCGTGCCCGGCCTGGAAAGTTCCTACCTAATTTTTCCCATTCCTGTGCCTACAAGACCCTCCTGAGCAGAAAGTATGCTGGACACTTGCCGATGAAGAAGAGCATTTTCTCTCTCTCTCTCTCTCTCTTTTTGTAGAGAGTGGTGAAAAGCACTAGTTGGCACTGCCTTTTAGAAATGCATCTGATTTACATGCAGGCCTAAAAACAGAAACCTCCAAGACAAAGAAAACTTCTGTTTCTGGCTAAACTCAGGTCATTTATACAGTAGTGAAATTCCAGGATCAAGTCAGCAAGATACACAGTAGGATAACTGTCAACCATCTAGCTTATATCAAACACATTATTCTGCAGAATCCTCTTAACACACTTATCTCTCACAGACACTTGCACATAATCACAATGTTACAGACCAGCAGATCTTGGCACTGCTAAAATAAACACTTTTAATATTCAGAGAATTTATTTACCCTTTTTAGTAAATAGCTGGAGAGAGCAACTCAATTTTATGTTGGTAAGATACAGAACAGGTATAGCTGTGACCTAAGTTTTATGGTATGTAAATATTCACCAACATTGTCATTCTCTCTCTAAGACAGTATAAAGTCCAGCCCTGTATTTTCTCCTTTCTTAAGGATTTAACCTAGCAGGCCTAGGACTGCATTTGTCAGGAGACCCTGGCTGGCACCTGGTAAAGGTGGCTCACTATGCCCAGACATTTTGTACAAATAATACAATCCCTGCCATATACCTGCTTTCCTTCTGGAATTTTAGAACCTGCCAGGAAGAGGGTGCCTATGGAATCAGCCCCTAGTAAAAATCTTGGGCATTGAGTCTCTAATGGACTTCTCCGGTATACTTGGCAGATTTCACACACATTGTCACATGTATTTGCTGGGGAATTGTGTCCTATGTGACTCCATGGGGAGAGGTTGAGGCTCATCTCCCCCAGACTTCACACCATCCACCTTTTACGTTGGCTGACTGTCCTTCATATCTTTTTGTGGTAGTAAAACTTAGCCATAATTATAAACCAGCAGATCTTGGCACTACTAAAATAAACATTTTTTTTAATATTTAGAGAATTTATTTGCACTTTTTAGTAAATAGCCTGAGAGAACAACACGATTTTATGTTGTTAAGGTAACTTATCAGCATAACACTGTATGCCGAGTCCTGTGAGTCCTCCTACTGAATTATGAAGCCTGGGGTGGCCTTTGGAAACTATGGTCCCTTTCCCCACCTCCCACCCTACCAAGGCTCCTTATTAAACTGCCAACTGGAGCTATTAACTTCTGTTTTTAGTTAAAATTAATAGCCAAGATTAATATAAAGGATGCAGAAGAAGCAGAATTGTAGTTTTCAGTTTCCCACGAAATATTTTCTAAGTTAGTGAAAAACAAAATCCAGCTCACATCTCAGCAAATGTTATCCCCACATTTGCAAAATGTCCTGGTACTTGCTGATACAAGGCTTTGTCTTCCTGTGCAGTATCAGGGTCAGGAGCATACACGTGTCATTCAGGTCCTGGCTTCCCTTCCTACCATGCAACTTTGGATCCTAACAGTAAATTAGACCATGATATAAAGGACTTAGCTCACTGCCTCATGCTAGATATCACTCACTAAAAGTTATTGTTGTGTTGTTGCTATCATTATTATTACCTGTCGTCTTCCAAGAATACAGCCTCTGGTCCAGGTTGAGTTATCAGAGTGACCTAATAGGCCTGTGTTCATTGCGGGTGGGCTTCCTAAGCCCAGGTATTAAAAACAAGAGATAAAGACTCCATTATTTGACAGCAAAAGTATAATATTTGCAAATAGAATTTCAAAAATCACCCTTTTATGTGACAGTTCTTAATTATTCTCAGGGGTTCCATTGAGAAAATACCTGACAGAATTTCTTGGTTTCTTTTTTTTTTTTTTTTTTTTCTGAGACAGAGTCTTGCTCTATCGCCCAGGCTGGAATGCAGTGGCATGAACTCTGCTCACTGCAACCTCCGCCTCCCAGGTTCAAGCAATTCTCCTACCTCAGCCTCCCGAGTAGTTGGGATTACAGGCACACACCATCAAGCCCAGCTAATTTTTGTATTTTAGTAGAGATGGGGTTTTACCATGTTGGCCAGGCTGGTCTCGAACTCTTAACCTCAGGTGATCCACCCGCCTCAACCTCCCAAAATGCTAGGATTATAGGCGTGAGCCACTGCACCTGGCCAATTTCTTGGTTTCTCAAGAAAAATGGAGGATATGTTAGGCACATCGCTCAAGTTCATATTAGTAATGAATTCAGTGGAGTATGGAGTGAACAACTGTCACATCTGAGAGCTTGGACAGATCCCATCTAGGATGAAATTGAAGGAGTACTATGCCCTAATAAATGCCCAACAGGTCTGGAGCAGGAAGGTGTCCCTCCACATTCAGAAGGATGGAAAGAGAGAGGCAGATGCTGTCTCTTATTCGCTGTGATTGAGAGACAGTGGCAGGTGGCATTCCTCACTCAACATGGTGTAGAGACAGACAGGAGATATCTTTCATCTAATATAGCAGAGAAACCATTAAATCTGCTATAAGAATAATCGTTCACGTTTTGGCCCCAGGTCTTACCAAATGAGAGACTTTCACAAATCAGTTCACTTATCCTTAGATCATCATAAAAGATTGATAAATGTGTTAATTAACCTACTATTTGTGAATTTAGTGACTTGATTCTGAAACTTCACTATCTTGTGAATGACCTGACTTACCTGTTGGTATCTTACGTAGACTTTTGGTGTATATGTGTCACTGGTATTCTGACACATTTTCAAATGATTGCTACCAGTGTTACTTAAATGGACTCAAATTTGCCAGGTCTGTCCTGCAAGTCCTGGCCAACAGATGAGATGAGTACTCAGACACAAGTAGGTAGCGTAAGAGCAGCTGGGTGACTGCCTAGCTCTAGTGGCCAGAAAGTAGCCCCAAGAAGCTGGAGCTGCTTGCTTTTATTCAGTGCAGGCACAATGCCGAAAACCTGGGGCCCACACAACCTGTAGGTAATTAACATTTACTGTTTCCCCTTTCAAGAAGAGTCATGCACATGAATGATCAAAGGTCAGTTCCTGGTCAACATAAGTAAACAAGCTTGTTTGAGATAAATTCCCCCACATGCCCTTGTAGCTACTCCTTGCCCTTTGCTTCGGGGTTATAGAACACCTGCCTTCAGCTATTCACCCCTGGGGGCTCTGCAGAAACTTCTGATCTTTCAAAAGGTTTGCGTCCTTTCCCTGTAGTTTTCCCACCACTCTGAGCAATCCCCCACATCTCCCCGTTTTCTGTTTTTTGTTTTTTGGGTTTTTTTGCACTAGGTTTTGTTGATTGAAGCATACAGATGTGTGCAGCAACAGTTTTGACTGGCACAGCAGTTACAGCTTGTGTTCCGGCTTTGCATCCCAGAACCAGTAAATAACATAAGACAAATATGAGTATAAACAGGATTATTCTTTTCCAAGCAAGGTGTGATGTGTAGTGTTACTTGGCACCTCAATCCAATGTGTGCCATTACTGAGGGACCCCACTGGGGGCATGTCAATCCCTCCTAGCCAATCAGTCACGTTATTAGAGGCTGAGAAGGGAGTGTCTGCCCAAGTAACAGGGCGGAAAAAAGGCAGATCTAGAAGATAGGCCCAATAGAGTGTAGCAGTTACAGGTAGCAGGCAAAGTGAAAGAATAAAAAAGGTTAATACCCTATGAGAGTTGCAATGTACAACGGCATAGCAAGGAGCACATTATCTGGAGTGAATGGTGTCTGTGCCCGGAGCAGGATTCGCTCAGCCTCCTGAGTTGTCTTCTTCAGCATCCCCCCAGGTAATGTCCAGGGCCTGTGTGGTCCAAGGAAGCCACATGATCCGGGGTTGTGGGGTCATTTTCTTCATTTTGGTACCGGGTTGGGTCCTAGCCACGCCAGGGTATGGTTTGATGCCTCATGCTGGAATCCAAAGAGGACCTGAGGGGGTGTGAATACAAGCATATCCTCTCCCCTACGTTAGCAAATCATCTGGACCACACCATATATTACTATTTACATCTTTCCATAAAACTGAAGGTTTTATATTTTGAGTGATTTTTGCAAAGCGCTTTTCTATACCTAATTGAAATTTATCATCTAAATTGAAGAAATTAAGGGTAAATAAGGCTTGTGCCAATAGTGTTGCAGGGTGCTTACTCATATTCCGCCTTTTTTGTTTTCTGAGCATATTTTTAAGGGTGGAGTGGGCACATTCTACTATGGCCTGTCCTTGGGGGTGATACGGGATACCCGTGGAATGTTGGACATTCCATGTGTGACAAAATTTTGAAATTGTGAGCTAGTGTAAACCAGACTATTATCAGTTTTAATCTTTGTGGGCCGTCCCATAAATGTAAAGGTTAAGAGAAGATGTTTAATGACATATCGGGCAGACTTTCTAGGAAGACCATGAGCACTAATTAGGTGGGAATAGGTATCAACAGATACACGTACATATCTTAGTTTTCCAAATTCAGGGACGTGCATAACATCTGTTTGCCATAACTGATTAGGTTCTAGTCTTCTAAGGTCAACACCTGTTGAAGGAGGGGGATGTGCCTGTGAGCTGGCAATCTGAGCATTGTAAAATAATTTGTTTAGTCTTTGGGTAAGTTGAAATCGTTTAGATAAAGTTCTCCAATTCTGATGAAAAAATAGATGTGATTGTGTGGCTTAGTCAAGTAGTGACCTCATGACCTGCAAATCTGCTTGATCATTGCCATGAGCCAGTGGGCCAGGCAGCGAGCTGTGGGCCCGAATGTGTGTGATAAAAACAGGATGTGTTCATTGATCCAGCAGTTGCTGAAGTCAGAGAAAAAGTGCACACAGGGTGGGCTCAAGAGTGGACTTACTGAGAGCTCTTTCAAGGCTTTGCACTAAATAAACAGAGTAAGCAGAGTCACTAACGATATTGATGGGCTGAACGGAAAAGGTTTCCAGGGCCAATATTAGGGCTCCAACCTCAGCTCTCTGAGTGCTAGTAAATCCAGATCGAGTGAGGGAGTTATGCGGTTCCCACCAGATAGCTGCTTTTCCTCTGATTGCCTGCATTGCCTGTAACAGTCTATATTAGCATTTTCATAAGCCAATTGCAACAATAAGATATCAGCGGCCTGGGCATGACTAATTTGTCTCTTAATTGCCTGGGTTAACCGATTGATAAATTCAACAAATGGCTGCTGAGGCCCTTGTCAAACATTTACAAAAGATCCCTGTCGAACTCCAGCTTCGGGAATTTGGTCCCAAGCCCTGCTGTCACATAAGGACACTTGTGCACAGGCTCGGGGGACAAAATTTAATTGTACATTGACATAGGGACCCCTCCCCTGGAGCATAGCAGCCGTTATGTTTTGCCTGGCCAATTGATTTTGGTTGGCTTGTTGTTCACACAACTCATCATATTCTGCCCTCCAGAGGAGATATTGACTGGCCTCTAAAGTTGTTTTAGCTAGCACTGACCAGTCCCATGGGGTTATATGGAGATTATCTGTTATGGCCTCAATCCTTTCATAAATGGGCTAACAGCTCCGTTTTCTCTAATGCTTTTTCTTATCTCTTTATAAGTGCTGAAAGTAACGGGTTCATGTAACTGATTGCCTTGTTGATCTTGCATCACCAGGCAGGACAAGGGTTCCCCTTCTAATGCCACTTGCCTAAGACAGGGTCCCATAACTGTAGTGTATCCTTTGCCTTTTTTCCAATTTATTGGAGGAGGGGGCTCAGGGAAAACCTCTCTCTCCTCTGTGGCACCTTTACCCAGTAATGGAGGTGCTGAGGGAGGTGGAGGAGGTGATAAGGTAGATGATGGTTCTTCCTCCCCTCCCTTTTTAGGCTCTTCTGTGTAGAGTGGGGCCAAAGCAGCCCTAACTAAGGCCCATAACATTAAAGATGTTACTGGGACCCATTGCCCTTGCACACGATGTTGTTTAAGAATTTTTTCCCACTTGTTCCCAGAGCTCTAGGTCTAATGTGCCTTTTTCTGGGAACCATGGGTTGTGGAAAACAACAGTTTGCATTAGTTCCCTTAATTGGGCCTCTGAGACTGAGGCTCTGCTAGCTTTAAGCAGCTGTTTCAATACTTTATATACTGTTGCTGTTGAGCTGATAATTGTTGTCCCATGATGAAACCCTAGCTTGAAAATCCCCTCAAATTTGGAAATCCCCAGCGGGCACCAATTACTTACTGCTCAGTCACTTCACATTTGTTTTCGAGGGTTCCCTCACAATCCATTACAGCGTTCCTCACATGGGGCACCACCTGCCTGGTCTATCCCACAGACCCTGGCCGATGGATGAAGTGAGTACTCAGACACAGGTGTGCAGTGTAAGAGCAGCTAGGTGACTGCCTGGCTCTAGTGGCCAGAGAGCAGCCCTGAGAAGTTGGAGCTGCTTGCTTTTATTCACTGCAGGCACAATGCCGAAAACCTGGAGCAAACACAACCTGCAGGTAATTAACATTTATTGTTCTCCTTTCAGGGAACGTCATGCAGATAATCAAAGGTCAGTTCCTGGTCAACATAACTAAACAAGCTTGTTTAAGATAAATTCCCCCAAACTCCCTTGTACCTACTCCTTGCCCTCTGCCTCAGGGTTACAGAACAGCTGCCTTCAGCCATTGTCCCTTGGGGCTCTGCAGAACCTTCCAACCTTTCAGAAGGTTTGTGTACTTTCTCTATAGTTTTTCCTACCATTCTGACTGATCCCCTACACAAATTGTTGGGAAACTCTCAATAGCAAGCAATTAACGTCACTACAAATAATCATGCCAGAAGGTTAAGTAGTTCTTTCAGCACACTGAGCTCTCCCTTTCCAGAAGGCCCTTATTTAATTCACATACACTTTCACTGAACTTCAACCGAGTGTCTGCTCTCCCCATAACCCTGCAATGGGCAGAGGGTGGAGAGAGGGGCAAGTCATTGCT
This sequence comes from Hylobates moloch, assembly GCF_009828535.3. Taxonomy (NCBI): domain Eukaryota; kingdom Metazoa; phylum Chordata; class Mammalia; order Primates; family Hylobatidae; genus Hylobates; species Hylobates moloch. Next base: position 6,619,420 of record NW_026652287.1, read on the forward strand.
CTTCTCCTCATGGGACTCTATGGACAAGATCCATAAAAGCTGGTTCAGTTTGTGAGAGGTAGTGGCCAGATGGGGGTTTTTTTGGATAAGGTGCCTACTTATGCTGATACAGCCATATCGCTACATAAGAGACAAGACACACTTTTCATTTCAATTCAAATAAAACTTTAAATTTTCATATAGGGCTTCCTTTGTTGTAGGAGGAACCATTTGAATATCTTCAGTTACTTTTTAAGTGAAGGAGAAGGAAACACCTATTTTTTCCCAATGCCCGCATTTAGAATTTTTCAGAAGATAATTTAGAAAAAATTTGTATAAGAGCCAAGGAGCCTCCAAAGAGAAACCATTATATACAAATCCACTTTGATTTTATATTGATCTTATATCCTGCAATCTTATTCAACTTGCTTATTAGTTCTGGTAGCTTTTCTGTTGGGTCCATTTTTAAATAAATAATCATATTGTCTGTAAAGACAGTTTTCAATTTGGATATCTTTTTTTCTTACCCTACTGTACTGGCTAGAACTCCTAACACAATATTGAAGAGAAGTAGTGAAAGTGGACATCCTTTTCTCATCCCTGTTTCCAGTGGGAAACAATCCAGATTCTCATCATTTATTATGACATTAGCTGTAGCTTGTCAGAGATGCCATTTATCAAGTCAAGGAAGTTACTAGTTTGCTGATGGTTTTGATTAGGAATAGGTGTTGGATTTTCTCAAATACTTTCTGTGCGTCCATTGAGATAATCATGTGTCTTTTCTCTTTTAGTTTGTGATATGGTTTGGCTCTGTGTCCCTCATGTTGAATTATAATTCCCAATGTTGGAGGTGGGGCTTCGTGGGAGGTGATCGGATCATGGGGGTGGTTTCTAATGGTTTAGCTCCATGCCCCTAGTGCTATCTCATGATGGAGTTCTCATGAGATCTGGTTGTTTAAAAGTGTGTACTACTTCCCTCTACTCTCTTCCTCCTGCTCCAGGCCATATAGAACATGCCAGCTTCCCCTTCGCTTTCCACTGTGATTCTGTTTCCTGAGACCTCCCGCAGCTCATGCTTCCTATACAGCCTGAAGAACCAAGAGCCAATTAAACCTCTTTTCTTTATAAATGTCTCAGTCTCAGGTAGTTCTTTATAGCAATGTTAGAACAAACTAATACAGTTTGTTAATTTATTGCATCACATTGACTTTAAACCAAGCTTGCATTCCCAGAACTTCACTTTGTCATGATGCATTTTTTCCTTGGTATATATTGTTAGCATTCTATTTGATACATTTTTTCATCTATGTCCATATTTTTGCATCTGTGAATGACATGTGTTTTGTAATATTCTTTTCTTGTAATATTCTTGTATCAGAGTAAACACTGGACTTATGAAGAAGTTCTAAGTATTCTCTCCTCACACACAGGCAGTCGTTAGTACTTATGTGTTTACTCTAAGTCTCTTCTCCACAAATCTCCAGCGTTCTCTCTCAGTGTAACTCTCTATACTCTGGTACTGTTCACTGCAATGTCCTCAAGACTCCCAAGTTCTACCTGGGTTCCTCTCTGCACCATGGTCTGAAATCTCTCTGCAAACACTAAGCTAGAGCAATCATAGAGTTCATCTCATGTTCCTTATCTCAGAGATAGTTGTTCATTGCTTTATGTTCAATAGCTTAAAAACCATCATTTCATATATTTGTGTGACTTTCCAGCTGTTTCAAGGGAGAGGGTAAATATTACTTCTCTCACTTTATCTTGGTTCCAAGCAGAATTGGGGTCCAGAATTTTGAGTCTCAAAAGTCTTTTTTCTGACTTAACAGTTCTCTCCAAAGCAATGAGTGTTTCAGAATCCAAATCTTCAAATATAAGAAGGATCATGAGATGAAATGAAATACTTAGAAGAAATATCAGTTAATATTTTTAAATGTCGTACCAACACAAATGCCTTTTATTTTCACACTTCAATATTGATCAGAAAGCCAAGCTATAAACATAGAGATAAGGGGCATTCCTATGATGTTTCCCAGCAATACATATGAGGAAAGCTCTCAATGACTACTGTAGATTTTGCAATAGACTTACATGAATTAAGATTGTTTAGAAAAGTATTGTCCTCTTACCCAACCTGTTCTCTCTTCTGAAGCTGTGCACCTTTGTAGTTCAGAATTTGAAGAAAGAATTTTCCAAGGTCTTCTTTAGCTTTAACATTATATGACCCTATATTAAGCTCTAATCAGAATTGCTAAGTTACAACAGTTTTAATAAAACCAGGAATACAGACTTAACTGATGCAGTAGACTGAATGGTCTCATAAGATTAACTATGTGTTTCTTATGGAAAGATTCGCAAACCTGTGATAATAATCCTAGCATACAAGTGCAGGACACTTTACTGTGTCACCAGTAAGTTGGGCCAGCGTAGTGATCTTTGTTGGTAACCTTCCCAGCAACCATCATCCTCTTTTGCTTCCAATAGAGTCAAAATCTTGTTCAGATGTCTACTCCTTTTGCACAGAACCATGAGCCTTGGGGTTATCTTCATGGATGGGTGTGATGGTAATCCATCTCCTTGACATTGATTGGTTCATATGTGGATAGATGAGTTAGTATTTTCCAAAAAGAAGGAAGTTCTTCTGCTGGGAAGTACTTAGTGAAAAAAAATTAGTTCCATAGAAAGTTATAGGAAAAAAATAATTTCTCTTGTTCCATATCTAGATGTGATACCTGATACCACTACAACAGTCCTGCTACCTACTTAAGGTTGAAGGAAATGCCCAGGAGGGTAGACCAGAGAAAAGGAAAGAGCCTTAACGTCACTGAACTTCCGGATCAATCAACTCAGTGGCCTATTGTAGGCTGGAATCTGTTATGAAGCAAGAGAAATTTCGTTTTAAGATGATTTGAGTTGAGATTATATTTCTTTGTTTGAAATTATTCAATCATACAAATATTGGTAACATTCTTGTTTCTAAAAAATAATCTGAGTTACTTATCCGACCCAACATAACTTCTAAGTGATCAAGCTAGTGATAGAACTTAGTTTTTCTGGCTTCAAGATTATTAGAGTATGGAGGGGAAGAATATCAGAAGCAAAATCTTTAAATAAAATGGGAGTGAATGACTGAAACAAAATTGCATTATGTGCTGGTAGAATTTTTTTAGAGCAATGGATAACATCTAATCCTTTATCTTATCTTTTTTCTTAGGCTTCAATCAGGCTCTCATTCCAGTTGTTAGATAGAATTTTTGGAAAGGAGGCAAATTGAAAAATTGAATTCTAACACTTTTTAAAAATTTAACTCTCACTGTGTCCTTCTTCTCCTAGATATCTCTGATTATTCGCTGGTTTTTAGGGACTGAGGTTAACTAAGGTTCATGAATGTGACTTATATAACCCCCACATGGTTTCTGGCAACATTAAGCTCTCACTTTTACTTGGAAACAGTTGCCTCTGGTTTAGCCCTGATGTTCCTTTATAGACAGAATGTCAGTTCCCGTGTTCACTCCATTAGTCTCTAGAGTCTTCTAAATGGCCCACTCTACTCACTGGCTTCGCTGGGTCCTGTTGCCATTTGAGTTTACTGCTTGTGGATGTCATGTGAAATCACAATTCAATTTCTCTTTTTCTAATTTTAGAAAATTTCAGGCCAGGCGCAGTGGCTCACACCTGTAATCCCAGCACTTCGGGAGGCCGAGGTAGGTGAATCACCTAAGGCCAGGAGTTTGAGACCAGCCTGACCAACATGGTGAAACCCCATCTCTACTAAAAATACAAAATTAGCTGGGTGTGATTGCACATGCCTGTAAGCCCAGCTACTTGGGAGGCTGAGGCAGGAGAATCACTTGAACCCAGGCAGTGGAGGTTGCAGTGAGCTGAGATCATGACATTGCACTCCAGCCTGGGCAACAAGAGTGAAAATCTGTCTCAAAAAAATAAAAATAAAATAAAATAAATAAAATTCCAGTCACCAGGTAGCCAAGATAGTGAATTCCTGATTATAAATGCTCATATATTTGTGAGTGGCAAATTCAAATTGTAATAGAGAATTAAGCTAGACGATTCTTTCATTTTTCTCCCTGTAATGGAAAATTCAGAAAGATTCTACATGCATGAGATGAGGGTCGGGGGGGAGAGTTGATTAACATTTTCCTATCCTATTTGCGAATTGATATGTTTTCCATAAAATATATCTCATTTCTGAAGAAATACTAATATTTGAGCAAAATAAAAAGTTATCTTTTGATTCTTAATCATTTTTACTCTTTAATTTCCTGAAACTATCTTATATTCATGCTACAAACAATTTAGTTCATTTTAAGAATACATTTATTTATGGAAGCAGCAAGCAGAGAACATTGATTTGCAATTTCAGGAGCTTGAACTGAAAGCTGTTGATTACCGAGCCCTGTTTGTAACCCAGAGGAGAATTTTGAAACCTAATTTTTGGAGCTTTTGAACACAAGTCACTCCCACTAACTTCTACTGCCAGCGAGATGTTGGGAATTAAGTATGCATAGGAGTAATCTAAATTTCCTTCTGATAATGAATAGTAATTTAGTCTGTGTCTTCCGGTATGGCCCCATGACTTGATTTAAAGCAGAGTTTACAATTCATAAGCACACCATCTTAAAAGTGTCTTGCCTAAGTTACAAGTTGCTGCTCCTCAGTTCTAATGCGGTCAAACTTGTCTCAAGTGGAAATTCCTTTAACCCGTATTCCACTTTTGTTTGACACTCAGTGACACATGATGGCCCTGACAGGTTTTCCTCAATAACTGACAGCAGGTAAAAGGCTGTGCATGGAAACTTCTGCTACTTCACAGTTATAAAGTTCACATGGGGAGGCTGATTAGGGGCATGAGAGGGCCAAAATCCACAATCCAACAAGTCCCCTGAGGTTGAGATTTGGATTCTGAAGGGATTCTTTCAATGCTTATCTGTATACAAAGAATGCAGCCACCTGAACTCTAGAAGACAGATGAGAAAAATGAAATTCACCCTAAGTTATTTCTAACTTCAAAGACTATGGAGTGAAAGCCCAAGTATAGAATAATGGGGTTGGAATTTAAAATGTCTTACATCTAGAAATTTGTGCTTTTACTCTAGTTCTTTTTTTCTCCTTATTTATTTATTTACTTACTGACTTACTTATTTTTTGAGACAAGGTCTTGCCCTGTCACCCAGGCTGGAGTGCAGTGGTGCGATCTTGGCTCACTGCAGCCTTGACCTCCTGGGCTCAAGTGATCTTCTTGCTTTAGTCTCTGCAGTAGCTGGGACTACATGTATGCACCACCCTGCCTGGCTAATTTTTTAATTTTTCTTTTTTGGGGGGGTGGGGACGGAGTTTCGCTCTTGTCGCCCGGGCTGGAGTGCAATGGTATGATCTCTGCTCACTGCAACCTCTGCCTCCAGGATTCAAGCAATTCTCCCGTCTCAGCCTCCCAAGTAGCTGGGATTACAGGTGCCTGCCACCACGCTTGGCTAATTTTTGTATTTTTTTAGTAGAGACAGGGTTTCACCATGTTGGCCAGGCTGGTCCTGAACTCCTGACCTCAGGTGATCCACCCGCCTTGGCCTCTTAAAGTGCTGGGATTACAGGCATGAGCCACTGCGCCCGGCCTAATTTTTCTTTTGTAGAGACGGGGTCTCACTATGTTGACCAGGCTGGTTTCAAACTCCTGGCCTCAAGAGATCCTCCCACCTTGGCTTCCAGGCTAGCTGGGACCACAGGCAGGAGCCACCATGCCCAGCTAATTTTTGTGTGTGTCGGGGGTGGGCAGTTTGTAAAGATGGGGTGTCACTATTTTGCCCAGGCTGCTTTCAAACTCCTGGGCTCAACTGTTCTTCCTGCTCCGGCCTCCCAAAGTGCTGGGATTAAAGATGTGAGCCTAATTTATTTCTTAAAACAGGAACACTGCATTACACTGTTAATAGAAATCCAGTAGTACCTACCATCATAGGAAGTAACTACAGGAAATAAGTGTTGTGCAAATTAATGTAATAAAATGTTACAAAATCATAGCTATTCTTTTTTGTAGGGGCTTCTCAGTCTAGGTTTGGCTCTCTCTAAAACATATTACAAATTCACTGACACCAAATAGTCTCTCTCTTTTATGTAATCAAAAGGTCTGAAGGACAATTGAAATGGAAATATGTGATATAATGTTATTTAAAGAGGTATCTGGTGCCACCTAAAACCTAAAATCACCCAGCATTGATGCAGGTGTGTGTGTCTTCTGCCCTGGGAAAGACTGATGTGGTCTAACAGCTTCATTTTACTGATGAGATTTTAGCACAGACAGAGGATGTGATTTATTCAAGGTCTTTGGCAAAAGAAGCACCAGAACACAAGTCTTCAGGGTCTAAGTTCACAATCATTTAGCTATACCTCATGGATTTCTAAAAGTACCAAGAAGGATATGAACAGACACTTCTCAAAAGAAGACATTTATGCAGCCAACAAACATATGAAAAATAATCACTGGTCATTAGAGAAATGCAAATCAAAACCACAACGAGATACCATCTCATGCCAGGTAGAATGGTGATCATTAAAAAAATCAGGAAACAACAGGTGCTGGAGAGGATGTGGAGAAATAGGAATGCTTTTACACTGTTGGTGGGAGTGGAAATTAGTTCAACCATTATGGAAGACAGCTTGGTAATTCCTCAAGGATCTAGAACCAGAAATACCATTTGACCCAGCAATCCCATTACTGGGTACATACGCAAAGGATTATAAATTATTATGATATAATAATAAAGTGAAGCTCTTTGTAATGCAAATCCCTGCCCCTGATTTATTTGTAATGTTAGTTTCATTTTCACATAGCAAGTTACTAGCAGTGAATTATGTGACCAATGCTAGTCTTTTGGGAAATAAATGAACTAATTCTAGTTTAGTTGGGGTTTCTCACCTTAAAAATACCTCCACATTTCATGTGCCACTAACAGTTTTAAACAAAGTAATTTGGTTCTGTGTTTGCCCTGAAGAGAGCAATCTTATTCTACACGACAATCTTCTGGAAGAATGATCCTGGTGAAGTGACTTTTTTTTTTCTTTCCCTCCTTACCCCATGTACCCCAAAGCCTAGAGATCTATAATTGAAATGACAATCGTCCCTCAAAAGTCTTCATGTCCTAATCTCTGGAACCTGTGATTATATTACTTTCAGTGGCAAAATGGGATTAAGTTTGCAGATGGAATTAAGGTTGCTAACCATCTGACCACAGGTTGGGGAGATTATCCTAGGATTATCCTGATTAAGGCCAGGTGCTGTGGCTCACATCTGTAATCCAGCATTTTCAGAGGCCAAGGTGGGTGGATCACTTGAAGTCAGGAGCTCAAAACCAGGCTGGCCAACATGGTAAAACCCCGTCTCTACTAAAAGTACAAAACAATTAGCTGGATGTGGTGGCAGGCACCTGTGATCCCATCTACTCAGGAGGCTGAGGCAGGAGAATCGCTTGAACCTGGGAGGTGGAGCTGCAGTGAGCCAAGATCTTGCCACTGCACTCCAGCCCGGGTGACAGAGCGAGACTCCGTCTCAAAGAAAAAACAAAATGATTATTCAGGCAGTCCTGATGTAATCACAAGAGACCTTACAAGTGCAAAGGGAGGCAGAAGAGAGAGGACAGAGAGATGGCAGCATGAGACGAACTCAACTAGGAGTTGCTGGCTTTGGAGATGGAAGGGGCCAGGAGCCAAGGAATACAGGCAGCTGCTAGTGTAGCAGTCTTTCTCTCCTTAGCTCAGCTAGGTCCAAGTTCTTGTCTCATGACCAGGAAAATTTAGGCTCATGGACACCAGAGAGTGAGTGGAGTAGAATTTATTAAGCAAAAGGAAAATTTTCAGTGGAGATGGAATGAGAGGGGTGGTTCCCCCACCCAAAGGCATGAAAGTCCCCCATGTGGTTGCATCTGGGGCCTTTTAAGGACTCAGAATGGAGAGTTTGTGCTGATTGGTTTGTGAGTGTGCAAAAAAGGTTAAAGCAAAGACACCATTTAAAAGTGGGCAGAACAGTGTAGAAAACCAATTATGAAAGGGTAGGTATATGTAAAATAGGTAAAGGGTGGGGATCAATCAGAGGAAAGTTCACCAAATGAGAAGATGAGTTCTCAATCTGGTCTGAGGATTTAACTTGTGGCTTGGTTTTTAGGCCTTATGCTGTCTTTGGCTTGGAGATGGGGTTTCACCAAGGACCTGCCATTATCTGCCTAGGCATTTGGCTGCCTCCTGCCTCTCTCACTACAAGCTGGAAACCCCAAGAAAATGGATTATCCCCTGTAATGTCCAGAAAGAAACACAGTCCAGCAGACACCTGAGCTTTAGGCCAATGAGCTCTGTGCAACACTTCTGCCTTTCAGAATTGTAAGTTAATAAGGGATATTGCGCATATTCCCAAATATGCATTTCTTACAAATTGAAGGTTGTGGCAATCCTGCCTCAAGCAAATCTACAAGTGTCATTTTTCCCAACAGCGTGTGCTCACTTCAAACTCTGTGTCACCTTTTGGTAACTCTCACAATATTTTAAACGTTTTCATTATTATTATATCCATTATGGTGAACTGGGATCGGTGATGTTACTATTGAAATTGTTTTGGGATGCCACAAATGGCACCCACACAAGATGATCAATTTAATTGATAAATGTATGTGTTCTGACTGCCTCACCAAGCAGACATGTCCCTGTCTCTCCTCCTCTCCTCAGGTATCTCTATTCCCTGAGAAAAGCCAATCCTGAAATTAGGCCATTTAATAACCCAACAACAGCCTGCCTGCGTTCAAGTGAAAGAAGAGTTGGATGTCTCTCACTTTTAATCAGAAGCCAGAAAAGATTAAGCTTAGTGAGGAAAACATGTTGAAAGCCAAGATAGGCTTAAATCTAGGCCTCTTATGCCAAACGCTTACCCAAGTTGTAAAACCAAACAAAAAGTGTTCGAAGGACATTAAAAGTGCTACTCCAGTGAACACACGAATGATAAGAAAGCAAAACAGCCTCCTTGGTGATATGGGGCAAGTTTTAGTGGTCTGGAGAGAAGAACAAACCAGCTACAACATTCCCTTAAACTGAAGCCTAACACAGGGCAAGGCCCTGACTCTCTTTAATTCTATGAAGGCTGAGAGAAATGAGGAAGTTACAAAAGAAATTTGAAAGCCAGCAGAGGTTAATTCACGAGGTTTAAGGAAAGAAGCCATCTCCAGAACTTAAAGGTGCAAGGTGAAGCAGCAAGTGCTGATGGAGAAGCTGAAGCAAGTTATCCAGAAGATCTAGCTAAGACCATTGATGAAGGCTACATTAAACCACAGATTTTCAATGTAGACAAAACAGCCTGCTATTGTAAGAAGATGTCTTCTAGGACCTTCATAGCTAGAGAGAAGTCAATGCCTGGCTTCGAAGCTTCAAAGTACAGGCTGATGCTCTTGTTGGGAGCTAATGCAGCTGGTGACTTTACGTTGAAGCCAATACTCCATTTTGAAAATCCTAGGACCCTTAAGAATTATGTTCAGTCGACTCTGTCTGTATTCTATAAATGAAACAACAAAGGCTAGGTGACAGGACATGTGTTTACAGCATGCTTACTGAGTGTTTTAGGCCTATTGTTGAGACCTACTGCTCAGGAACAAAAAGATTCCTTTCATATTACTGCTCATTGACAATGCACCTGGTCACCCAAGAGCTCTGATGGAGATGTACAAGGAAATTAATGTAGTTTTCATGCCTACTAATACCACATCCATTCCGCAGCCCATGGATCAAAGAGTAATTTCGGTTTTAAAGTTTTATTATTTAAGAAATACATTTTGTAAGGATATAGGTGGCTTAGATGGTGATTCTTTTGATGGATCTGGGTAAAGTAAATTGAAAGCCTCCGGAAAGCATGCACCTTTCAAGATGTCATTAAGAACATCTATGATTCATAGGAGGAGGTCCAAATATCAACACTAACAAGAATTTGGAAGAAGATGATTCCAACCCTCATGCACGACTTTGAGGGATTCAATACTTCAGTAAAGGAAGTAACTGCAGATGTGGTAGAGATAGCAAGAGAACTAGAACTAAGAGTGGAGCCTGAAGATATGACTGAATTGCTTAAATTTCATGTTAAACCTGTAACAGATGAGAAAAATTGCTTCTTATGGGTGAACAAAGAAAATGGTTTCTGAGATGGAATCTACTCCTGGGGAAGATGCTATGAACACTGTTGAAGTGACAACAAATAATTTACAATATTATATAAAGTGAATTGATAAAGTAGCTGCAGGGTTTTACAGGATTGACTCCAATTCTGAAATAAGTCCTACTGTGGGTAAAATGCTATCAAACACCAATGCATTCTACAGAGAAATGTTTTGTGTAAAGAAGAGTTGGTCTATGTGGCGAACTTCACTGTGGTCTTATTCCACAAAATTGCCACAGCTACCACCCTGATGAGTCAACCACCATCAACATCTAGGCAAGACCCTCCATCAGCAAAAAGATTATGGTTGGCTGAAGGCTCAGATGAGCATTAGCATTCTTTTAGCAATAAAGGGATTTTTAAAATTAAGGTATATTTATTGTTTTTTAGACATAATGCTATTGCACACTTCATAGACTAGGATATAGTGTGAAGACAACTTTTAAATGCACTGAGAAACCAAATAAATTTGTGCAACTTGCTTTATTGCAATATTCAGTTGATTGTGGTGGTCTGGAACCAATCCCACAATATCTCCAACATATACCTGTGCAAGGTCTACACCAACAACTTACACAGCAAAGTCATGAAATCCACTCTGTAGGTCAGATTAAAGTTTCCCTGTCAAGCGATTGTGCCCAATGAAATTAATTCTTTCTTCCTTTACAAAGGCTTTACAGCACCTTGTACATCTAATATAGCAGATTCTCTAAACCGCCTCTCTAACATTCCTCCTCTGCTTTTTTATCGGCTTTACAGAACCCATATTTTCTTCTGAACATTATATGCCTAGCTTAATTTTTTTCCATGACCCCATTCTTCCTTGCACCTGGGGTAGCCAGTTGATCCCATTCTGGCCCATGAGACACTGTCTTAAGTTTATGGAAGGGTGGTAGTTCTGGAAATGGTTTTGCTGTCCTAATAAAGGGCAAGACATGACTGTCATTACTCCTTTTACATTCTTCTTCTTCTTTTTTTTTTTTTTTTTGGTTGGGAATGTGATTGCTGGAGCTTCAGCAGCCATTTGCAACTATGAGGAAAATGTCCATAAGTTGAAAAGGCATTCACCTAGATTATACTGAGGAGCTGCTAAAATAAAGCCAAAAAATCTCACATTTATTGATATAAGAAAAATAATTCTCTATGTATGCTATTAAGGTTATCCAATTGCAATTGTGATTGATACCCAATAGCAAAGTACAATATTCACCACAGTGTGCAGTCATTACAGAGAATAATGCAAATGTCCATCTCTTCTATTTGACTTTAAGTTCTTGAGGGCCATTCTCCATTCCTCTGCACTGCTCAAAGTCCCCAGCACAGTGTCTGCTCTGCTTTCTTAAGTCAATGGTGAGAAATATCCAAGTTGATTGAGTTGTCTACAAGAATATTGAAAATTATCCTAGGAATCTAATTCAACAAGAATTTATAAACTCTTGCTGTGTGCCAATCATTGTTCCTGATTCTGGACTTAACAGGGGAATAAAGTACTGCTCCTACCCTAAAAAATATTCACAGTGTCCTGGAGAGAAAAAACAATTTCTCAAATACAAGGTGATAAGTGCTGCAATAAGGATATGTAAAATATAGCAGCAACACACCATTGACAAAGGTGTTTGTCATTAACTGCTTTCAGCTACAGCAAACGCAGTCTCAACATGCTTATTCAAAAGAGGTTCATTATGTCCATTAGGAAGACTACAAACCAAGTGGGTCCCCGAGTGTGTTGACTCAGTGGCTGAACCACGACAACAGGGGCTAAGGTTCTCAGTTTCTCTGTTGAAGTTCATGATGGTTTCCTCTACAGGTTGGTAGCCAGAGGGTGGCAGAAGTTCCAGGAGCTCCATACAGTTATGGCAATATTCACAGAACTGTTTCCTTCTTTCTCTGGCTGTCCCTCGGGAGAAAGGAACATTTTCCTAGAATTCCATAGCAGAATTCCCCTCCCACCTTATTAATCAGAGTTGGGAGCTGGGTGAGGAAATGGGATTACCTTGGTATAAATCAAATTCATGCTGGTGCCAGATTGAGGAGTCGGGTCCCCAGAGGCACATGGATGTGGTCAGAAAGAGGGGTTCCTTCAGTTAGGAAGAAAGACAAGGGTGATAGGTTGTGGGAAGGCAACTCATGCTTTCCACCATGGACATGAAGTTCTATGGAGATTCAGCATTTAATAGTTGGGTAGTTTGTATAAATTACAAACATTTAATAGACAGGCTGGGCGTGGTGGCTCACACCTGTAATCCCAGCACTTTGGGAGGCTGAGGTGGGTGGATGACTTGAGGCCAGGAGTTCTAGACCAGCTTGGCCAACATGGTGAAACCACATCTCTACTAAAAATACAAAAGTTAGCTGGGAGTAGTGGTGGTCACCTGTAATCCCAGCTACTCGGGAGGCTGAGGCAGAAGAATTGCTTGAATCCAGGCAGCCGAGTTTGCAGTGAGCTGAGATCATGCTACTGCATTCCAGCCTGGGCAACAGAGCAAGATTCTATCTCAAAACAAACAAATATAGTATATTTACATTCAATAGTTAGATAGTTTGTTTAAACTACAAAACATTAGGGAATGAGTTATAGTGAGTTACAAAGCTGTCTTTTGCTTATACCTATTTTTTAGTATTTTGGAAATTTTTATGCTGACTCCTCATTTTTCAGTGTTTTTTTGTTTCTTCTTCTTCTTCTTCTTTTGTTCATTTTTTGAGATGGAGTCTTGCTCTGTTACCCAGGCTGGAGTGCAGTGGCGCGATATCAGCTCGCGGCAACCTCCACCTTCCAGGTTCAAGTGATTCTCCTGCCTCAGCCTCCCAAGTAGCTAGGATTACAGGTGCGTGCCACCACACCCAACTAATTTTTGTATTTTTAGTACAGACTAGGTTTCACCATGGTGGCAAGGCTGATCTCAAACTCTTGACCTCAAGTGATCTGCCCACCTCGGCCTCCCAAAGTGCTGGGATTACAGGCATGAGCCACGGCACCCTCAGTGTGTTTTTTAATATAATAAAGGATTGAAGATGTACCACAGTTTTTAAGAAGAAAAAGCATTTCCAAATGGAAAGTAAAGATTATTTCAGCATAATCCTGTCTGCTTCTGGAAGAGTGTGAAGATTATTCTAAAAAAATTCAATTAAGCAACTCAATTAACCAATGTGTATTGAGTACTCACTATGTACCAGACAAGTTGGCATTTGAAAATTGAAACATAAGGAAAAGAGTCACGCTGATTGTCATTTCTTCCACATGCACAATTTAGAAAATTGATGCCACTTTGTCAAACCACAGCTATCTACTACATCCCTACTATGTGCAAGGCATGTTCCTAGAAGCACTGACAATTTGAGGAATGCATTTTGATAGGGATAAATAAAAATGATTTTTAAAATGTATTTGCTTTGATGGATGAGTTGATAATCGATTGAGATCAAGTTATTTAAGATTCCATTTAAGGAGGAAGCTATAAATATTTAGGATTCTTGAAGTTGAAAGTGCTTGAGCACATGGAATTGAAAGGAAGGATGAGGAGTCATTTAGCTCTTATGTAGGGAGAAAATAGAAATTAGACGCTATCCCAGCAGTATCGGTTCTCCCAGGCGAAACTACCAGGCTTGCTCCTTGCCCCTGAGGTTTGCGATCTCCAAAGTGTTTCTTCATCCCTAATAATCCAATTTCTAAGGGGCTCCCTTTACATAAAACATAATGTGACCATGCCTCTAGAGTCACATAACCAAGTGACCTGCCTCTACCACACACACCAAAATGCTCTAAATTCACCTCCCTGGTACAGAGGTATTGAAGGAATCTGCAATTTGCCACCTGGAATGCCCACAACACCAGCCTCGCAGCTGGCCCTGACCTGACCTCATTAAAAACACTCCAGTAAATGGATTCCTCAGCCATCTCACCTAGACCTCAGCGTGCTGCCCTGTCCCCCGTGCTTGCCTTTCCATCCTAAAACCCCGCAAGGACTGTAGCTTTCTAGGAAGCCAGCAGCTTAAATGCTTCCATAGCTTTTCCATTCTGAACCCAATACCAGACACCTCTTTTGCACTTAGCAGCTGTGAGGTCCTCAGGCAGGTGGGTGGAACCCAGAGGGTACAAGTAGAAACTGAGACTTGTTAGTGTCTGGTTTCAATATATTGGGAAGGACCCTAGATGTCATGCAATAGCCTCTCATTCCAATTCAGAGAGGAGACATGGGGAACCCAACCTCACAGCCTCTGTCTCTGAATTACAATTCGGAATTCTTTCTACTACTGCTGAATTTCTCTATGCAGGTAGGGGGTGGGGGAAGTTCAGGTGTCCTGGGTAAGGGGACATGATATCTTCATTTCAGCCATTGGACAGTTTGTTTTTCAGCAAACATCCTGTGTCTCTGGGACAGAGCACTTGGGCTGTGCTCAGAAGAAGGGCCCAGACCTTCTACACATGGCTTAATGGAGAGATGACACTACTGATCCGGTCACATTCTGCCTTCTCCTCCCTTTTTCTTTCTTTCCTTTTTTGAGATGGAATCTTGCTCTGTCTCACCCAGGCTAGAGTGCAGTGGTGCAATATCGGCTCACTGCAGCCTCCACCTCCCAGGTTCAAGTGATTCTCCAGCCTCAGCCTCCCGAGTAGCTGGGATTACAGGCACACACCACCACGCCCAGCTAATTTTGTATTTTTAGTAGAGATGGGGTTTCACCATGTTGGCCAGGCTGGTCTCAAACTCCTCACCTAAGGTGATCCACCCACCTCGGCCTCCCAAAATGTTGAGATTATAGGTATGAGCTACTGCACCTGGCCGTCCTCCCTGTTTCTTGAATTTCCACAGAAACAGATTTTATTCAGGTCTTATCTAGGGACTTTTTAAGATATAGAAGATAGGTGATGCCAACGATTAGTTGTGATTTGGATCAGGGACTAATGAGGTAAAGTGACATTCTCTCAGATTCAAAAAGTGATTCAGAAAAATACACAATTGCAGGTGCTGGGTCTCTAGACTCTTCCCCAGGTGCCTGGATTCCAACTTTTGTAGCCTAAATGTTCAACTGACAGAACAGGCCATCTCTGTGAAGGTTTGCCAGGGAAGAATGTACAAAGCCAGGCAAACATTGTGATTGCTCCCACTTATGTTTTTCCTAAAATAGTATTGCAAACTTAATGTGTATGTGAACCAGGCCCTCCCCCTTCAGCTCCTGGTTCCATTGACCTGAGGCTGGAGCTAGAGTGGCAGGGATGTTTGGAAGAAGTGTCTTGAGATTACACAGGGTAGCAGGGCCCTGGGCCTGACCCATAAAATCATTCCTCCTTCCTAAGATTTCGGACCTACGATGGGAGAGGCTGCCGCAAAGTTCTCTGAAATGCCTTGGAGTCCTTTTCCCAATAGTCTTGACTACTAGCACTTGGGTCTCCTTTAGTTATACAAATTTCTCTAGTAAGTGGCTGCTTCACAACCTGCTTGAATTCCTTTCCTGAAAAAGCTTTTTCTTTCTCTGCCATATGGCTGCGCTGCACATTTTCCAAACTCTTACACTCTGCCTCTTGTGTGAATATATGTTCCAACTTTAAGTCATTTATTTGCTCTTGCATCTGAGCGTAGGTTGTTAGAAGCAGGCAAGCCACAGCTTGAATGTTTGTGGCTTAAAAATTCATTCCACCAGATACCCTAAATCTTTAGTCCAAACTTCCACAGATCCCTAAGGCATGGACACAATATAGCCATGTTCTTTGCTAAGGCATAACATGTGTGACCTCTGCTCCAATTCCCAATAGGTTCTTCATTTCCATCTGCAACCTGTTCAGCCTGAATTTCATGGCCTGTATCACTATCAGCATTGTGTCACAACAATTTAAGCAGTCTTTAAGAAATTCCAAACTTTCCCCCGTCTTCCTGTCCTCTGAGACCTCCAAAATCTTCCAACCTCTGCCTATTACCCAGTTCCAAAGTCACTTCCACATTTTTAGGTGTCTTTATAGCAATGCCCCACTTTTCAGTACCAATTTTCTGTATTAGGCTGTTCTTGCATTGCTGTAAATAAATACCTGAGACTGGGTAATTTATCAAGAAAAGAGGTTTAATTGGCTCGTGGTGCTACAGACTGTACAGGAAGCATAATGCCAGCATCTGCTTCTGGGGAGGCATCAGCAAGCTTTTACTAGTGGCAGAAGGTAAAGTGGGAGCAGGCACTAAACCTGGTGAAAGCAGGAACGGCGGGGGGCCGTGCCACACATTTTTAAATGACCAGATCTCACACGAACTTGGAGTGAGAGCTCACTTATCACCAAGGAGATGGTCCAAGCCATTCATGAGGGATTCGCCCTCCAGGGGGAAACACCTCCCACAGAACCCCACCTCCAACAGTGGGAATTACATCTTGCCATGAGATTTGGAGGGTAAATCCAAACTGCATCACAGGGTTTCTCATCCTCCTAATTAGAGAGCATCACGATGGATGGTTTCACCCACCCCTGCCATGATTGCCTTTTCATAATATTAATGCACAAGTCACTGCACTCTCCATACCTAAGTCTCTGGCAGAAAAGCAATATTCAATTAGAGTATTTAATAAAATATAGACACTATTTGTAAGATTCCCTTCGAACAGACCTCAGTGATTTTTCTCCCTCAGTTATAATGACTGACTGAGTTCAGGATTTCCCCAGATCATGAGAGTTTAGAAACTACCGTCGACACTCCACACTGTTCCCGGATACTAATGAGGGGCTCCTTGTATTGAGCAATTTGTTATAAATCTGGTATGAATCTGGGAGTAGAGCCAAACAATATGATGAAAGTGAGACAGTGATCAAGGGAAACTTGGGGTGACAGAAGAGCTTTTTCTTATTTCCCTTCATTTCCTGAGAAGTCCTGTTAGAATCACTGGGCAGATTTCAATGTGAGATGAAGATTAAAATAAGCAGAAGCATATTATTCACATACCAGTGAGATAAATTGCTGATGATTAAAGTGTAAATCTTGGTGCCCTAAATTGATGATCTCTGCGGGTTTTGTGCACCATTTGTAAATAGCATTATCTTGAAACCTCAACTTGGATTTTGGGCAATTTCTTTTCTTTCATTGAGCAACAAACAACATGGCTCTTCCAGGCAACTAACTTGCTACCTAGAGAACGCCTTTGTTCTTGAATTCTGGGAACCAGAATTTGGAATGGAAGCACAAAATTGCAGTGTCTAATAGCCCTTTTCCAAGTCTTCATGAAGTCCAGTCACATGAATGAGAGCCCTTTCTTATGTTTTCCACTGAGGCATTCTCTCGTATCCTTTCTTACAGTTGACCATATAAGTCCAGAACCAGGTAAAGATAATTTAATTGATGAACTTCCCCTTAGGGAGCCAGGGTGAACACTTAGTGGAAAACAAAACAATACAAAACAAAAAACCTTGGACTTTGGGTGATAATGATGTGTTGATGTAGGTTCATTGATTGTATCAAATGTCCCACTCTGGTGAGGGATGTTGAAACTAGGGTGGTTGCATGTGTGTGGGTACAAGGGGTAGATGAGAATTCTCCATACTTCTTTTTTTCTGTGAACTTAAAAGTGCTCTAAAAATATAGTCTATTAATCTAAAAAGAAAGATTTGACAATGACTTTTGGAATAATATAAAAAGTGGAGACTAGCCAAAACTTCAAAAATGTAGGAGAGGCTGGATGCAGTGCCTCATTCCTCTAATCCCAACACCTTGGGAGGCTAAGGAGGGAGGATTGCTTAAGTGTAGGAGTTTGAGGCCAGCCTGGGCGACATAGAAAGACCCTGTCTCTACAAAACAAATTTTAAAAATTTAGCCTGGCGTAGTGGCACACACCAGTAGTCCTAGCTACTCAGGGGGCTGAAGTGGGAGGATTGCTTGAGCCCAGGAGGTCAAGGCTGCAGTGAGCTGTGATCACATCACGCACTCAGCCTGGGCTTCAGAGTGAGACCCTATCTAAAAAACCATCAAAGAAAATAGACTAGAAGGAGACTTTCTCAAGAGGTGTATGGGAGAGGAAGAAAAATTACTCCAAAAAATGCTATTTGATATAATTTTCTCATTTTTGTTTTTGTTGGAACCATCATGACGACAAAAATTCCCCACCCTCATAAAAATAATTATTCATTCACTTGCTCACTTGCTCATTCATGAATTGTTTTTGAGAAGCTCCTGTGTGTCAGCACCCTTGCAGATACCAGGATTGTTGAGGTGAACAAAACAGATATGGTCCCCACCCTCAGGCAGGTGCATTCTAGTGAGAGAAGACAAGAAAACTAATACATAAACAATAGTTTAGATGCTTGTAAGTGCTGTTACAATCACAAAACTTGGAAATAGCTGTGCAAAGACTAAAAGAAGAGAATGCCAAGCAGAGGGAATGAGAAATGCAAAATTTCTGAAGCTGTCCTTACCTTGACATAATCATGAAAGAGCAAGTCCAGTCAGGAGTGTGCCAAGCACTGAGCTTCGCATGCACTATCTCATTAAATACTTCCAACAATCCTAGTCAACAGGTATTACTATTATCCTCATCATGTAGATAGGAACCTGAGGCACAGTGAATGAGTCACAGAAATCTACTAATTTTGAGGGAGACTCTGTCTCAAAATAAATAAATAAAGTCATTCCCACTGGAAGAAGAAGCACTTGAGTCCTTTCTCAAAACTATTCAGGTTTTTTTGTCTAATATCCCAGTCATTTGCACTCTTACACATGGCAAACCTGTATTTTAAAAACCATTTAGCTCCTCAAATATCTCAGAACAATAAAAAATACTGGGAGATGTGATGGTGGTCCTTGTCTTGCAAATGCCTCTCTCGGTGAGTTTCTGTGCAGCGTGGGCATTCTGGAGGAGGTAAGTTAAACAAAAGTCAACACTTCCCTGACAATTAATAAAAAGATAATTTAGTGACAGAAAGAGGCAGGTGTGTACAGAGAAATCATAATTCCGCAGTGGAGAGCAGTGTGTTGATAATTTGAAATTATTTAAAAGCAGATAATAGGGAATGATTGGACTAAATTCTTTCCCATTTCCATCTTTTACTCTCTCCCCTAATTCTGTGCAGGGTAAACATGCCCAAGCCCCTTTGTTCACCTAAACTTCATCACTCAGGGTACTAAATGGATAATTTTCGGCCACACACTGGAACACTGTCTATCTGACCTGGGTTTTTATTATCTAGATAACATATTTCCCATCTTCTTAATTTATGGCAGAATATTGCATGAAGGCTCAAGAACGAAAGAAAGAGATGGCTTTTTAACAAAAACTGTTAGATTGGTGCAATGATCTAGAATTCTGATGCTGTTTCAGGTTGCCCGAAATTGGCGATCACACTTGTTCTTCTGGCATCCCCACTCGGCGATGCATCTGCCAAGTTGCCTTTGGTTTTATGAGGCATGTGTTTCCAGAGTGTTTTGAATTAAATATCATAAGAATCCAGCAGGGCTTTTAGGAATTCCACATGGATGGAAAGACAAATATTGGGTTCACAGCTGCCAAGGAAGCCAACACTTGAGGGGCCATAATCCCAAAGAGCAAGGAGGTACTGAGAAGTAAATATACCCTCCAACTTTGTTCTCAAAACATTGCCAGGTTCTTAAACCACACGGGGAGAGTGCTGTGCATCTAAACAGAAAGCTGCTAAAAAGTAGATCAAAGTTCAAAGCACTCTCAAGGTGCTAAGAAGGCAAAAAATGTGGAGTAGGAGCTTGCCAATTCTAAATGTGAGAGCATCTAATGATGTAGCCTGAAATATATATGAAGCAAAAGTGAGAACTAAAAAGAGATAGAGACAATTACACATACATAGAGAGAAACTTGGGCACCCATTTTTCTGATGAAATAAATAAGGAGTTTTTACCAGATGCGTGCTCTGGGATTCAAGACCAGGTTTGTCTGACCCCAGACCTGAGACATACTAGCTCTGAGCATTATTTTGCCAAGTATACATTATCTTCACCTCTTGAACTTACATCATTCTCTAACTTGGATTTCCTTTGCTTAATTTTCATTTTGTGTTTTTGAGATCACTCTCACCGAGTGGTTCATCATCACATCCTAAATAACCTATTTTATAGTTCCTGACATACCACGGGTATTCAATAACTATTTGCTGAGTGAATACCAACAATGTCTTATGAAAATAATTTGTGAGGGGAAAGTCAGCATTGTTTTGTTGTCTTCGGACATTCAGGCTTGTGGTCTTTGAACCACAATTCTGGGCCCTATTTTAGAGTGAAGTGAAACATATCACATCTGATATTTTAAAACTGTAGCCAGTGCATACGCTTTGACCACTTCTTGCTCCTTTCATTATTATCCTGATAAATTGTCTGTATCCAAATCACAACCATTTTTGGCTAAATTGTCTAATTACACAAGTTATACACATCCTTCCAATTTAAATGGTCCTCTTTTATTTGTTCATTTGTCCATGACCCATTGTTAAGAACATCTTACGTTATCTACAATGTTGATATAGAAGAAAATAAAATCATTAATCCCAGAGCTAAATCTTCTGAGTCCTTTTTTGTACAAGCAAGTGCCTTTTTTTGTATGTTTATGAGTCATAAATTTATCCTGTTACTTAAATAAGTTAGGGTATTGGTATTCTCTTCATTCAGCTGCTTAATCAATAGGTCAATCACTCACTAAATAACTTGTATAATTAGTTAATTAAGTCCAAAATGGTTGTGGATTTGGAAACAATGAGTGGAGTCACACAATATTCATTTTGGCCAAGGATTCATCCAATGTATTTTATCTGAATATCAATTGTATGATAATATGTAATTTTACCATTGGTCTACAGTATTTTATAGTAGAGATAAGTTATGGATTACATGATCATTTTCATTCAAACTCAGAAAACCAAAAGCTGCATTTAAGGGATGACAGTATTCCATTAAAAGTTGATGACTGCTTCCCATTAATAGATTCTGAAACCTTTTAAGAGAAAGTAATTGATATTCAATTTTAAGAAAGGCAAGAAATGTATAAACTCTGAAGCCATTTTCTCAGAAGTGGAAGTGATTTTTAGCATCGAAAACTAATATAAAACAAACTATATGGGCACAGAGAAAGATTACGCTTTTTCTCAATTTTAGGAGAGGAAGCATATGAGAATATAAGAGAACACATATGGCCCATTTTTGTTGAACTTCTGCAAAGGTTTCTTCTCACCTACATTAGTTTCATATTAAAGGCAATTCTGAGGAAACAAATTGGATGTAGGGATGTGTAAATTAGAAATTAGGCCGGGCACGGTGGCTCACACCTGTAATCCCAGCACTTTGGGAGGCCGAGATGGTGGATCACGAGGTCAGGAGTTCAAGACCAGCCTGGCCAAGATGCTGAAACCCCATCTCTACTAAAAATACAAAAATTAGCCAGGCATGGTGGTGCACGCCTGTAATCCCAGCTACTCGGGAGGCTGAGGCAGGAGAATCGCTTGAACCCAGGTGGCAGAGGTTGCAGTGAGCCGAGGTCACGCCACTGCACTCCAGCCTGAACGACAGAGCAAGACTCCATCTCGAAAAAAAAAAAAAATGAAAAAAAATTAATGTATGTTCACTTTTCTCTCATAAACACTTCTAGAATTTTTCAGCCAACAATTTTATTTCAGCAAGATATTCAGGTTGGTTGATTACTTGAAAACTTATATCTCATTATGATGTTTTGGGAACAAACAATATATGAATATATGAAGACTGTGATGACAAGATTTGTTGTGAGACAATATCTCACAGTATCTTACAACCCTCAGGAACTAAGACGGGGAAGGGTGTAGATTTACAATGTGGTCGTACTCCATTGTGAATCTGCCTAATGCCACTGAATTGTTTAATATAGTTAATTTTATGTCACATGAATGTTACCTCATTTTTAAAAAAAATACACTGTAGTCTTTTTTTAATTGGATCTAATGTTATTTCATTTCTTTTTGAAATTTTTATCTGCTATTTTTTAACTGACACATCATAATTGTACATATTCATGGGATACATAGTGATGTTCAATACATATAATGTATAGTAATGATATCTGGGTGATTTTGTACCCTTTAATGAATCTCTCTCTATCCCTCACTTCACCTAGTCTTCCCAGCCTCTGCTATTCTCTGTTCTATTTCTTACCTCTTTGAAATAAACTTTTATTTTAGCTACCACGTATGAGTGAGAACATGCTGTATTTAACTTTCAGTTTCTGGCTTATTCTGCTTACCATAATGTCCTCCAGTTAGCCAAGTAAGCTCTCCACGCTTCCATTTCTTCGTTTGTAAATGTTTCTAAATATCTAACTAAAACATTGTTATGATGAGGTACAATTGTGATTTAATAGACTACAGCATTTGTAAATGATAAAGCATTATAGAAATGCTAGTTGCTGTTTCTTTTAATGCTCATGTTGTTCTTGATAGAATTGTCACCATTTCTGCTTTTAGCTGAACTACAGGAAACTGTCCTCTATGAAGCAAGGAAGGGATTGTGCAAGCTATTTTCATCCATTGAGGAATACTTAGAAAAGAGTGTGCAATTATATTGGCAATTTATTTATTTGTGTTAATTGCATGCCCATTATAGCTGAATTCATGAAGATGATTGTCCTCTGGGTTAGATAGTTCCTACCTCTCCCTCCAGATTCACTTTTCACCCTTCCCCGCCCTCCTCTGTGCTCTGAAGACTGACTTCTTTGTACAGCATCACTGGCTTCCCTTTCTCTCGACTTCTGATGAAGTTTAGTCAATGGAGACACTGCAGAATTGTGGAGGACAAGAGCACAGAGAGATCGGGCAATGTATTTTGCTTACTCCCTCACTGCTGGTCATGGTTTGGTGATGTCTGTTCCTCTGAGGAGGCCCACAGTACCATTGGATAGCCATTCTCTCATGGCCACCACTCATGGGGTGTGACAATCTTGCCCACTTCTGCCCTTCCACCCTGCACGTGAAGAAAGCTCCACTGGAGAAGTTCCCATGTGTTTTGCCCCTTCTCACTGGTTCCCTTAATTTTGTCCACACCTATGTGGGTATTCCCTATATTAACTCACTCCAGTTACTGTCTTTGAATGTGCTACTTGTTTTCTGCCCTTCTGACTGACACACCTTCCCTAACAATATTAATAGGCAACATAGGCATGGTCATATGAATTCGGTGCTATTATTATAAAGCATTGATTATATGTGAGGGACACGAAGCCCAGTGAGATTAAGTAACTTGCCCAAGGTCACCCAGCTCATAAATGACAAAGTTGATATACGACCTGAGGCAGTTTGGCTGCACCATAACAGCTTTAACCCTTACGCTTTACTGTCCTCACCTATAAAATTGTTATTGGTGCTGCTTCCAAGTTCTTAAATGAGGGTTGTTCGGGCCACTGACTTTTCCCCTTACACTGTCAGTGATATGATTTATTGTACTATTTAGTTTTCATTAGTCACTATTAATTGTGAGAAGCGCTTACTCAAAGTCACGAGCCAATGTCCTCCAATCACCAAGTGGTACTTTCAATTAGTCTAATAAAAGAACCCCTCTCGCTACATCTAATCTGCCCTTGTTAACATGCTATTAGTGTGCAGCATCCAATTTTCTCTTTTCCAGACACTGAAATGAGGCAGGAGCAGCAATAATTTAGATATAATCAGAGTGGGTTATACAGCCTCATTTTCAAAGTAGTAGGAATGATAAAATACTTTGCTACACCACCAAAGACTCCTCCATTTAAAAAATAAAAACAGGAAGATATCTCTCACATTTGTTATGTTTTAAAAGCGACCTTTATTCTGCATGTATGCTCAGGAGTCTGGGGTGGGGTTAAAAACAGACAAAAATACTAAAGGGAAACAGGCACTGGTGACCACTCTGGAAGTTTTAGGTATATATATGAGATACCTGTGATACTGTACACAAATAACACTGTTTAAAATTACTTGACTGGGGGCCATTTGTTCACATGCTTAGGTTTAACAGTGACCATCATATAATATGAACTTACTGCAGGCAGTAGCCTCTCCTAACGTTTCGCATGTCATAATTCATTTAATCCTCACCGAAGCCCCATGTGGTAGGTGCAGATTAATAAACCCATTTTACAGATAAGGAAACTGAGGCACAGAGACATTATCTAACTTGAATAAACTCAGGATTGTTTGGCTGGCTCCAAAGTCCAGGCTCATATGCCTTTCTTACTTCTCATTTGGTTTCAGCGATAGCTCCTGGATCATCATTTCCAGCTGTGCTATGAACTCACTCAAGCCCAAGTAGAGACACTGTCCCAGGTGGCCAGCTGCGCAGCATCAGCTTGAAGGGAAATGACCAAGAACAATATTCTCTTTAGCTTCCTTAATATGTGTCAAGATTTTCCCTAGAATTCACATTCTTGGGCTTCTGAACAAAGCACTGAATTATCAGACTCAACTCCCCGGTGAGAACTGCAAAACCAAGCAACTTTTGATATATTTTCCTTCCAATATTTAGAACAAAATGCAAGAAAACAAAACCCTGAGACGGGCATTTCAGAATGTGGGCTCCTAAAACCAGCACTTGAAATACTTCCAGGAATGCCAGCCAGAACAGAAAGACCACTGGCACCAATCTCCAAAGCATACTCAAAAGATCCACAGGTGGCCAGATGGTGCCATGACACAGTCAAGGCTTCCCCGAGGGCCCCAGAATGGAAGAAAATACCAGGGCTCTGTCAGAGACAAGCCTGCATCTGCCAGTGTAAAGAACCTTTCCTAGCCAAGTTATGACAATAGTCATGGGAATATGTTCCTGTCTTCCACTGCCTTTCCTCAGATGTGCACCTAATGTCCAAGAGAAGATTTATTGCAAATGCCTTCACAGTTATCAGGATAGAGAGGGAGTACTCAGGGTCTGGGCTTTACTTTTCTGGTAAGAGGAAACTCTGTTAGAAATAGAAAGGTCTAAAAAAAAAGACTTTTTCACATTCTTTTAATTTTATGGACATGATGATGCCAGAAGTAACACTTGCCTACTTATTATGTGCTGATCATTGTGTTCCTCATTACATTTGTTTTCTCATTTGATAATATAACAGCCTAAAATAGACTAATGGTAAAGAGAGAGAGAGACAGACAGAGAGAGAGAGAGAAAGAGTGAGAGAGAGAGAGAGAGAATAGAAGATCGATAGGATAGATGATAGAGAGATGATAGAGAGAGATAGATGATAGATAGATAGATAGATGATAGATAGATAGATAGATACACACACAGAGAACTATACATGTGCAAAAAAGAAAGAAAGGGAAAAGTAATCTGTAATTCCACCACCCTTAATCTTACAATTTTCTTTTTTGCCTGTCATGGTCTGCAATCCCATGTACATATGTGTCTTACTGCATGGACATTGGAAATGTTCTCAGAAACAGCAATGGTCAAAAAAATCCCCCCACCCCTAGAGTTTACTGAAAAGAACCACCCTTCCCCATATGACTTAGATAAAATTTACAAATGACCCTCTTTTTCCCCATGACAAGGACAAACACAGATCCTCCAAATTCCCATTCATTGTCTGGCAAATGATTAGCCAAGTCCTTTGACCCCACCAACCAGTCTGGATAAAACTTCGATTAATTTGACTTGATCAAACTTTAGTCAGGTTTCTCTCCTTCCCAGGGTCACAAATTTTGGCTCACCTTTAAGCATTAGAACTCAGAACAACCCCTTCTAATAACCCCTCTTGAAACTCAGCTGACCTCAGGAAAAAAGTAATTCCTAATCAATCATCCAATCAATCCACTGACTCATCCCACTCCATGACACCTAATTATTTCTAGCCTTGTTTACTCCTCCCTCTAAAACAGGGGTCCCCAACCCCTTGGCCATCCACGGCCTATTAGGAACCAGGTCTCAAAGCAGGAGGTGACTGTCAGGTGAGTGAGGGAAGCTGCATCTGTATTTATAGCCTCTTTCCATCACTCACATTGCTACCTGAGCTCCACCTCCTATCAGATCATCAGCAGCATTAGATTCTCACAATAGTGCAAACCCTTTTGTGAAGTGTACATGTGAGGGATCTAGGCTTTGCGCTCTTTATGAGAATCTAATGCCTGATGATCTGTCACTGTCTCCATCACCCCAAGATGGGACCATCTAGTTGCAGGAAAGCAAATGCAGGGCTCCCACTGATTCTACATTATGGTGAGTTGTATAATTATTTTATTCTATATCACAATGTAATAATAATAGAATCAAAGTGCATAACAAATGTAATGTACTTAAATCATCCCGAAAACATTTCCCCACCCTGGTCAATGGAAAAACTGTCTTCTGCAAAACCAGTCCCTGGTGCCAAAAAGGTTGGGGACCACTGCTCTACAAGAAAAGCCCCCTTTCTGCCTAGCCTTTTTTTTCTAGCCTTGTTTTCTCCTCCCTTTAGAAGAAAAGTCCCCTTTCTGCCTGGCTTTTGAGATGCCTACAAATCTCTTATGCAAAGATCCTCCCTATTGCAATATGCATTTCTCCCTCATCTGGCTGGTTCTTGTTTAAATCATCATTTTCAGTAAACTCTCTTTTTATCTAAGTTTAGATCTGTTTTTATTTGATACTATCTATCTAGAAAAAATAATAGTTGATGAAACTGGGATTGGCCTCTCTTGCATATGCTCGTTTAGAGAGGCAGCAGTGTGCCATCGGAAAGTTGTGCAAATCCGGGCATGTTGCTCACCCTCTCCACACTTCACGTGTCATCACCTGTTCAATGCGGATGACAGTACCTGCTTCATGTGACTGTTGTGAAGACTAAAAGGTTAATATTAAATGCTAAGAACACTGCCTGACACACCATAAACACCATACTAGTCTTTCCTTGTGCTGTTATTATTTTAGATTATTTTTTCATTTAATGGTATATTTTGAATAAATTCTTATGTTTTTAAAATTACTTTTCAATATAGTTTTAATGATACCTAACATTCCATTATGTGCTAAGGTCATAATTTGCTTAACTAATCTCCTATTATATTTTATTCTAATTATCCTCTAAAATACACAATGTTCTTGATAATTTCCAACCTAATATCATTACTCACATCCCTTATTATAGTCCTAGGAATAATTGTTAGATCAAAGGATATATAAATGTTAACATTTATTTTGAAAATATGTATGATCAAATATACTCCAGAAACACTGGGCAAATATATAGAACAAGTGGTTCAGTGTAAGAGTACACAATTATTTGCACATTTTTGGCACATTTTTCCATTTTTCAACTCATTGACAATTTTAGAATTTAACATTATATAGAATTTTTTCTTAAAATCCTTTGATATAGCATAAACATGCAAAAAAGTGTTATGAACAAAAATGTATTGTCCATTAACTTATTCCAAAGTGATAGTCACAAAGTTTACCCATGTAACATAATGGTGGCAAATATTAGTAGCACCGTAAAATCTCCCAAAGGCCACTCCCATTTTTATGGATTTTTATAAGTCTTAATTCTATTGCTTCTAATATTCCCTTCTACATTCTATTGCTATATTTTTAAATGTTACCCTAGACATTAAAAACCATGTTTGATTTATGGAAGTTGAATATAACTTGATAATTTTCGTATCTTCTAGGACCATAAAAGGGTCTTAGAACAGTTTATATCCATGTACTCACCTCCTGACATAAATGCTGTTTATGTCTTGTATTTTAATTCTACATGTATTTAAATCCCACAAGTCATTTTCATTTTTGTTTCACATGGTCAATACTCATTGAAATATAGACCCACATTTTTACCCTTTCTACTCTTTGTTGCTTCTTGCACCTCTAACCTAAAATCTGGGATCATTTTTCCTTCTGTCTTCAGTACACTTTTCATTACTGTGGGTCTGTGATACATTTTTATCTGTTATTTGTCTAAAATATGTTTATTTTAAAATTTTTAAGGATATTTTTCACTGGTTACGGAGTTCTTGATTGGCATTTTTTTCAGCCATGTAAAGATATTATCTCACTGTTTACTGTCTTCCATTGTTTATGTTGAAAAGTCAGATGTCAGTCTATTTGTTGTTTCTATGAAGGTAATCTGTCTTTTTCTTTGCCTTCTTTTGAAATTTTTAATTGTTTCTGAATTTTAGTACTTTTACTGTAATTGACATAGCTGTGGACCCTTTATAAAAGTATTTTTTCTTGAGTTCATAGGAATTCCTCGGTTTTCTTGATGTCTTTAATCAATTTTGGAAGGTCCTCAGCCATTGTCTCTTCAAATATTGCTTCTGACTCATTTTATTGCTTCTGTGCTTTCAAAAATATAAATTCTTAAATGTTAGACCTTCTAACTTTATCCTCTGCAGTTCTTATTTTATCTCCTTTCTTTTTAATCCTGTCGTCTCTTGGTGTTTACTCTGGACTTTTTTCCCTGATGCATCTTCTTGTCCACTAATTTTCTCTTCAATGATTAACTTGTCCTTAAATTAATCCACTAAGTTTTACATTTTGCCTTTTGTTTGTTTCTTTGTTTTTACTTCTAAAACTTATTTTTATAGCATTAGGTGATTTTTTAATAGTTTCCATTCCTCTGCTATAATTTGCAGTCTCATCTTTTATTTCACTTAACATAAATGTATAGTTGTCTTGAAGTCTGTGGGTAGCAATTACAATATGCAGAGGCTTTGTGGATTTAATCTATATGTTTCTATCATGTGTTGGTTTTTGCTGGTTTTCATCTATAGTGTTTTGGTTTGTTCATGAGCCTATTTAATTTTTATTTGTGGGGGACTATGTTTCTTCAAAATTGTTTGAAATGCTAGGATGAATTTTTTTCTTCCAGAAAGAAATTGTATGTGATGGTGTAAGTCACCCATGGACACTTGCAAACTAATAGGAACTCTATCTTATTTCTACAGTTGGGGTGATTTCAAACTGGGATGAGGTCTTTGTGAGGGACTGCCCATTTGTGGCTCACATTTACCCCTAAGGTGTTATCCCCGGGAGACCTAAAATATAGTGCCGGTCCATCAGGCCCCCATCCAGTCACTCCCTAAATACCATTCCTTTTCTCCCTAGTCACACCAGATGTTCAGACCTGAGCATTCCAGCTAATTCCTCTGGAATTTGCCTGCAGGAAAGAGGGGCCTCAAAGTCCAGAATTCCTTCCCTGGATCTCTCTGCACAACCCTGGATACTAGCCTGGGGATCTTTTATTAATAAACCATTGGCTGCTATTTGCATTTTTTTTGTTGTTGTCCTGAATGGGAGAGTTATCTGTGAATCATCCCAAAATTACCTAACCTGCCATGACTTTAAGTAAAAAGCTTTTTTCATTATTCTTTTATTTAGTTTCATTGATTGTTTTTGGTCAATGATAAATGATTTTTCATGGGCTTATAAATGATTTTTATTTCTCCTGGGAGTTGCCTTTTTGTATATGATAATGACTTGGTATTAATAAATCTACAAGTATTTTCATCCCTCCTTTGTTATCTCTGAGCTGGTGAAAATACAGCCAAATTATTTTGGCCATGTCAGGAAAAGTTGATTATAAAATATGAGTGTAAGTTCATTTCAGAAAAGATATAAACTCTTAAATTATCAGCAATTCCTGTGCTTTAAACCTCTAGTTCCTAGTCATGGACAATGTTGTCTATTTTCAAAGTGTAGAACACGTGACTCTCAGTTTTGCCTGTTGGGAAAGCACTAATATGGAGAATGCAAATGAAACCTACATGTAACCAAGCCATTTATTTAACCATATTTAATACTCTTTCATCACTTAACTATTGAAACAGCTAATAAGCTCTAATGTTGACTTATTTGGGGTTTTGCCTCATTCTTAAAGGTTGAAATGTTAAAAGTTACTGAAGTATCTGTGGGGTTAAAAGGAGGGTAGACTTTATAAAGAGAACAGGTTTTATACCAATTGTCAAGAGAATCTAAATGTAAATGTCTACTCAGAAAAAAACAGCAAAAGCTGAGTTTATGGATCAATAGCCTACCTTAATGCGGTTTGTCTAAGAGCCTTCACACATTTCCTCACAATTGATCTTGACCTTTAGATATGATATCCCTTTTTACAGGAAGAAAACTTGGGTCTAGATTTAGTCAGTGTGTTGGACTGCAGACATTGTTTCTTTCATAACTAATGATGATGAGCATTTCCTTCTCATCTCCATCACCTGCTAGATGGAAATCTTTTGATGACTACTCATCAGTGCTGTTTCTTGAATAATATGATTGCACTAATGAAGAAGGCCTTGTTTCCTGGCAAAACTATGAAAAAGATCTGCTGAGATGTACCATGGTTAAATCCAAAGTTACCTCACCTAGGGCTTAACTGAGGAGAGCAACCACACTATAAGGCAAACAATAGGTTCATTGCTAGAACTCCCCCAGAGGCATGAGGTTGTGATGTAAATGCATCGTGCAGCCTGGGAGCAGTGGAAAGCCTTTCGTAAGATATTTCTAATTGTTCCCTGGCCCCTTTGGTAGGTACACATCAACCTTTCTGACATAAAAGTGGTTCGCACTTCTCTGAGATCTCTGGGAAGCCAAAGATACAACACTCCCATCACTGGTTCTATAATACTGTCTGTTTTCCAGGCAAGTTTGATGAAAGGATGTATACCCGTTTACCTCCAACCGCCCTTGAATTTCAGAATCTATGAAAAGAAACAATGAATCAGCCAGGCACGGCGGCTCACATCTGTAATCCCAGCACTTCGGGAGGCTGAGGTGGGTGCATCACCTGAGGTCAGGACTTCGAGGCCAGCTAGTTCGAAGCCAGCCTGGCCAACATGGTGAAACCCTGTCTCTACTAAAAATACAAAAATTAGCCAGGCGTGGTGGTGCACAACTGCAATCCCAGCTACTTGGGAGGCTGAGGCAATAGAATCACTTGAACCTGGGAGACAGAGGTTGCAGTGGGCCAAGATCACACCACTGCACTCCAGCCTTGGCCACGGAGCAAGACACCATCTCAAAAAAAAAAAAAAAAAAAAAAAAAAAAAAGAAGAGAGAGAGAGAGAGACAATGGACCAATGCCAATATTTTCCCCATTTCTTAGCTCTTATTGTGGAAAACAAATAATTGTATCAGAACATTTGAGGAAATGCTGACAGTCACTTTTCGACAAATAGACCAATAGGCCAGAGGCAACCCAGTAAAACCAACAGACACCCAAATGCTTAGGTATTTGGAGTATTATGTCTTTCTCTAGCTCTGTGTTTCCCAGCCATTGATAATCTACATCTCACCTACATCTACATCTACATATGTGCAGTGAGATAATCTACATCTCACTGCACATATGCAGTTTTTGATAGGTGTGTATCATCAGTGTTGGGAAAATACACTTAAAAACAAAATATCTGGCCAACCCAGAAAATCTCCCCATAAAGACAGTAGAGAAAGAAAATGTAGTTTTATCATTTTATTATTGAATAAGTGTTAAACCAGAATGTGATACACATCACAGGCAATCTGCTAAGAGACTGCAAAGATAGAAAGAAATCTCACCCTTTAATATAGTCAAAGCAATACAGCTCATTACACATGTTCTCAAGATAAATAATAACTAGTTCTGAAGTAAAGGACCTAACAGCACCATTTGTCACACATAGTTTATTCTAAACTCACCGAGTAATTGAGGTTACCGTCTGTGTTACCTAATTGGCTTTATACAGAAAAAAATACACTTTTTCTATCTTTATGACAGGAGATAGTGTTGCAACTTAGAGTAAGGAGACGATGCAAGTTTGACTTCTACCTTTTCACAGAAGCTGGGAGAGAGGGCAGCTATCTTCCTTGAAAACTATATTCCAAAAGGATGAGTCCCAGTTTCATAAGAAAAGACATTTCTGGTCATAAATCTGGAAAAGACTTCTTTAGCTTTTAAAGAGATTTACATACATTTCAAAGAGACAGAGAAAAACAATTACAATTAGGAAATCTCTAAAGTGCTCCAAGAAAAGGAAGGAGGTATCTCTTTCTTCATTTTTCTTATTTTCAACAGGGAGAAGTAAGTCTCTTATTTTAAAATTGCATTTGCTCTTTACACCTGTACTGTTTTTATTTAATTTTTTATTCAATTCATTGATTCTTAAACTTAGCTTCATCCTAAACTGCAATTCATGAAATAATAGTTTGGATGTATTGAAAATCATTTTAAAACATTTAAAATAAGTGAGTCATCACCAAAGTTTTAGTTTTTATTTTCCCACATAAAATGACTTTACACGACACTAGTGATAGGACCACCACAATCTGGGAAGCACCGTCTAAGCTGAGTTCCACGGCTAAAATTGAAGACGCGATAGTCCCAGAATAACTAAGATGATTTTGCCAATGGAAGACTAAACTCCAGATACCAAAAAAGAAAAGCCTTTGTAGGTTCCAAAATATGTGAAATTTCTCTCTTTCAGGCAAGAGTAGGAGGGGGAGAAATTTTGATGGGAAATTTGTTAACATTTTAACACAGAGTATCCATGAAGAAATGGATCATTATTTTTAATTACATGCAGTTATTGGAAGAAGGTTCATATTGACAACCAGCACATCGATAACCAAGAGTGGTTCTTAGAAAGGGGAGGGGTGTTGGTTTAAAAGTAAAATAAAAATTGTATGGAATTAGAAGTTCATAGGTATAAGCCAGATGCTCCCTATGTCTTTCAGCTCTCCTTTCTTCAATGTCTGCACATGGCAGCTCAAGTGAAGAGCTTTCGTAGTGGCAAGCTGAGCACTGCACACACACACCTCCCCATCACACCACCTGCACCTGCTCTGGACCAGCCACGGCTCGCTCCATGCCATGTCCTGGTTCCTGTGGCTCTGCCCATTATGCCTTGATGTTTATTGGACATCACTCCTCCCCACTCAGTCACCCAAAGAGCTACTTACCTAATGCTGACCAAACTGGATTTAGTGACAACCTTGGGGCAAAATATAGAATGAGAGTCCTGGAAATTGAGAGCTAAATATCACTTTCCCAGAGCTTAAGAAAAGACAGCTAGAGCGAGCAAGAGAGAAGCCAGTGGCTCTAGTATCATACATGGGGGCACATCCAGGTCCTCCTCCATGTTTCTAAGTCCTCCTTGGTTCAAGAGTTTTCTTCTCCATGTCCTCTTGACAGCACCGTCCCATTCCCTGGGTGTTCTCCCTACTTATTTAAAAAGATGTCTGTATTAGTTTGCTAGGGCTGCCATTTAAAAATGACCACAGACTGGGTAAAACAACAGAAATGTATTGTCTTATAGTGCTGGAGGCTGGAAGTGTGAGCCCAGGTGTTGGCAGGGTTGATTTCTTCTGAGACCCCTCATCCTAGCTTGCACATGGTGTCTTCTCCCTGCGTTTTCACATGGTCTTTCCTCTGTGCATGTCTGTGTCCTCATCTCCTCTTAACAAGGATACCAGTTGTATTGGATGAGGGTCCACCCTAACAACCTCATTTTACCTTAATTATCTCTTTAAAGACCCTGTCTCCAAATATATTCACACTCTAAAGTACTGGGGAATTAGGGCTTCAATACGTAAACTGGGGGAGGGGAGTGCAGTTCAGCTCATCACAGTGACTTACTCAACCTAGACTGTGCCCAAAAGTTTATATCTTTTTCAACCAAAATATACAAAGGTGTTTTTCTGAATAAAAACCCTGCAAACTTATGAGATGAATGTTGCCTTTCCCCATAAAACTTAGCGGTAAGACAGATACGTTATCTTCAAAACATTAATCCTCCCCAAATTGTAAGCATCCCTTCTAATTTGATTTTAATTTCATTCTAGATGTAGGCAAAACACACTCCCTTAAACATTAAGCAGTAAAACAGCACAATGCATTTTAAAGGACTGGGTTTTCACACTGGATAGAGGTGGCATGGAATCCCAGCCCATCATCCTAGAGGGACTTTGAGCGCGTTACTTAGCCAGGTTGAGCTGCCTTCTTTTCTCCTGTCAACTGGGTATTGTTAAGGTAAGAAGCTTCTCATCTCAACCAGGCTTCCGGTTAAGGTGAAGAAAATAAAAGCTCACTCTCCTCCTCTTCGCCCACTAATAAGGACAAAAATTTCGGCCGGGTGTGGTGGTTCACGCTTGTAATCCTAGCACTTTGGGAGGCCGAGGTGGGCGGATCAGCGGTCAGGAGATCCAGACCATCCTGGCTAACACGGTGAAACCCCGTCTCTACTGAAATATACAAAACAACAACAACAACAACAACAACAACAAATAGCCGGGCGTGGCGGCGGGCTCCTGTAATCCCAGCTACTGAGGAGGCTGAGGCAGGAGAATGGTCTGAACCCAGAAGGCGGAGCTTGCAGTGATCGCGCCACTGCACTCCAGCCTGGGGGACAGGGCAAGACTCCGTCTCAAAAAAAAAAATAATAATAATAATAAATAAAAACAAAAATTCCTGGACATAAAACAGAAAGCAACCCACAGAAGGCTCTGAAATGTGGAGATTAGAAGGTGTAGCGGCTAGGGACCTCAGAATTCCAGGGAAGAGGAAGGATGCTGTTTGCTTTTGCATCCTAAACACCCTGGCCCTCCAACCTAGGACCACCAAGGAGCACAAAGACAAAAAGCTCCAAGAAAAGGCTGTTCTCGGTAGACAGCCCACTGGGAGGAGGGAGGCGCTGCAGATTGATCTCTTTTAACTGTAACCACTCCTCTAACAGTTAAGGAGCGCCGCTTCCTCACAGGAGCAGCTGGGCTGATGCCCCTCCCCACCTGAGTCCTCCACCAAGGGGCGTGGGGGGCTGGGCCCAGTCAACCAGCCTTTCCCAGAATTAGGCAAAGAATAGAAGGAGGTGGTGCCCCGCCCCCTGCCACCCCACCAGATACTGATCCCAAGGGGGCTGAGGGGTGGGACCTTGTCCAGCCACCAAGCTCAGCACTAAGCCCCCCAGTAAAGGGGGCAGGTTCCACCCTTTCCTAAACAGCATTTCCTGTAGCCCAGGAGATCGTGGGGTCCAACCCTGGCCCCTGGCCCCAGGGGCACCAAGAGAAAGCCAGCAAAGTGATGGGGACCCGCCTGGGCAGAGCCTGACAGCCAGCCCTGCCCAGTCCTGAGCAAAAGTTGCAAAGAGAAGGTCCCCCCACAAAGCCCCTCCTACAGGAGCTGCCGCCTGCAGCCTGTGAATTGGAGGTCTCAGGAGGACAACTAGCCTCTCCCAGCAGAGCAAATGCCCCACAGCGAGGGTACCTTCCCCTACCGCGCCCTGCCCCCAGGGAGCCTAGTGAGGGCCCCTGGCCAGTTTTAAGAAAAAGGCCACAGGTGTGTGGGGCGCCTGCCCTCCTCGCTGTGGGAGAGGTCTCTCCGTTGGCCACGCCCACCTCTGGTAAACGTCACAAAGAAGTATGCCCTTCCTCCTTCCTAGAAGCCTGTGGGGCTGAGACCACCGGACCTGCCCGCCCCGAACTAGGCAAAGTCCAGCGAAGAGGTGAAGAGGTGGTGCCTCCCCCTCTCACGGAGCTCTGCCCCTAGGAGTCCAGGAAAGGGGGGTATCTTATCCGCTGATGGTTCCCGCTAATAGGCAAACACCAGGAAAGTGCAGCCCCTCCCCTCCACTTCGCGGTCCTTCTGGGAGGAGCCTGGGGGGGAGGGTCCTGTCCACTGGCCCCGCCCCCTGCTAGGCGGAAGCCCCCATAGTGTCAGCACCGCTTCATGGAGCCTGGCGACCTCTTTGGGAAGTCCTGTTGCCAGGCACTCTGCCCCTGAGGGTGTGCAAAGGGTTGTCCAGTTACCTTGATCTTCTCACAGCCTCCTCCCCAGGGTACTGGCAGAGACCAGGATTGGAGGACGGTAAAGAACACACTTCCCAGAGGATCCTTGGAGGTAGAGTCGACAGGAAGGGGTGGTGAGGCCTGCACAGACCTGCTGTCTCCCCTGGACCTGGTGACAGATGACCTGGGTGTTGGCTGTAGCTGGGCAGGGACTGCAATTCTGTGTGTCCCTTTTTCTGGGAGTCACAGGAAACCTACGCCCTGATCCACATCAGACTACCATTTGTCCTTATCCTCAAAACGCAGCAAAATATTACGCAAGGTCCAGGGCAAGGCAGGATGGCCACCTCGCTCACTCATCACAGCTGTCTTCTGACCTGAGCAGGGCCGTTCTGTCTCAGACCTGGAGACCCCGCACCCAGGGCGCTCAGGAACTGCCCGACCCACCAGGAGCCTCTCCTGGTGTCTCCCAGGGATTGTCAATAGTTCCATTTTCCTTGAAGAACTTGTTTTCAGGTATGCACTTCTCTAAACATGTATTGCATTATTTTTTCTATTTTAAATTTAACTAAGTTGTTTTATTTTTAACACATCTGCATTTTGTAAATTTGGAAATTGGAGGTGATTTTCCATGTTCAGTAATGATAGCAAACCTCCTTTTAAAATACGTTTTTCTTTTCTTCTTCTATTTTTTTTCTTTCTTTCTTTCTTTCTTTTTCTTTTTTTGAGACGAGATCTTGCCCTGTCACCCAGTTTGGAGTGCAGTGTCCGATCTCGGCTCACTGCAACCTCCGCCTCCCAGGTTCAAGTGATTCTCCTGCCTCAGCCTCCTAAGTAGCAGGACTACAAGCACACACCACCATGCCTGGATAATTTTTGTATTTTTAGTAGAGACGGAGTGTCACCATGTTGGCCAGGATGGTCTTGATCTGACCTCATGATCCACCCGCCTCGGCCTCCCAAAGTGCTGGGATTACAGGCATGAGCCGCCGCATTGGGACTAAAATATGTTTTTTAAGGAAACAAACAAAAAGCAAGTCAGTGTGATGAGGTAGTAGATATATGACAAAAAATCATGAAGGTGTTTCTCAAATGAGCAAATTAGAAAAAAACTGTATCTCATCTTTCCCCCTACCTTACACATGGGCGACTGGCAAATGTTTATTGAACAATTGCACATGGAAGCACCCTGCCAGGTGGTCTTTACATCCCCAACCACGTTACAAGGTGGATGTGATGATCCCTGTTGTTGGTGAGGACACGGGAGCTCAGGGAAGCCAACCCAAGGCTACAGAGCCAGCATTGAACAGTCAGATATCAGTGAGGGAGAAGGAAAAGAAAAATCATTTGGGAAAAAGTCAGACTGCAGAAGCAGTCGGCCTGAATAGTCACAGCAACAGGCAGAAATAAAACAACCTGGGAAAAAACTCAGGCTGCACCTGGACAGATAAGCAAACAAGGTCCGGCACAGAATCTCTTTGTTCTTTGTGTAATTAGTGAGCTCCCAGGAAAAATTTCCTCCCCTTTTCAGGCACCTACACGATGAGAACTTGCACAGGGGGGAGGGAGCTTACCTAAAACAAACCCACAGTTATACAAACAAGAGAAGCTGTACTTTGTGCCTGCCTGGAGACACACCCACGGCCACATAAGAGAAGGGGAGTTGCACAGACACCTTTACTGATAAGAAAAGGTACCCAAACAATTACAGGGAGGAGAGCAGTTTCTTGTAAAAAGGTTTTGACGTGGGGTGCAGTGGCTCATGCCTGTAATCCCAGCACTTCGGGAGGCCAAGACGGACAGATCACCTGAGGTCAGGAGTTCAAGACCAGCCTGGCCAACATCGTGAAACCCCATCTCCACTAAAAATACAAAAATTAGCCAGGTGTGGTGGCGCGTACCTGTAATCCCAACTACTCGGGAGGCTGAGGCAGGAGATTCGCTTGAACTGGGGAGATGAAGGTGGCAGTGAGCCGAGATGATGCCACTGCACTCTAGCCTGGGAGACAGAGCAAGACTCCATCTCAAAAAAAAAAAAAGCTTTTGAATTCAGCTGTAAACTGGCAATCCACTTGCACTCCCCTCTCCACTGCAGACAGTTTTCTTCTTTCACTTATTAAATTTTTGCTCCAACCCCAAGTTTGTGTCCAAGTTCCTTAATTTTCTTGGATTTAGGACACAGAACCCGGGATACTAGTTCAGACAATGAGAAACTGCTAGGTTAAGGTGCATTGGTGAGACTGCAACATCAGGTCCTGGGTTTTCCTGAAGGTTAGAGGGAGAGAGAAGCCAGTTCCCTGGCTTAATCTCTGTGGTCGGCCACCACCCACTTAAGTTTCAAGCCACATAGGATCAAATCCACAGAGACAAAGTTCAGGAATAGAAGTCTGAGCTCAGCCACGCAGTGTGGTGATAGGAATGACAGAGTGGGGAGATGCCTCAATATCCACTTATATGTAGAAAAAGGCTACTGCGTCAGCAGATGTTATAGAACATGCTGGAATGAACAGGCTGCCACACACTGTCTCTGCAGGAACAAGATTCACAAGGATACAAACAAATGCATTTATAGGAACTCTCCAGGCAACAGCAATACCATTGCATTGATAGGTGTGCAGACATGTTTGTGCAGGGAGTAGAGAGAGAAGACCGGTAGCCAAGGAGAGAGAGAGAGCAGCAAATCCCAGTGTTTCTTTCAGCACAACCTCTCAGGAACTCAT
The DNA here is from genome assembly GCF_009828535.3 of Hylobates moloch. NCBI lineage: Eukaryota > Metazoa > Chordata > Mammalia > Primates > Hylobatidae > Hylobates > Hylobates moloch. The sequence goes on from NW_026652287.1 coordinate 6,657,954, forward strand.
AATTAATGCATTAATTCTCACACCCCTATTTCTGGGCTTTTGTGTGTTTCCTCACACTTCCTTTGATCTCATTTTCCAAAGGATAAATGAAGTCTAATGGGGATAAAGCACTGACATTTACAGAGGGTTAGAGACTAATGATATTAATGACATTCTTGTGGTTTGTCCAACATTATTTTTGTGCAGATTTCAATTCATGCTGTACTCATCCTGGGGGCAAAAGTTAAAGGTTTTCTAAAAAGCTACTTAGTAAACGTCTTAGTTAATGGAAAAGAAAATAAGTCAATCCTTTTTTTTCTAACCTTGAAGTTGCAAAGATTGACACTGAACTCTGTAATGGTGCATTCTCCTCTTGCGTGGTTTTTGAAAGCTGAGTTATCCTTCCTGTAATGATTCTGCACCTGCAACTATACGTACTTGTCTCATTTTGTTTCATAATAATAAATCATAAACAAATCTGAAATAGCTTAGAAATAAATGTAAGCAATTCATGACTAGAAATAAATAACATCTCTCACATTTCTTCCCTAGAATAAATATCATTGTTTACCCAAGGATGCCAACTATTTGCATGGTGGTGTTTAATTCGTCAAATTCATTTGTTTAATACATGTATATTGGGCTAGTGTCTAGAGACACACTGGGCTACAAGGGAAGGGTCTCTTCCATTTTAACCCAATATCAACCTTAGAGACAAATATTAGGTCAGATATTTGTCTTCTGTAAAGTGGCAGCACAGAGTCAATCTATGTTTCCTAGAACAGTGTGTACTTTTTAAAAAAATCAAATCCATCATCAACATTTAAATATCAGAATATTACATGCAAAAATAGTGTTTCTTTCTTCCTTTTGAAACACAGATTAATTCACACTGGGCCTATATTACTGCATGAAAACAGCTGACTGCAAGTGCTCTGGTTTGGATGTCCGCCCCCCGCCGCCCCCCGCCCCGCCAACCTCATGTTGAAATTTGATTCCCAGGTTTGGAGATGGAGCCTGTTGGTGTTTAGCTCCTGGGAGCATGATGTGGTTTGGCTGTGTCCCCACCCAAATTTCATCTTGTATTGCAGCTCCCATAATTCCCACACGTTGTGGGAGGGGCCTGGTGGGAGATAACTGAATCATGGCGGTGGTTTCACCCATACTGTTCTTGTGGTAGTGAGTAAACCTCACGAGATCTGATGGTTTTACAAAGGGGAACCCCATTCACTTGGCTCGCATTCTCTCTCATCTGCCACCATGTAAGATGTGACTTTTGCCTTCCGCCATGATTGTGAGGCCTCCCCAGCCACTTGGAACTGAGTCCATTAAACCTCTTTTTCTTTATGAATTACCCCGTCTTGGGAATGTCTTCATCAGCAGTGTGAGAATGGACGAATACAGGGCATATCCTTCATGAATAGATGAATGTCCTCCCTGGGTGGTGGTGAGTGAGTTCTCACTCTCTTACTTTCCAGGAGCGTCTGCCTTCCTCAGTTTCTCTCTCTTGTCATGTGGTCTCTGCACACACCAGCTCCCCTTCAACTTCCCCCATGAATAGAAGCAGCCTGAGGCCCTTTCCAGATGCAAATGCCCAAGCTTTAACCTTCCAGTCATCAGAATTGTGGGCCAAATAAACCTTTTTATCTTTATAAACTACCCAGCCTCAGGCATTCCTTTATAGCAACGCTAAACTAAGAGCAAGTGAGTGCCAGCCATTCTTTTTAGCTGGGCCGCACACCTTTCAGTTCACTACCATCCCTAACTGACTGCTTCACTTAATTCACTTTTCCAACTAATATTATATTTAGATTGCAATTTCTGAGAAAAATTGATTTCACAAATTTGTTTAATTATATCAGCAATCCGCATTGCAAAGGAAAAATTAAAGAACATGCTACATGGGGTGGAGAGATCTTCCCTAGTCTCAGGTCCCAGCCCCTGAGACTTCTCCAAAATCAGGCTGCAGGATTCAGCACTGACAGGGCCAGCCAGGTAAAGCTTCTGACCCACACTGAGTTTTACAGATTGAAGTCATTTGAAGCTCCATTAAATAGCTATTCATCTTTGCCTGATAATATGCATATTATTCTGGCTAAATACATCTGTTACCAGGAGCTGGTCTGCTTCAAAAATTCTTGGCCAGACTAAGGACAAAGACAAGATCTTCTAGTTATTAGGAAGATTTTTTAAGCTGTTGAAAAATGGTTTTGTGGCTAAGAATCATATAAATCCCGATATTTTAACTTGAAGCAAGATGCTGAGCTATTACAGTATTCAATTATCTAAATGCTACAATGCTACAAGGCAAATGTTCCCAGGTCTGACATATTAATCTACTTGACATTTAACAAATTACACTGTGTTTTTATAGAGTGACAGCCATTTGAGAAGGCCAGAACACGTCACCCAGCCTGTCCCCTGCCTGCCCTGACCACCTCCATTAACGCACCTATTCTCGATATAAAGGGGACACACTTAAATGTTTCCAGAAGAAAAAGCACCTGCAGCTTTTAGGAAAGATACCTCAAGGTCAGGGATTGTGCATATAAGGCTAAATCTGCCATGCCTTTCATCTTGAACAGATTAATTTTGGTACAATAACAGAATTACTTCATCTTCAGTAAAATTCCAGCCCATAGTCACTTCTCAGCTAAGTAAGCCTTCTCTGTTAACTTTCCCTTACAAAAACAAAGGAGCAAGGACATTGGGACCTATGATCCATCTTCACCAAGCCACATGTGATAATCTTATATGACACATGCAAAAGGCTCTATCTCATAACTACAATCTGTTAAACACCTTCTCCGTGCAAGGCACAGCAAGAGGTATTTTGAATGCATTATCTTGTCATCATAATAAAAATAACAACAGCTAACTTTATTAAGGGCTTAGGATGTTCAAGCATGTACAACCCATGGATCATTGTGTTTAACATTTACAACAACCCTGCAAGGTGGCCGCTCTTACTATTCTATTTATTAACTTTTACTACTCATTTACCAATGAAGAAACTGAGGCTACAAGAAGTTAATTTGCCCCAAACCCAAACGTTTATAAACTAGAACTAGGGAATAAAACATTGTAGGAGCACGGGTCAGCATCAACTGCCATGTCTGTGAGCCACAGTGGACATCAACCCAGCCCAGCCTTCAGATGAAGGCAGACTTAGCCACCATCAATGAAGAAATATCTGCAATTGAGCTTGCAGTGAGTTGCGATCACGCCACTGCACTCCAGCTTGGGTGACAGAGTGAGACTCTGTCTCAAAAAAAGAAAAGAAAAAGAAAAAGAAAAGAAATATCTGCAATCACATAAGACTCGGACTAAAGAGGAATCTGGGTGGCTGAGCCCAGACAGCCCGCAGAACCAAGGGAGACAATAAATGATCATTTTAAGCCATTATATTTTGAGCAGTTGAATAAACTAGATACTACTAATATGCCAGTTTTACCCATAAGGAAACTGAGGCTCTGGAGAGTTAATTTGTCTAACATCAAAGACGTGTCCATGGAAGATCCAGGAAACGGTTTCAGGTTCCTCTGACTCAACGGCCCTGATTCACGCAGGTGCAACCTACGGGCCACTCTTCTTTGCCAAATGTATTTGAACATTCTATGCCAAATACATGGGATGTGTCTCCAAGACCATCAGCCACTAAGCATGCATTATATGTAGGCATATGATAACATACGCATAAGAGTTTTGATATGTGGACATTTTAACCCAGTCTTATATAGTTTCTAACTAGGAATTTATCACACCTCTGTTTATGTAAAAAAACTGTAAAATCAGCTTAGTAATGATAATGTTCAATGAAGACAGCACAAACACTATCTGCCATGAATCTCCAACCCACTGCACTGATTAAAATTAATTTCTAAAACATCCATGCATCACAGAAGTTTTAATCTGCAGAGCAGGGGATTATTTTTCCTAATTGGGTAAAAATCATGCCTCTCTCCAGTTATCAGAAGGAACAGACGGTGCATAGCACAATAAAAATGAGCACAAACCACAGCCTGATTGCCAGCTCCAAATCCAAGAACTGGCACTGCCTCTGTGACTTTGAACACGTTCTTTCATTTTTGAGTAATGACTACATCGAGATATAATTTATGTGTCATAAAGCTCTCCCCCTTGAAGTATACAATTCGATGGTTTTTGTTATATGCACAGAGTTGTAAAACAATCACCACTAATTCCAGATCATTTTCATAACTCCCAAAAGAAACCCTGTACCCAGTAGCAGTCACTCTCCATTTTTGCTGTCTCCCAAGACCCTGCAAGCGCTAATCTCCTTTTCTGTCTGTATGGATGCGGTTATTCTGAAGTTTACATATAAGTGGAAGCACACAATATCATTCTGTGTCTGGCTTTTTTCACTTAGTGTGATGTTTTCAAAGTTCATTCATATTCTAGCATGCATCAGAATTTTACTCCTTTATATGGCTAAATAATATCTCATTGATTGGATGATTATCCAGGCCATATGGGTTGTTTGCACTTTTTGGCTATTGTGAATAATGCTGCTATAAACATTTGTGTTCAAGTTTTGTGTGAACACGCTTTTGATTCTACCACGTATAGTGCTGGGTTATTGCTAGTTTAGGCATGTTTCTTACTCTCCAAGAACCTCCATTTCCCCATCTGTAGCGGGGCACAATAGCAGTGCCTCCTTCATGAGGTTGTTGTGAAGATTAAATGCATTAAATCTAGAGAAAGCATTTTAGGACTTTCTTCTATGATGGTAAACATTGTAGCATTTTCTCCCCAGCAGGTCTAGCATGGCCTAAGCTGTGCCTCCACTTGAGACACTCTCCTGCCTTTTCCCCTTGGCACACACAAGCCACACTGACTACTGGAACTTTCCAGTTATCTCTAGTCTCTGGGCTCTTTTGTTATTCCCTTGTCCCGAAACATCTTTTTTTACTGCTCCATTCTTGGCTGAATTTTCTCATCCTTTACATCTCAGACTAAAGACACTAACTGCCTCCTAGGTGGGCCCATCTCTGAGCACCCTGAGAACAATAGGCTTGTCTTTCTTGTTCTCTGATTATTTTTACTATAGCCCTATAAGGGCTGTCATATTCATTTCACCTGTTCTCCTGTTTATTGTCGACCTCTCCACTGCACCAGAAGCATCAGAAGTTAGAACATATGCCTTTCTCTATAGGCATTCTAGCCAAGGTGAGGACGCGTATTTCATGCTCAAGAAATATTTGTCGAATGAGTAAATTAGTGAATTAAAAATTCTAGGTGGCCAGGCACAGTGGCTTATGCCTGTAATCCCAGCACTTTGGGAGACTGAGGCAGGTGGATCATGAGGTCAGAAGTTTCAGACCAGCCTGCCCAACATGGTGAAACCCCGTCTCTACTAAAAATACAAAAAAAAAAAAAAAAATTAGCCTAGTGTGATGGCAGGCACCTGTAATCCCAGCTACTTGGGAGGCTGAGACAGGAGAATCGCTTGAACCTGGGAGGCGGAGGTTGCAGTGAGCCGAGATTGTGCCACTGCACTCCAGCCTGGGCGACAAGAGCAAGACTCCATCTCCGAAAAAAAAATCTAGTGACTGCATATTGCGGGATCTGGCCGGCAGCCCACAATGCAATGAGGCTCTCTCTTTGTTCCCAGATGGATCGGCAGGTAGAGAAATTACAGACACACACAACATAGTGAAGCTGGGTCCAGGGGGGTCACCGCCTTCTGGTCCCGTGGTGCCAACAATGCACTGGATATACCAGCATTTATTATTTAGTGAGGGCGGGGGTAGGTTAGTGAGGGATTTAGGGTCATTTTGATTATGAGGTGAGATGGTCACATGAGGATGAAGTAATTCTTTAACATAACATTTGTATGTAGAAGTACAGTACATTTGTATGCAGAAGTACAGTATACAGAGATAAGAATTTACAATATAGCATGTACATCAGTAATTTCTAACAGAGCCTTAGAACAGAAACACAGTCTTTCCATAACCTATGATTAGCAAGATACTAATCAGCAGTAACAATTACAACAAAAGCTGGTTACAAACAATCCATGGAAACAGGATGTGAAACTAGACAACCGGTTAGACCAGAAATTCTCAGAAGGGAGTATGCCTTAACCCTAAAGAGGCCTAGAAGAGCCGCGGCAAGGTGAGGGCGTTTATATCCCCATCTTATCCATATGGACAGGCGCCCCTCATGCATCCGTTTATAGGCTCCCCACAAGGGTCACATTCCACTCCCAGAGCTATGAACGTCTGCTTTTCTGGGATAGGAATCTTGGTGATGTGAAACCTCCCTGACTGCACGTCCATTCATAGGCTCTCTGCAGGGGGAAGCACATCACGCGCTGTTGGCTCGTTCTGGCAGTCCAACCTGGCATCGTCTTTACACAATCCTGCATGCAATTTTGTATTTACAATAATCAGGAGCATTTCATCTTTTATTCCATAGCAATAGTCTCAGGGGGTCTCCCTACAACTGCGTAATATTTTGTTAGATACAAGGTCTTACCAATTTTAACAATTATTTTACTTTTATTATTGCTTTTTGGTGATTCTAATTTTATCTATTATAAATATAACAAAGTATTTTGAATGGACCTGTGCTGAGAGTCATACAGGTCCATGCACAGACTTGGGTAGCACACACGCACTCACTTTAGTGATTCACAGAGAGGTGGAAGAAAGGGAAAAAGTCTAAGCTCACGCAGCATGGCAGGTGTGAGCTATGGGCTCACTGCGCCCAGGGACAAGCTGGTCCTGGGACCCACAAACTCATGGGACCTCAGAGAAGTTTCCGGTATACCTGTAAGGCCTATTAGAAATTCTGAGAAATAAGTGAGTCACCCTAGAATATTGGCTATTATTATTATGTTAATATTAAGCCCTGTGGATCTATACTAATGCTAAGAGACGTTTCCGGTACACCTGTAAGGCCTGTTAGAAATTCTGAGAAATAACTGAGCCACCCTGGAATATTGGCTATTATTATTATATTAATGTTAAGCCCCATGGATCTATACTAATGCTAAATTAACATTACCCAAGTAGTGGCTTTTCTCTTTTTTAATATAAATATTGCCTATATATGGAATAAGCTTTAGAAAAATGAATTTCTTTTTTTTTTTTTTTCTTTTGAGATGGAGTCTTGCTCTGTCACCCAGGCTGGAGTACAGTGGTGCGATCTTGGCTCACTGCAACCTCCGCCATCCGCCTGCAACCTCCGCCTCCCGGGTTCAAGCAATTCTCCTGCCTCAGCCTCCCAAAATAGGCACTGGCCACCACACCTGGCTAATTTTTGTATTTTTAGTAGAGATGGGGTTTCACCATGTTGGCCAGGCCAGTCTCGAACTCCTGACCTTGTGATCCACCCACCTCGGCCTCCCAAAGTGCTGGGATTACAGGTGTGAGCCACCATGCTTTTGACTAGAATTCAGAGTAAGAAATTCATCTTACATTTTACAAGTGCACACAAATAATTCAAGTAACATTTCCAAAATCTAAATTTATCTTAGTACCTGTAATAAGGTAGTAAGTTATTCTAATTCTCTGAGCTATTCTATTCCATCCTATCCCATTACTTTCTTTTTTTTTTTTTCGAGGTAAGCTTCTGCTTTGTCGCCCATGCGGGAGTACAGTAACACAATCATAGCTTACTGCAGCCTCAATCTACTGGGCTCAAGTGATGCTTCTGCCTTAGCTTCCAAGTAGCTGGGACTGCAGGGGCGCACCACCATGAATGGTTAATATTTCAAATTTGTTTTTGTAGAGACAGGGTCTCACTGTGTTGCCCAGGCTGGTCTCTAACTCCTGGGCTCAAGGAATCCTCCTGTCTTGGCCTCCTAAAGTGCTGGGATTGCAAGTGTCAGCCACCATGCCCGCTACATTTTTTTTCTTTTAATGTTAGTCTCAGCATTTATTTCATACCACAAACGCATCATGACTTGCAGCTTATTAAAACACTGCCTTGAAGACACACCCCAGCCTAGAAGCTATACAACCCTTTGCATAAACATGCCTAAAAGCAGATCTTCCTAGCTGAGGGGCCCAGGAGGAGCCCTGCTGGCTATGTGTTTGACACACCCACTACCCATAAAACAGACTATTTTCCCGTCACCTTTCCAACCTTGTGGATTACACAGTAAAGTCTCCCTTAGAAACATACCACCTGCGGGGTGCGTGTGGTGGCTTATGCCTGTAATACCAGAGCTTTGAGAGGCCAAGGTTGGCAGATCACCTGAGGTCAGGAGTTCGAGACCAGCCTGGCCAATATGGGGAAACCCTGTCTCTACTAAAAATACAACAATTAGCCGGGCATGGTGGCAGGAACCTGTAATCCCAGCTACTAGGGAGGCTGAGGCAGGAGAATCACTTGAACCCAGGAGGCGGAGGTTGCAGTGAGCACAGATCATGCCACTGCACTCCAGCCTGGACAACAGAGCAAGACTGTGTCTCAAAAAAAAAAAAAAAATTAGAAAGAAAGGGAGAGAAAAAAGAAAAAGAAAGGAAGGAAGGAACCACCTGGGAAGCTGGGCTTCTAGAGCCTTCAAATTGTGCCCACCTCTTTAATAATACTACATACAGCAAAGGCAAGTTCCAAAATTAGAAATAACACAAAGAAACAAAAAGATTTGTACACAACATTTATTACAATTCATAATATTAGGAGAAAGAACAAGCAGTATTGACAAAAGATCTGAACCAATTTTAATGTGATCAATGAAAATCATTGATCTGATGTTCCCCTTGTCCTTCACCACTCACCAGTTCGATCGCCCCTCCTAAAAAAGAATGGAAGAAAGGCACGGAAACCCTACTCTAAGTGCAACATGCCTGAGTTCCTGTGAAGCCTGCAGTTCAGAGAACAAAGGCTCCCTGGTCTCTCCAGGTGGAGTAAGGCACTGGTTCAGAGGAAATTTTAGCAGCCTCTCTGGGCAGTTACACTGAGAAGTCCCTTCCTGCTGGAGGTTCCCAGCCTGAATCCGCTATTCCAGTGGCTTGGTGGGAAGCAGGAGCCACCATGTAAACATATCCTTCAAAAATAGGAGAGGTGAATAAAAGACAGACAGGAAAGACACAGATGGAGACAATATGAGTGACAAAAACTCTGAACTCTTTTTTTGTTTTTTAACTTCTACAAACTTTTCTATATATTCTGTCCCAGGTGGCTGGGCAAATACTTGAGCCTTGAAATGAAATCTTGGAGTATTCAGTAACTTGCCCCAGCTAAATCAATCATGAATTGTGTAATAAACTTTAGCCTTTGGCATTTCAGAATTTCAAGACTTTTATTGCAGCAGCTGTTCTTATAGTTTATCTTCTAAGTTATTTGTGTTTTCTTTATAATCTGTGTATACTTTTTATAAAAGGAGTAATACATGAACCCCTGAGTCAGGGAATAGAGCTAGAATTGTATGTTTTTTGTTATATGTAAATGATAATTTGCTTTATTTCATATTTTTATTTTCAAAATTATTTTCAAAAGGTGGTATTTCAGATAGATGATATAGTGTTTAATTACCGTTTAACAAACGTCATTGCTGTGTGAGATCTCCCAGGAAACTTGTAATCATGCAACCATTGTTTTTGTAAACTTTTAAAAATAAAATTTACCTTCATACTTGTTTAGCAATTATCAGTATGTGGGCAAAGGACTCACGCAGAATATCTGTTAAAGAAGAACTAAATATATTGAACAAAATTATACAATAGAATCAGTCTTTCAACAATATGACTACTCCAAACCTGAATATTACTGAATTTATTGTTTTGCTAATCTTGCTCCACATATTTCAATTTTTTAAAATGAGTTTCTCTAAGGACTGCTGTGAGTGGGAAGAGTTTTATATGTTTCTTTAACATTTTCGTTTCTTTTTTTATGTTCAAATGCTCTGACCATTTTTCTTTGAGTTGTCTATATTGTTGTTTCTGAAATATATCAGTTCTTTAGGTGTGTGAATGTTAATCATATCTGGTATATATATATTATAGCTATAATTCTTAATTTATCACCATTATTTTAACTTTATTGATTCATTTTAATTTTTAATATTCAAATTTATGAAAATATTTAGTAATAACTTTTATACTTTATTAAAAGTTATTATGAACCTCATTAATTACTAAGTAGGAATATTCTTCCTCATATCTAGTATATAGTCTTACATAATTCTTAAAAATATTTTTGCAGTCACATTGTGCTTAGCTCTGCATTTCATCAGGAGTTTATTTTCCTAAGGCGTGGGGTAGGAACCTAAATTTTTTTCCTGAAGTAGCAAAGCATCATTTATTGAACTGTCATCGGTCTATTCACACCCCATTTCCCACTTATTTGAATATTGTCTTAATTGTGTGCTAAATTGATGAGTCTGTGGATCTGCTGAATTCTGTGATATTGACCAGTCTATCAAGATCCATATTGGCATGACACTGTTTTAACTGCCATAAATTTATAGAAATATACGTTATGATATGTAGCAAATCAACCATCCCTCACTAGTATTTTTGTATTCTTAAGGTAATGCTGGATTGCAAGAATAAATATATCGCCAAATTTCAGTGATTTCAGTGTCTGAACCAAACAGAAGTTTGTTTCTCATCCATGTAACCGAGGCAAATGCTCCTGACTGGCAGGTGGCTTTCTCCAGGCAGTAAATCTACAGCCCAGGCTCCCTGCATCTTGTGGCTCACTTTAGATCTCATCGTCACCTGCACATTGCCATACACAGGGAAGGAGAGAAGATGGAGAAGGCAAAGACTTTCTGAAAGCCGTAGCTAAAAACTGGCATGTGTCACATCAGCTCACATTCCGTTGGTGAGAACATAGAATATGTAAGGCAAAGAGAAACCCAGGAAACTACCACGTGCCATTCTTAGATCTCTCCATCCCTAGCTGGTCTGCCTTCTTCTTGCCACGTTTCTGAGTTTTTCTTCTTTGCTTAATTTACAATGTCCAGCGTGTTTTAGTGAGAGGAATCTTCTCTAACACACCCCGCACAGCAGTTAGCTCCATATCCTTTTAATATATTCCTTTTTTTGTGGTTAGAATTGAAATAATTAACGGTTACTACTACTGAAACCCCTAAATAATAAGTACCTTGATGGAAGGGAAAAATGAAAATGACAGACTTGTAGCAAAAGTTAAAAACAAAAATAAGAAAGAAAGAAAGAAAAAATAGGAAAGAAGGAAAGAAGAAGAACGAAAGAAATAAAGACAGATGAAAGAAAGAAACAGAAAAGAAAGAAAGAAAGAAAGGAAGGAAGAAAGAAAGAAAGAAAAAGAAAGGAAGGAAGGAAGGAAGGCAGGCAGGCAGGAAGGGAAAAAGAAAGAGAAAGAAAGAACAAAAGCAAGAAAGAAGAAAAGAAAGAAAGAAGGAAGGAAAGATAGGAAAGAAAGAAAGAAAGAAAAAGAAAGAAAAAAGAAAGAAAAAGAAAGAAAAAAGAGGAGGAAAGGAAGGAAGGAGGGAAGGAAGGAAGGAAGGAAGGAAGGAAGGAAGGAAGGAAGGAAGGAAGGAAGGAAGGAGCTGTGTATGGTGGTACAAAGAGGAAATCCCATCTTGGGATGAGAATTTGAGAGTCTTAATTCACTCCCTTATAGAACTCAAGTCGTGAGCCCTCAGTGGTTAAACTTTGAGGAACGTGATATCTAATTACCAAGGTATTAGCATTCCAGGTCTCTCTTGTAGCTTTAACAACTACAAAGTACAGACATAGACATGGCCCTGTATTGTCATATGAAAGCAGGTGGTGCATGAGTGTGAATTGGTAACTTGGGAAGAGGAGCCAAGTAGAACCCTACATGAAAAGGTGTAGCATCTCCTGTAATCGTACACAAGGCAGAATGTGGCAGCTTTGTTCTCTACCACCATTCTTTACCCCATTTCTATAATTTCTAAAGCTGATGGGCCTGTGAGGAAAATATATGATCTGGACAGATGGGATGAGGATATCTGGGAGGAGCCCCAATTCTCTGAGATTACCCCTATGCCTCACTCCGTACCCCCAGCCACATCAGTGAGGTGTTTCTTCTCATTTTCAAGCCCATTTAACTAGGACACGGTTGAGATATCAGAGACAGTTTTCCAAAGCAGATTAAAGATCCTCTCTGCCTGTCATTTCCAATCTGTGCTCTGTGGACCCAGGATTAATTGGAGAGCTGGGCAGGTGGCAGATCTCAGAATTAGTGACGTCACAGCAAGCCCAAGAATTCACAGAGCAAAGCCCAAAATAATTTTTTTTGCACTGATTATCAGTAGATTCCAAGTGAAATGAAATTAACTTAGTTGATCAGGTTTTCAAGGGTTTTGGTGACAGAACCCACCCCCTCCTCCATATTTACTGATGAAGAACCCATAATTTTTTAGCCTCTGAGGATTTAGCCTCCGACAGGGACCAGGTATAGGAATCAACAGGAAGGAGGCATGTGTGTGATGTCTCTAAGGGCGTATTTTGAAGAAGTCAGGATTGGAGTTCCCCAACCGCTCTTCCTCTTTTTAAAATTTCCAAGTGCAATGGCCCTGTCGGTACTGGATAAGTAAAGGAAATTTCCCTTGCAAGGTGAAACCAGATTAGTAAACTCAACACTTCTAGGAAGTATGAACAAATGGGGTCCCACAATCTCAATGATCCTAGTATTTATCTTTCTAGCCTAATAAAGAATAATGTGTACCCCAGTGAAGGAGACCCTAGATGCTTATAAATAAGCCAAATAGAAGGTGAGATCCTCTTGCTTCATGAGACCCAACGAACAGCTCAAGATTCCACAGCCAGCCACATATTCCCAACCACCTGCTGCAAGCCAGAATAGCCGCAGAATATATAATTTAGGTAAAGAGAGAGAGAAAAAAGTCAAAGAGACAGATAGTGAGAATTAGAGCTATATAAATCACCACGATATTTAATATAATTTTTTTATTGGAGAGGTAATTTAACCCTTTTCCCGTTTAGAAAAAAAGAAAAGTACAGCTCACTGCCAGCACTCATTTAATTTTACATAAACACACTTCTTGAGGCTGAAGCCAATCTGACTGATTTTCAATGTGAAAATAGAATATAAAAACTGTTATTGAAGCTATTTCTAAACAGAACTAACATCAGAATCGTCTGAATAATCAGAATCGTCTATTTCAGAAAACTCGGACTCATCAAATAATATTCGGCCAACAACTGTTCCAGAGTGATGTTAACATCACGTATAGAAATGCTACATTTTCTGGGATTTGATATTTTCAGCAATCAAGAATTACTATATTTTGTAAATGGAAATACCACTACTAAAAACAGCATGCTATAAATAAATGATGTCTTTCTTCCCCAAAGTTGATATACCAGAGCAATGCGAAAATAATAAAAGGGAGACATTTTGTGGTAATTATCTCGGGGTAAAGGCTGCAGCCGCAAGCACCACTGGCAAGCATTCTTTTTCTTTTTTTTTTTTTTTTTTGAGGCAGAGTCTTGCTCTGTCGCCCAGGCTGGAGTGCAGTGGCGCGATCTCGGCTCACTGCAAGCTCTGCCTCCCGGGTTCAGGCCTTTCTGCCTCAGCCTCCGGAGTAGCTGGGACTACAGGCCCCCGCCACCACGCCCGGCTGATTTTTTTTTTTTTTTTTTTTTTTGGCGGAGTCTTGCTCTGTCGCCCAGGCTGGAGTGCAGTGGCGTGATCTCGGCTCACTGCAAGCTCTGCCTCCCGGGTTCGGGCCTTTCTGCCTCAGCCTCCGGAGTAGCTGGGACTACAGGCCCCCACCACCATGCCCGGCTAATTTTTTTTTTTTTTTTTTTAGTAGAGCTGGGGTTTCACCGTGTTAGCCAGGATGGTCTTGATCTCCTGACCTCGTGATCCGCCCGCCTGGGCCTCCCAAAGTGCTGGGATTACAGGCGTGAGCCACCGCGCCCCGCCTGGCAGGCATTATTGAGGCAAACGGGAAATGGGGTAAGTTACACAATCAATACAGCTCCGTCATCGTAGTTTAATTACTTTTCCACGTACCATGTATCCTGACAGGTAGAACGATCAGCCTGGGCCTCCGTTTTTCATTCTACAAAGAATGAAGTACATGAACTGTCCTCTGTAGAATTGTGGAAAAAGTTGTTTCTATTGAGTTGTGGTTATCTTTGTCTTCATGGTCTAATTACGGAAATAAATGCTTTTCCGAATCTCCGAGGCTGGTCTGCCCTGGTCCAGCTCTCTGGAGTGTCTTCCTGGGTTTTGCCTCAGTGAATGGGAGGAACATTGGCAGCACGTGTGGTCTGCACCAAGAACTGAATCGAATTTCCATGTGTTATTGAATGTTCACAAAGACCTTGTACAGCGAATGTTACTACCTCTGGTCAATGATTCATCTCAAGGCTCAGAAAAGTCAAGTGTCTTGTCCAGGGACACTTAGTCAGAAGTGAATCCAAGGTTTAAGCTCATGTCTGCCTAACTCTGAATTTCACAGCCTTTTGCTACATATGGAGAATAATATATCCCTGAGTAGTAAAGACAGACTCCAAGGATCTTGACTCCGCAATCATCATTCTGGCCATAATTTATGAAAAGCAACCCAAAGTATGTGATGGAATAAAAAGTACTATCTATGAGTTAACCCTTCCAAAAATTGAACTGAATTCTGAGCTCTAAATTTGGAATCAAAAGAACTTTTCTCTGCACTAATCATTTGAAACATCACTTAAAGAAAACAACCCAAAACTGGTGCCCCCTGAGAGAAAGCAATAGAAAGTATCATGCATAAAGTAATCCTTCCAAAAAATAAACCAAATCCAGTCAAATCTCTAGTTTTGACTCCTAGCTTACAGGAAATATGTGATGGGAAAAAAACGAAATGACACCACCATGATTTAATCAGCCAAATCCAGAATATGAACATTTCTACCAGACAAATGGTTTAGTTTCTTCCACAAACAAATGGCACAAGGAAACGGAGGTAAGAATGGGATGCTGTTATAGATTTAAAAATATTTAAGAATGTATAAACTAAATACACTGTGTGCATCCTCTCTGAACATGATTCAAACATATCAAGTGGTCAACGAGCAGTTTTGAAACAATCAGGGAATTTGAACACTGAATGGTTGTCAGAAGATATTAAGAAATCATTATTAATTTTATTAGACATAATGGTGCTCTGATTTTGTTTATTTTTTAAAAAGAGTGTTATTTCCTTTATAGATACATCATATAGTACTAACTAATGAAATGCTTTGATATCTGGAATGTTTAAAAAATATTCCCGATGGAGTAAGTGCAAAGAAACAGGTAAGCAAAATACTGATAATTGCTGAAACACACGATGTGTACCTGGGGCTTCATTTACTATCTCTTCATTTTCTATTTTAATATTTGTTGGACATTCTCGTAAAAAGGAAAGTTATGTTTTATTTTCTCATAAGCCAGTAATGAAATAGCCCTAAGTAACTAATATTATAGCGACAAGAATAGGTGTAATAGAGCTTAAGGTTTTCATTTAAAAAACTATCTGTAGACTTCAATGGATCCTAGGTGGCATCCATGCAATAACACTCGTGGAACATGCAGGACAGGTGTGGAGCTGCCTCTTCACGCAATGACATTTTTTATGCTTCCGTTTGCCCTAAGAGTGGAGTGAGAGGATGATTATTTTATATCATAGACTCCTTCCCTGCTATACTTTTTTATTATTTTACTTTCACTTCTGGGATACATGTGCTGAGCGTGCAGATTTGTTTACATAGGTATACATCTGCCATGGAGGTTTGCTGCACCTATCAACCCATCATCTAGGTTTTAAGCCCTGTATGCATTAGGTATTTGCCCTAATGCTCTCCTTCCCCTTTCCCCCCACCCCCTGATAGCCCCCAATGTGTGAAATTCCCCTCCCTGTGTCCATGTGTTCTCGTTGTTCAACTCCCACTTATGAGTGAGAACATGCGCTGTTTGGTTTTCTGTTCCTGTGTTAGTTTGCTGAGAATGATGGTTTCCAGCTTCATCCATGTCCCTGAAAAGGACATGAACTCATTCTTTTTTATGGCTGCATAGTATTCCATGGTGTATATGTGCCACATTTTCTTCATCCAGTCTATCATTGATGGGCATTTGGGTTCTTTCCAAGTCTTTGCTATTGTAAATAGTGCTGCAATAAACATATGTGTGCATGTGTCTTTATAGTAGAATGATTTATAATCCTTTGGGTATATACCCAGTAATGGGACTGCTGGGTCAAATGGTATTTCTGGTTCTAGATCCTTGAGGAATCGCCACACTGTCTTTCACAATGGTTGAACTAATTTATACTCCCACCGACAGGGTAAAAGCATTCCTATTTCTCCACATCCTCTCCAGCATCTGTTGTTTCCACATGTTTTAATGATCGTCATTCCACCTGGCGTGAGATGGTATCTCATTGTGGTTTTGATTGGCATTTCTCTAATGACCAGTGATGAGCTTTTTTTCATATGTTTCTTGGCCGCATAAATGTCTTCTTTTGACTTTTATGTGGAAACCAATTTAACTGCACAGAGAGGTGAAAATTAGTTAATAACTTTTAAAGTAATTCCCTAAGTTTCTAAGGATCTATATGTTTCCATCTGACTTTATTTAAGCTCTTGATTGATGCTGCATTTAGAGCAGGTTCGTGAACATGAATAGAGTTAATCTGGGACAGATTTCCCTCATTTGATTTTTCCACTGTTTCCATCACAGAACTTATTTCATGCTCACCATGTTTGCAGGCATTGAGCTTGATACTGGAGCCACAGAGCTGGATCAGACAGACGTGTGCAAATATTTCAGGTTTTTCTTTGTAGGGGGGTCATATTTATAGATAAATAACAGTAAAGAGTGACGGGTTCTTATGAAAATGCATACACGGTGAAGTAGAGGGTGAAAAGGAGGGATATGTTCTGTGAGGAGGAAGAGTGATAAGAAAGTGTAAAGGGAGGTGTCTGTGTCTAGGCATATGTGTGTTCACATGTGTGTATGTGTGGGCATGCACCTGTGTGCATGTTCATGTGTGTGTGTGTATGTGTCTGTGTTGAGGACTAAATTAATTGGGCTTATGGAAACAGGGAGCCACTGATAGGTTTAATTAGAGACGGACATGATCTGATAGTTTAGGTGGAATTCTCTGGGGGCTGTGTTGAGGGACAGTGGGGAGGAGAGCTAGAAGGAAGAAAAGGATACATGCATAACAGAAGCAGCATCTGTCTATGGGATGATGGAAAGAGTCATAAAAGACTTAATAGAACATGTGACACTTTAACTGAATCTTGAAATAGACAAGTGTTGGAGGAGGGAGTTGGACCAGATACTTCATGCAAAGGGAAGAAAAGTGCACAAACAAAATATGAGAAACAAGGCAGACAGGCATTCTTTTTTAATTTTCACACCCACTGATAGACCAGTGATGCACTCACATCCTCTGCATTCATGTTCAACAAAAGTGCTTTCCTAGAACATGAACCTCAACCCAAGTGTCGCCTCAAGTAGTGTGTGCATGAACTCAAGCATTAAATTAGAATTGATTTTTTTGGCCGGGCGCGGTGGCTCACGCTTGTAATCCCAGCACTTTGGGAGGCCGAGGCGGGCGGATCACGAGGTCAGGAGATCGAGACCACGGTGAAACCCCGTCTCTACTAAAACTACAAAAAAATTAGCCGGGCATGGTGGCGGGCACCTGTAGTCCCAGCTACTCGGAGAGGCTGAGGCAGGAGAATGGCGTAAAGCCCAGAGGCGGAGCTTGCAGTGAGCCGAGATTGCGCCACTGCACTCCAGCCTGGGCGACAGCGAGACTCCGTCTCAAAAAATAAAATAAAATAAAATAAAATAAATAAATAAATAAATAAATTAGAATTGATTTTTTAAAAATCTCACACAAACAGATGTATTATTTAAAAATCTTTAAAGCGGGTTTAAACAGTTTTCAGGATTAAAAGCAGCCACTATTAGAGGGAATAAAAATACATTTGACATAAATATGAGGAGCCTCAATAGAACCTCCTGTACCCAGTCATTGTCAATGCCATATCCATTCATTCACCAGCCCTTATATCGATGCTTGCTGGGCTCACTTCCCACGATCAGCACCTGCATGTCCTTACCTGAGAGCTTGCCACTCAAATGTGCTCAGTCTTGCCTGTGTGGCTGGGAGTGTGGGGGATTTAATGTCAAGGGAAACAATCTTCCATCAATGAATGATGAAAGTTAGTTTTCACAACTTTTGGTCCCCTTGGCCCTCATCAAAGGGCTTCAGGAGGTGAGGTTTGGGCTCCTTGCTGTCCTCCAAGTTTCCACAGTAGTTTTAAGCACCATTGCCCGTGGTAATGGCTGACATTGATACTGCACTTTTTTTTTTTGAGACGGAGTTTCCCTCTGCCACCCAGACTGGAGTACAGTGGCGCGATCCTGGCCATCGCAACCTCCGCCTCCCAGGTTCAAGGGATTCTCCTGCCTCAGTCTCTCAAGTAGCTGGGATGTAGGCCCCTGTCACCATGCCCAGCTAATTTTTTTAAAATTTATTTTTAGTAGAGATGGGGTTTCACCATGTTGGCCATGCTGGTCTCGAACTCCTGACCTCAGGTGATCCACCCACACTTTTTATTGTTTGCCTACACTTTCTAGACTTGCTTCATCAGCCTACTCCCTTTCTGGTTGATATGGTTTGGTTGTGTCCCCACTCAAATCTTATCTAGAATTGTAATCCTCAAGTCTCAAGGGAGGGACCTGGTGGGAGGTGATTGGATTGGGGGGTGGTTCCCCCCATGCTGTTCTCATGATAATGAGTGAGTTCTCATGAGATCTGGTGGTTTTATAAGGCAGTTTTCCCTATTCTTGTTCACTCTTCTCTCTCCTTCTGCCATGTGAAGAAGGTCCTTGCTTCCCCTTCACCTTCCACCATGATTGTAAGTTTCCTGAGGCCTCCCCTCAGCCATGCACAACTGTAAGTCAATTAAACCTCTTTCCTTTATAAATTACCCAGTCTCGGGTCGTATCTTTATAGCAGTATGAGAATGGACTAATACACTGGTCTATCCTTCATCCAAATTAACTACCTGCACTGCAGTCCTTGTCTCAGGCTCTGCTTTGAGGGACCCCAACTATGACAGCCGCATTAGAATGCATCACATACTGCAGTGAAATTCTAGAGTGGGTGTTGTCAGGTGGTGATGATTGTTAGATATGTTAGTCTGTTTTCAGGCTGCTGATAAAGACATACCCAAGACTGGGTAATTTATAAAGGAAAAGGAGGTTTAATGGACTCACAGTTCCACATGGCTCTGGAGGCCTCACAATCATGGCAGAAGATGAAAGGCACAGCTTACAGGGTGGCAGCAAGAGAGGAAATGAGAGCCAAGTGAAAAGGTTTCCGCTTATAAAACCATCAGCTCTTGTGAGACTTATTCATTACAATGAGAACAATATGGGGAAACTGCCCCCACGATTCAATTATCTCCCACCAGATCCCTCCTACAACACATGAGAATTGTGGGTTCTGCAATTCAAGATGAGATTTGGGTGGGGACAAAGCCAAACCATATCATTAGATAGGACACTGGAGAAAGGCAAGAAAGAAAGGCATCTGAAGAATGAAGGGAGCCAAAGAAATGCCAACATTTTGCTTTTTGAAGAAAAGCTAAATTAAAGTCAAAATGGATTTATCAATTTCCTTGGGTTCGTGAATGTACAGAACTTTATTAAGGTAAGTCAAAACTTCTCTTTTTATGCTTAACCCAACTCAAATTGGCTTATGTAGGGGAAACAAGAAATCAAAACCCAAAGGAACATGCCAGCTTAGGAATATACAGTTAGCTAAGCTTCTTACTGAACAAATGAAATCACAAAGCATGCATGCAGATAGACCACAAGTGACTACAGTGCAGTAGTTTATTTCAGCTCTATTTATCTGGAATTAATGCTACACCATCTGACATATTAAGCAGTTATGCATCATGTGT
The DNA here is from genome assembly GCF_009828535.3 of Hylobates moloch. Classification (NCBI taxonomy): domain Eukaryota; kingdom Metazoa; phylum Chordata; class Mammalia; order Primates; family Hylobatidae; genus Hylobates; species Hylobates moloch. The sequence continues at coordinate 6,677,849 of NW_026652287.1, forward strand.
CAGTAGTTACATCTTCCAGTGCCTCCTACAGTTGCCCCCAATGGTACATCTACTCTAAAATATGTAAGTGCACTCACATTCTTCAACATTTCCTCATTAAAGCCAGATGGAATTGGGCTTCTTATACTTGCTATTCATTCACTTAATATTATTAGAGTGTCTACCATGTAGTAGGCATTTCTGTAAATGCTGAGGATACCTTGATAAAAAAAGACAAAACCTTTCCCCACATAGATCTTAAATTTTAGTGTGAAGAGAAAGACGATGACTATTTTGAAGTTACGAAGGGGATTCGCTGATTTGAATGCCTACTTAGGAGATTCAGAAGTGGTTGGATTTAGGTGCTTAGATTAAGTCATCAGGAATTTCTACCTTCTACCCATAACAGTGAGCTTCTGAAACTTACAAAACTGTATTTCCTATTTTATTTTACTTCATTTTATTTTAGAGAAAGGGTCTTGCCTGTTGCTCAGGCTGGAATGCAGTGGCACAATCATAGCTCACTGCAGCCTCAATTTCCTGGGCTCAAGGGATCCTCCCAAAGTGCTGGGATTACAGGTGTAAGCCACCATGCCCGGCCAAGATTCTCTATTTTTAATTTACAGTTTATATCAAGACACTGAGCCAGGGAAATTTGAAGTCACCCATCCCGTGGTCTTAGCATCTTTGCTCACACACTGAATGACTTGATGTAAATGACTGAATCAGATTTGTTTGCTTATAGCTGACACCACCGAGCAAACATATTCTCTCTTTCTCTGGGACATCACCTGATATGGTCTCGCTCGGTGTCCCCGCCCACATCTCATCTTAAATTGTAATCCAAATTGTAATCCCCACGTGTTGGGGTAGGGACCTCATGGGAAGTGATTGGATCATGGCTGTGGCTCCCCCCATGCTGTTCTCATGATAGTGAGTGAGTTCTCATGAGATCTGATGGTTTTATAAGGGGCTCTTCCCCCTTCATTTTGCACTTCTGTCTCCTGCTGCCTTGTAAAGAAGGACATGTTTGCTTCCCCTTCCACCGTGACTGTAAGTTTCCTGAGGCCTCCCCAGCCATGCTGAACTGTGAGTTAATTAAACCTCTTTCCTTTATAAATTATCCAGTCTCGGGTATTTCTTTATAGCAGCATGAAAATGGACTAATACAGCACCTATCTCCCAGTATTATATTTTCACAATGGAAGTTTTAATCCAGGGATGTCTAACCTTGTGGCTTCCTAGGCCACACTGGAAGAAGAAGAATTGTCTTGGGCCACACATAAAATACACTAACCCTAATGATACCTGATAAGCTAAAGAAAAATCACAAATAAACCTTACAATGTTTCAAGAAAGTTTACGAATTTGTATTGGGCTATCCTGGGCTGCATGCAGCCATAGGCTATGGGTTGGACAAGCTTGGTTTAATCCATAGATGGCGCATTCTACACAGCTCCCTTAAAGATGTTCCAGAAGTGCTGACCCTGTGTCAGGCACTGTGTTCACCACTTAGATGTTCATTTAATCCTTACAAAAGAGCCATGGGGCACGGACTGTTATGGTGGCAGATGTGTTAGCCTCCTGTGGTTGCCATAACAAAATACTACAAACTGCGTGGCTTAAAACACCAGGAATTTATTCTCACTGTTCTAAAAGACAGAAGTCTGAAATCCAGGAGTCAACAGGGCTGTGCTCCTTTTTGAGGCTCTAGGGAAGGATATTCCCTCCCCTCTTCCAGCTTCTGCTGGCCACAGGTGTTCCTCGGCTTGTGGCCACATCACTCCAATTGCTGCCTCCATCCCACATAGCCTTCTTCCCTATGTGTGTGTTTTCTCACATGGTCTTTGTATAAGGATATCAGTTATGGGATCTAGATCCTACCATAATCCATCATGAACTCTACTGCACTAATTACGTCTTTGTGCAAAGGCCCTATTGCCAAATAAGGTCACATTCTGGGGTTTCAGGTGAATATAAATTTTGGAAGGACACTATTCAATCCAGTACAACAGATAAAATTTTAAAAGGCACCCTTTTACCTTTGCATGTTATCTCACTTGATTTTTATAACAGCCCTGTAGATTAAACAGATAATATGTTATATTCCCACTTCTAGATATCATCACCCATTATTTGAGAGAATGGAAATTAAGTTCAGGGCTGTTAACACTCCTGCCACTGAAACATCCCAGGCCAGTGACCTTTTCATGTCTGACCTAACAGGTGGTTTCCAACCACAGTTACTTGTGACATCATTCCATCACTCCCCACACACATTCCCTGTAGACCAACTTGTCTGGCCCTACAATTATAGTTACAGGGAATTTTACATTCTTCACCTTCCACAGGCAACTGAATCTTCTGGGACAAAAAGTATATGTTCTCCCATAGTAATAAAATTTCACGTTTTTAGCCTGGCACGTGACTGCCAATAATAACACTTCCCAGACTCTCAGGTGTCCACATCTATCCAAAGGGAAATATAGTCAGTGATAACTTCCAGACATAGATGAAATATGCCACACCTTATAGTCACTATATGTTGTTCACTCTCCCTTCCCATAGACTGTCATGCTGTCATCATGACTGGATCTGATACGGCCACCGTGGACCTTGAGGTGACCTTGGGAATGGAGACAGTGCATGGGAGAGAATCACATTGGAAGGGGCCTGGGTTCCTGAAGACCCCGTGAGACAGATACCCTTGAAGCCCTGACTGCCCACATTAGGGCTTTTATGTTAGGGTGAAATTACCTTGCATTGTCATATAAGCAATTGCTGTTTGTGGTGTCTTGCAAATAAACCTATTCTGATCTAGTATATTTCCTAAAAAACAAAAGTTTGAACCCAGCTCTTTACATGTTACATGTTCTGTATACAAAAATAAGACCCAGTTTCTGCCCCCTAGCAGGACCCAGAACCCCTCAGTGAAGGCATACACCATAGGAATAATCTTATAAGTTCTTTAGCCCCCTACCTAATGCAAACCTACTGTTCATAGCTGGGTTTTCTGAGAGTGGAGACAAACTCAACTGCACCCTATTTAAGACTGGAACCAACGGACAGTAAAAACAAAGTTAAATTTGTATCAAAAACAATACCTTTATTGCTGCCTCGGCAGAATTGAAGAAACATGAGTGGATCTGAGGTAAAAATTGTCTTCCTGATACTTCACACAAAAACTCGACCTGTGGGTCCACTCATATGGCAGACCTAGCTTTCCCTTATCTGGACAAGCACCGAGAGCAGAAGTCTGCCAACAGAAGCCACTTGTGACCCCAACATACAGATATTAACCCTACCCAATGGGGGAATATGGGCAAATGTCTGTCATCATCCTGCCCTCCCCTCAATACACATCCCTCCCCCACCTGCAAGGATGAATGAACATAAAGGCAGTTGGATGCTGGTGAGTCTGTGGAGAAATAGGAACGCTTTTACACTGTTGGTGGGAATGTAAATTAGTTCAACCATTGTGGAAGACAGTATGGCAATTCCCCAAAGACCTAGAACAAGAAATACCATTTGACCCAGCAATCCCATTACTGGGTATATACCCAAAGGAATATAAATCATTCTGCTATAAAGATACATGCAAGCATATGTTCATTGTAGCAATATTCACAATAGCAAAGACACAGAATCAACTCGAATCCCCAGCAATGATAAACTGGATAAATAAAATGTGGTACATATACACCATGGAATACTATGCAGCCACAAAAATGAACGAGATCATGTCCTTTGCAGGGATATGGATGGAGCTGGAAGCCATTATCCTCAGCAAACTAACACGGGAACAGAAAACCAAACACTACATGTTCTCAGTTATAAGTGGGAGCTGAACAATGAGAACACATGAGCACAAAGAGAGGAATAATACACATCGGGGCCTGTTGTGGGGGCAGGGAGAGAGAGAGCATCCAGATAAATAGCTAATGCATATGGGGCTTAATACCTTGGTTTTGGGCTGATAGGTGCAGCAAACCACCATGGCACACTTTCACCTGTGTAACAAACCTGCACGTCCTGCACATATAACCTGGAACTTAAATTTAATTTAATTTTTTAAAAAGTTTGAGTTTAAGGCAAAAAAAAAAGAAAAAGAGGCAGTCGATCCCAACACTTCTGATAGGGAAAAACTTCCTATTTTCCTGGTCCAGGGAGAATAAGCTGGAGCTGCTGTTGGGGAGGATAATGCAGAAATGATGTCTTTAATAAAGATGAGCCCAGGCACCATGGCTAACACCTGTAATCCCATCACTTTGGGTGGCTCAGGTGGGAGGATCATTTGAGGCCAGCATACAAGATCAACCTAGGCAACATATCAAGACCCTGTCTCTTACAAAAAATAAAACCAAAAAAATTATCCAAGTGTGGAGGTGCCGGCCTGTAGTCCCAGCAACTTAGGAGGCTGGGGCAGGAGGATTGCTTGAGCTCAGGAGTTCAAGGCTGCAGTAAGCTATGGCTGCACCACTGCACTCCAGCCTGGGCAACATAACGAGATCTTATCTCTAAAAAGATAACATAAAATAAAATAAAAATAAAAAAAATAAAGATGAGCAAACCATGGGACCCATGATTTGAAATGGTGAAGTAATGACAAGTGGAGGATTCTGAGTAACTACATGAGATTGATCCATGGATGAGTTCACAAGGAATATGGTCCTTGTCTGTGTCTCCTACTCCCCATTATTATTAATATTATTCTATGAATTGATGACATGTCTCTTCTCCTCCTCCTCATTATTATTTTATTGGTGGCAAGGTCTGTTTCCATTACTTATTTAATATAATAATTCCCTGCAATCCGAACAAGCAAAATGTACATATTTTTTTAAAAAGCTAAACAGCCCAGACTTCACACACACATTTCTTTGGCTGGGGTGTACACATGCTCCGGGGGGCACCACTCTGCCATGCATCCTGCTGTCAGCAACACCAAGCCCACTTCTCAGCGCCAGTCCACACCGTGGGCATCTCTCTGGGCAAAGAGCTGTATCTAACACAAAAGGGGCTTCCATCAGAGAAACAGATGAGCTTGTTAATGAAGGGGATGAAAATTGGAGTTGTAATGAGTTACTGTATCATAAATGAATGCAAATTACATTGTCAGTGCTATTTACAATTTCACACGGCACAGAGCCTTGTAATTATGCCTATTCAATTATTCCATTCAGAGAAATGTTCAGTAAGGGCTTCTCACCACGGCCAAAACCCATTTGGAAGCTTCCGTTGTACATGGAAGTTAGAACTGGCTCTGAAAGGATTGATCACCACACATTCAGTAATAAAAACATGGGTGAAGGGTCTAAGATGGGTCTGTACCTGAGAAATAGATGCTTAACAGTTTAGAGACAACATATAATGACTGTGGGCTGTGTGGTCACCGAGTTGAAGCACTGAGTTGAACTCTAATTATCAAAGTGGGTCAGGTCAGCAAAAGCTTCTGCAGAAGCAAAACATTGAAAATAAACTGTGATGACAGGTTTCTGCAAGGTTTAAAAATCCCTTCAGCCTGGGTGCGGTGGCTCACACCTGTAATTCCAGCACTTTGAGAGGCCGAGGCAGGTGGATCACGAGGTCAGAAGTTCAAGAGCAGCCTAGCCATGATGGTGAAACCCCGTCTCTACTAAAAACACAAAAATTAGCTAGGCATGGTGAGGGGTGCCTGTAATCGCAGCTACTCTGGAGGCTGAGGCAGAGAATTGCTTGAACCCAGGAGGTGGAGGTTGCAGTGAGCTGAGATCGCACCACTGCACTCCAGCCTGGGCGACTGAACGAGACTCTGTCTCAAAAAAAAAAAAAAAAAAATCCCTTCAAAGGTAGTTTTTTTTTTTTTTCATAAAATCTGTAAGGGGGCTGGGTGCAGTAACTCATGCCTAAAATCCCTGAGACTCTGGGGGCTGAGACTGGAGGATCCCTTAAGCCCAGGAGTTCAAGGTTAGCCTGGACAACACAGTGAGACACCTTCTTTTAAGAAAATAAATAAAAGTAGAAAACAATCTGTAAATGTTTTAGTTTATTTCTTTGAAAAGACCATTTTTCAAACATGATCACAAGACCATATCTTGTCTAAAATGATAAAAAAATGTATATTATCACAGGCCTAATAAGCACTTGCTTTTGCAAATATGTGAACCTCTTTTAAATCTCTTCTATACATGTGGGATTTTATATTTTATATTCACAAATCATTGTATCAGCCTTTCATTTCACTTTGCTTCCTTTAAACCCAGCAAATCCCATATTTAGAACCACCTTCACTAAACTGTCCACAACTCCTTCTGATTGGGCTTGGTTTCCTGCAAGATTGAAGCTAAATTGCTCAACAGACAGAAGAAGACGTAGTTTGTTCTAAAAGCAGAGTTTAGTTACCATCCTGGTGGAAAATTAAAGCGTTGACTGACATAAGTAAAATCTGCTTTTGCTATGTTATAAATAAAGCTTTTGGCTACTATAACAAAGGTCAGAATTGCAAATGCACAGAGGACAATAGTAAGCACCAGGATTATCTTAATCCGTAGAATTTTCAGGGCAATGTTGGACAACTCCAGATGCCATCAGGCATTTTTTTTATGTAGAAGCACGGATGTCACGTGCCTGCTGTACAAAAGCTCCAATTCTGTCCTGGCACCATCGCGCCTGTTCTTGGAAAGTCTTAGCAGAATCCTAACTGGACACAGAGGCTTCGATCCTTCGTTGATATGAGTTGGGGCACAGGGGAGCAGCTTACTTCCTGCCAGGAGAGGTGGTTGGAAAAGAGCTATAAACCGAAACATCTCCAAAGATCGTCCTTATTCTTCAGCCAATTTGGAATCAGAATTTAGAATCTGTTGCTTCCAAACCTGCCTTCTATGGTCTTGTTGCCATGCGGCCACTTAGTAAACACTCGCACATGCTGGCCACCCACGTCCATCTCTGTTTCTGAAACAAGCCAAGCCCGTTCCTGCCTGCGGGCTGTGCCCTGGGGTGTCCTGTGCCTGGAGCTCCTTCTCCTGTTCTGGCTGTTTTGGATCTTTCCTCCTTACAGAACAGCACCCCACGCCTTAACCTAGAGGAGCCTTCCCTGTCCTCACTGTTTCAGGCAGCTCCGTCATTTCCATTCTAGTCTCCCTCCATCAAGCCACCTTGTTTAGTACCTTTATAGCATTTTATCACAACTTGAAGTGGTATGTTTATTAGTTGCCTTGTGCGTTGTCTAACCCCTCCATTGTATGTGGCTATCCTGAAGGCAGGAATTTGATTGTCATGGTCACCATGGTGCCACCAGGGACCACATCAGGGTCTGGCATGAGGGAGGTGCTCATGGACAAATGGTACATGAACGAGTGAGTGAAGACCCTGCACTGGGGTCAAGGCAGATTGATATAATTTGGCTGTGTCCCCACTCAAATCTCATCTTGAATTGTAGCTCCCGTAATTCCTACATGTTGTGGGAGGGACCTAGTGGGAGATAATCAAATTACGGGGACAGCTTCTCCCATACTGTTCTCGTGGTAGTGAATAAATCTCATGAGATCTGATGGTTTTACAAGGGGAAACCCCTTTCATCTGGCTCTCATTCTCTTTGCCTGCCACCATGTAAGACGTGCGTTGGTTCTTTCCTCACCTTCCACCATGATTGTGAGGCCTCCCCAGCCACGTGGAACTGTAAGTCCATTAAATCTCTTTTTCTTTATGAATTACCCAGTCTCAGGTATGTCTTTAACAGCAGTGTGAAAACAGACTAATGCAGCAGACCTAACTTCATCTGATTCCCCAATACAACACACACCATGGGGAAGTTCCAGAAAATTTGTCTTCAAGGAGTCTGATCTTTGGCTTAAAATCAGTGAGAACATGGGGAAACATTTTCTCTTTGATTTCCAACCAAGGACATGTTAAAATAGCAGCAGTTTTAACACAAAAGTAGGGTGGGCTTTGAATATTAAGGTGACCCAAGGGCCGAGCTATGTGAAAAGGGCGCCAAGCAGTGTCTTATTCTTGCCGGCACTGATGATGCCTGCCTCATCAAAATGCAGGGATTGTGACAATCTCAGTATGTTCAAAGTAGCAACATGCTGCATTTGAACTCTCATATCTGGCCTCACACATGTAATATTCAGGAATATCTGTGTTCATAAGAGGAGCATGATTTGTGTCTTCCAGAATCCTCCTTCATGTCCATTCCAACTCTGTGGTGTCTTTCTGAACAATTATCCTCAGTCCTTCAAAGAATCAACTCTGCCAAACTCCTAAATAATGTCCTTCTGGAAACCGCACTTATTCCCATCATGATGACAGAAAAAAATGAAGGGGAAAAACAAGATCCACATGGAAATAAGGCCTTCATCAAAAATGTTTGATGTCCTTTGATTGAGTTTCATAATGATGTTTGAATTAAAAATGCTTGAGCATCACACATGTCATCAACGAGGTACATTTCTTGGAGAGGCTGTGTTGGAAATAGATGCTCGTTATGGATCTCAAAATGTTTTATTTTGTCGGAATTGGAGCTGGGGTCACGTGAAAATCACCACAGGCTTCCTCACGTTATCACATAGGCCCACAGGTGTGCTGGTAGCATCAATTTCCCTGTAGGTCCATAAAGATAAGTTCTCTCCACTCCACGTGTGTGGAGATGGGTCCTCACAAACCACTTCCCTACTTTATGGAGGCAAGTGTGCTCAGGCACTAAGCTCTGGGGTCCAGCATCCTGTGTCCTGGCAGAGCTGGCCCTAGAGCCTGGAGACCAGAAGTGGCCCATGCCACTTGGGCAGGAGACCTGTCTGCTGGTCTCCATCTCACTATCCTGATGATGCTAGTTTTCCAGCACCAGGCATGCCATCCTCTTCTTCCTCAGCTTCCTCTCCACCTGATGATGCTCTGAAGCCTGGTTCAGCATGGTGTGCAGCCACCTCACCCGGCACCTGCCTCAGGTGGGAATGACCACGGGACCCTGAGTTGGGGCGTGAATGACCGCAGGACTCTAAGCTCTAGAAAACCAAAGGTCTCTGTGGTTAGGGTAGTCACTTACTCTAAAATTGGGAGACAGCCGCCTTTACACAAGATGAACCTGCACCTGATATTCCAGACCTGGAGGGCTGGACTATCGAGGGCTTGACTCACGTGTGAAGGGCCAGGCTGCCTCACTCGGGCTGAACCTCCATGCAGTGAACAGATATTAACATGCTAGTTAATAAGCTTGGCACCCATCATGAGATTCATCCCCACACGGGCCATGTTCCATGGAAGGCGTGGCATGCCCCACCTCAGCGAGCACAAATCAAAGCACCTGTGAGCACTATATCTGTGCCCTCACAGTCACGCCTCTTGGACGTTTCTCTGCTTTCTTAGTTGCAGTGGGATCTTTGCTCTTAGTGCTAAAGTTCGTGGGCCTTGCTCGGTGTCATCCATGAACGTAAATCAGACACATCTGCAGCCACAGCAGGATGACTTCCTGCCCTGAGAATATCTCACCACAATTTATATTAAGTCAGACCAAGGGGAGATGCTGGACATATACTTACAACAGCCGGAGATAGAAATGTGTGTGTGTGTGTGTGTGTGTGTGTGTGTGTCTGGTAGGAAATGGGAGAAAGGAAAACGGGATTATTGAATGTCATCTAGTCCAGGTGTGGTGGCTCATGCCTGTAATCCCAACACTGGGAGGCTGTGGCAGGAGAAACACTTGAGCCCAGGAGTTGAAGACCAGCCTGAGCAATATGGATAAACCTCATCTCCACCAAAAATAAATAAATAAATAAAAATCAATAATTAGCCAGGTGTGGTGGCATGTGGCTATAGTCCCAGCTACTCAGGAGGCTGAAGTGAGAGAATCACCTGAGCCCAGGAGGCAGAAATTGTAGTGAGCCAAGAAAACACCACTGCACTGTAGCCCAGGCAACAGAGTGAGACCCTGTCTCAAAAACAAAAAAAGGAAAAAAGAATCATCTTGGAATTATTAAATATCGTTATTGCAGGGAGAATAACCTAGTTACATCTAGATGCATCTTAAATACACTATGTCCAAAAGTTTAAAATTATTCTTAGGGCACAAATGTAGATGTTTTGTCCCACTGAGTTTGAGAGTCAGACACTGCTATAGGACTTATCATTATCTTCATTTTGGAGGTAGGAACCTGAGGCACACAAGGGCTGAGATCCTGCCAGGATCCCCAAGCTGATAAGCGAGCTGAAATTCAGATCCTGGCAGTTTGACTGTAGAGTCTGAGCCCTTGTTCACTACTTGGCTCAAGATTTTTGCTTGGAATCTAGTTCTCAGGGGACCATAATAAACCATGTTTCCTCTGAACCTCATTTTGCTCCTACATAAAATGGGATCATACTATTAATACTTAACTTGTGAGCATCATTGAGATAGAACATAGTAAGGAAGGTTACAAGATGTAACATCCTGGGCACTACAGGTTACTCATTGATTCATGTCAAGCTGAGGGATACATCTTCCTGTCCCTGACCACAACTGGCCAGTCTTGTGCTTTCTGTCCTCTTCTCTGTGGACGCAGATCAAATTTCTCACTTGGAGAAGCTGCGTCCTCATTGTTCACTCCTCACCAGGTGCATGCCAATACCTTCATTCACCGCTTCTCCCACCTGCAATATCCCCTCGGAGAACCGGTAAGTACCCCATTCTCAAAGGGGCCAATCAACTCCACCACATCCATAAACCAGCTGGCTCCAAACTACAATGGCAGACACAGTCTACTCTACATGATCTAACCCTTATGTCCTGGCCACATCTTCTATGTGCTATGTCTTGTCTTCCCAGCCAAACTGCAAGCTCCCCAGAAGGTAACTAGTAGGTTTTTTAAAACTTACATCCCCTAGTATATAACACACCCAACATAGAGCTAGGTACACCGTGAGTGCCGTCTACTCTAGGCAGGCTATTGATCAGCCTGGTTATATCACTCATAGATGCCCCAACCAACTGGACTGAAATTATTTGTCATAAAACCCAATGCAGGTATATATAGAGCTTTACGTTTTGCTTGGTAACTGTTATTGATTCACCCTGCCCTTATTTTCAATTTCTTAAATGTGTACCCAAGACTAAATCTGTTTTCCTTAACATGAGGACTGTAGGAATAATCCACCAGGTTGAGTTTGGGGCTAGACAAAGTCATATGTACCCCTGTGAGCTCCTTAAATTTTGCTAACTGGCAAGAGGCTGCACTGAAAACTATATCTCCCCATGGGTTAAATCCAGGATTTAACTTCAGGGTATTTATATTCAGTATGAAGAGGCACATAGGTGAGAGAGGGAATATAATATAGTTTTGGGGTTTTTTTTTTTTTTTTTTGAAACTGAGTCTTGCTCTGTCACCCAGGCTGGAGTGCAATAGAGTGATCTTGGTTCACTGCATCCTCTGCCTCCTGCGTTCCAGTGATTCTCCTGCTTCAGCATCCCAAGTAGCTGGGATTACAGGTGTGCGCTACCACCCTGGCTAATTTTTGCATTTTTAGTAGAGACAGGGTTTCACCATGTTGGCCAAGCTGGACTTGAACTCCTGACCTCAGGTGATCCACCCACCTCGGCCTCCCAATGAGCTGGGATTACAGGCATGAGCCACCACATCCAGCCTGCATATAATATAGTTTTAATGAAATGAAAGATAGTTGAGGAAAAAAATAAGTACACGGAAACAACAGATATTGTATTCCAGCGTCACATCGCAGCCCATCTCCTGAAACCGTGGTGTGTGCAGTTCAGATTCTTCAGCAAGACATTCAGTTGTTAGTGTGGGGATATATTTTGCCATCAGAATTATTTTTCTTAGCTTCCGCAACACATATATTCCAATTTTCACCAACAGAAGTAAGTAATCTTTCCATCAGCACTGCTGCAGTGGCAGAGTAATAGCTGTCTCACACATTGATTCCTCTTTCTTCCTCACTATTCACGTTCTCAGAAGACTCCTGAGAAACAGGGCTCACATTTTCCCTTGACAGTGCTGTGTGGAATAAACAACAATTCCAGGAAAAAAACGAGAGAAATTAGTAAAGGCCAAATCTTCAAAAAATAATTACTTAATATATCTGAGGAACGGTTTGTAATGATGAAATTTGGAGGAGACAAGAGTTTTTAATTAAAAATGATGGTTATCAGAAACTTCTTATTTATCTCCTGGAAATTGAAAAAATCATCCATCCTAGAAAAGGAGTTTTGTTAAATTTTGAGGTTTTTTTTTTCTTTACTACCAAACAAGAAAAGACTCACCAACTGTATAGTTGTGTTAACAGCAACTTTATTTGTGATAGCCGCAAAATGAGAATTAGCTCAGATGTCTTTCACCAGGTGAATGGCTCAACTAGCAGTAGTACATTCACACAATGGAAGACCACTCCCTAGTTAAAAATAAATGGAATATTGATATGCATAACAACTCAAGCAAATATCCAGGGAATTATATTGAAAAAAATAATTTTATGGAAAGATACTCTAATACCACAAAGCCAGATTTGTGATTCTATATATACAATATTATTTAAAGGGGAAAATTGTTTAGGAAAGGAGTAGCTGCCAGAGATTAGGGAATGGGGAGCTATAATGGAAGGTAGCTGGGAGATGGGTTTAGTTAGAAAAGGGCAACAGAGGGATGCTTGTGGTGTTGAAACTGTTCAGTACGTTGACTTGGTAGGGGAATATAGGAACCTACACAGGTGAGAAAACCGTATACAAGTTAGTACACACATACAAATGAGTGTACGTACAACTGGTGAAATCAAAATAAGATCTGGGGCTGGGCATAGTGGCTCATGCCTATAATCCTAGCATTTTGGGAGGCTGAGGCAGGAAGATCACTTGAGGCTAGGAGTTCACAACCAGCCTGGGCAACATACTGAGACCCCTCCCCCACCAACTCTAGGAAAAATAAGAAAAGTAGCTAAGCAGATGGCACACACCTGTTGCCCCAGCTACTCAAGAAGCTGAGGGGTGGAAGGATCTCTCGAGTGCAGGAGGTCAAGGCTACAGTGAGCTATGATCACACCACTGCCCTCCACCCTGGGCAACAGAGCAAGACCCTGTGACACACACACACAAAAAACTATGGATTATACTTATGCACTTATGTCAATATCCTGGTTATGGTATTACGATATAGTTTTACAAATGTTACCATTGTGGACATTTGACAAAGGGATCAAGGGATCTGTGGGCATTATTTCTTGCAACTGCCTGTGAGTTATCTCAAAAAAATTTTAACCACTCCCCAAAACAAAAAATAACCCCACATCTAACCACGAGAAAAACGACACCCAAATAGAAGGGCATTTTATAAAATATCTGACTAGTTTTCTTAAAACTGTCAAGATCATCCAAAAAGTTGAATAGTGGATACAATTCACTACAAAGTATGAGAAACTGTCCCAGCTAAGAAGAGTTTAAGGAGACGTGATGACTCAATGCAATGTGATCTCTTGGATCCCAGGACGGAAAAAGCACATTGGGTGAAAACTAAGGACATCTGAATAAATATGGACTTTAGTTAATAATAATATATCAATATTGGTTCATGCATTGTGACAAATGTATCATGGACATGGAATCTTTTTAACTATAAGGAAAAATTGGGTATGGGGTATATGAGAAGTCTCTATATTGTCTTGACAACTATTCTGTAAATTCAAAACTATCATTAAATACATAAATAATTGAATAAATGTTGGTAGTTCATTCAATAGTTAATTATTAAATAAAACACTGTTGCCCATCCAAGGGTCATGTCAAAAGGCAGGGGCCAATTTTGTCCTAACAATACAGAGAATTCCTTTCTCAGCTCCCACGAAGGGCATCTGCAGCCGTGGCAGGCTTTGAAATCTCCTCCGTGGAAATGACACTTTGCTTCTATCACATAAGAGCACCATCTGCAGTGCTGTGCGGGAAAGCCACCAACCAGAACTCTGGATCTGTGTTCCAGGACTGGCAACATAAGCGCCTTCAAGATGGCCCGTGAGAAGTGGCTAAGGCATTCTCGGTGTGAGCGATTATTTATTTACTAATGAAAAATTATAAGCTAAAACATTTACTGTAAGCACGAAGGCAGCGTGATATATTTAGCTAACAATGTCCTTAATATACAGCCCTCTGGCATTGCAGTGACATTTTCTAGGGATGGAAATTATATTTTGCTTTCACACCTACATGATTCAGGACCTGAAAAGTGGGGAAAGCAACACAGTAATAGAACAGATAAGAAGGTGGTTACAGCCTGGCTGCCTTTAGTATTAACTAGGTCGGACTTGAAAGTGGTAGGGCATAATTCTAAATTTCCCCAAGCTCAAGACCTGAACCTGTCAGGACTATAGTAAATGTGTGTCCTTGGAGAACACAGGTGACTACATTTAGATGGAATATGGAAGTCTTTTGAAATTTACTGGGAAAACCGACTGAAATGAGATCCGTTTTTCAAGTCCTGCTTTCTTTTGTGATATATTTGCCTGTGTAGTCCCCAATAAAATAAGAGACGATTGTTTTAACACACTATGAATTTTCTTTGGGAGTCTATCAGCAAATAGCAAATATAAAAATGCATTAATAAAGGTATATCTGTAAGTACCAACTGCACGTAATACCCTTTAATATATTGGCCATTAAAACTTTATTTGTCATATTTTTCATAACATTTTATCGGAGGGAGGGCTAGTCTGCCAACAACTATTTCATCACGGTCAGAAACAACAGCCTCATGTTTGCTATTTCTGTCTCTGCAAGTAAAGGAGTCAGACTCTTGTAAAAATGAATTGATTGCAGGTATTTTACCATCTTTGCCTTTCTGTCTCCACTTCTAGGCCAAATATATTGAATCAATTTAGTTCAAGAATTATCTGGGCTTATGCCAGGGACTGAAGTTCAAAGAATATATAATAGAACAATACCTAGCTCTTGCTTTGAGAGAATTTTTTTTTCTAGCCTGAAGCAAAGACTAACCTGAAATAATTATATTTGATTTAGCACCTTCTTTTACTGAGTGCAAAACATATGCCAAAAACAATAAGTACTATATCTATCCTATGAAATATACAGTATGCAATTAGCCTTAATATTATCAAGAAATATTATTCAAATTCGGCACTTTACAAATTCTCTGTATTTAATCTGGTCAGGTGTAGTCCTAAAATACTGACAAGAATATTAGCAATAAAGAAAAATATAGATTACCAGTTTACCTAGTAATCTATATTTACTAAACTGGAAACTATATTTTTTCATTTCTCTAAATTAGGTGTTAGAGCACATTGTCATATTTGACTTGGACTTGCATGAAGATTTATCAGGGAATCCTTTGGAATGTGATAAATGTAATAGAAGAAAATGATTTTTAATTATAGCCTCTATTGTTTGACACTTTATTTATTCCTGGCTTTGACTCCCAGAATTACCTGGAAAGTTAATCGCCTGTTGTTTCTAAATACGAATGCCTTGGTTACTTGGGTTTCCTTTTACTCTGGATCCCCTTTGAGTCTCACGTGGTGGCATACAATTTTGATGAAATTGTTGCAGATGTGATTTCCAGCGAAGCAGAATTTATCTAGAACAGAATGCTGACCTTAACATCAGCAGGAAAACCTTTTGGATAGCTGCAACTTCAGGAATGCCAAAATATCCAGGAATAGGAAAACATCAGCTTCTTTGGGAAAAAAGTGACAGCGAGTGTCTGAGAGCCATGGTTTAAAAGCTTGAGCTTGCATCTAGAAAGCCACAACCAGCCAAAGAAACGTCCGTGTATTTCTGAAAAGTGCTATTTTTTAAATGTGATCTATCCTTTCTGTCAGAGACAAAAATAAAATAAAAAAGGAAAACGGGATCTATCCATATTCCTAATTAATTTTGTTTTCACAAATAAGTAAAAAATAAGATTTAACTTAATTCTTTGAACATCGAAAATACAGTCATTCCATTTTACTTTTCTTATTTGCCAACTGCAATAACTGTGCATTCTAGGTTGGTTTGATTGATTCATTGATTGATTGATTGGTCTCCTCATGACCTACTTTGCATGGTTAATAATATCAAACATTGTAATTTTACCTTGCTGACTGCTGGATGTTTTTGTATTCTTAGAAATGTTCTTGGGTTTTGTTCTGGGATTCACCAAAGTTAATGAAAAGCAGTTTGAGCCTCTTTGGTTCTGCTTTTTTTTTTTTAATTTTATTATTATTATACTTTCAGTTTTAGGGTACATGTGCACAACGTGCAGGTTTGTTACATATGTATACATGTGCCATGTTGGTGTGCTGCACCCATCAACTCGTCATTTAGTATTAGGTACATCTCCTAATGCTATCCCTCCCCCCTCCCCCCACCCCACAACAGTCCCCAGTGCATGATGTTCCCCTTCCTGTGTCCGTGTGTTCTCATTGTTCAATTCCCACTTGGAACCAACCTAAATGTCCAACAACGATAGACTGGATTAAGAAAATGTGGCACATATACACCATGGAATACTATGCAGCCATAAAAAATGGTTCTGCTTTTAGGAATTGTTTGGCTGAACAGGACTAGTACTCAGTTTAGAGTTGATTATTCCTACTGAAAAAGAAAGACCTTTCTGAGTACTTTCACCAATGCCCCACTGATCTTGAGGATTTCTAATGTGGCTAATGATACAGGCCCACACCTGTAATCCCAGCAGTTTGAGAGGCTGAGGTGGGATGACAGCTTGAGCCCAGGAGATCAATACCAGCCAGATCAACATAGCAAGACCCCATCTCTACAAAAAATTTAAAAAAATAGCCAGGCATGGTGGCTTGCACTTGTAGTCTCAGCTACTCGGGAGGCTGAGGCAGGAAGATCACTTGAGCCCTGGAGGTCGAGGCTGCAGTGAGCTATGATCACATCATTGCACTCCAGCTTGGGTGATAGAGCAAGACCCTGTCTCTAAATATATATGTATATTTATATAGACAGTATCCCCAGCACTATGTGTGTCCCAGGCCCTGGGACTCAATTCTTTCTGGTAGTTCTTGTCCAGGCCTCAGGTAGTTTTCTCACACACATGTGTTAAGCAGTACTGAGCTGAGATACTCAACACATCTTTGCATCTCTGTCTCTGCACAGCTCTATTCTGCCTGGTCCTTTGTCCTCCAGGCTGTAGCTGCCTTGGTCTTTCTTAGCTGTTAGCTCCATCTCTCAAGATGGGGAGCCTGCCATGCCCCACCTCAGCCCCGCCCTGCACCACAGTCCAGAAACTCAAGGCAGGAAGCTGAATCACTCACTTCATTTGTTCCTCATCTTTCTGTCCTTCGTTGATTTATTGCGGTTATACTACAAGTTGTTTTTTCATTTATTTTTATCTGTTTTTTGTTGTTGTTTTAGACAAGAGGCTAAATCTGGTCCCTGCAACTCCATTTTTGCTAAGAGCAAAATGTTCACCCCAGACTTTTTTTCAAGAAGTCTCTTCATTTGTTTAGGCAGAGATTTTACTACCAAAAAAACACTAAATGAAACTCTCCTACTGAGGACCAGTCTAAAAGAGGCACTTACTTGAAACTCAAAGATATGGAATTTTCAACAACCAAGATTGAAATATGGTTTTCGATTCATTATAGATTTCACCAAACTGGCAAGGATTGTCAACAAGTAGCACCCTTTAGTGGCTTGTATTCTTGATCAGAATTGCCAATGAGCTGTTTGCAAAACAGTCTATTCTAATGGGTAACATCTCCATATGGAAGTAAGGTTGGCCTCAAAATGCAAGCAGAGTATGGCTGCTCTAAATCCCAAAATAGCAATGATTTTAAGAATTAACATGACCAATAATGTATATAAATATGTGCCAATCACCAATGCTAAGTGCTTTTAAAGTATAATATTACCTAATTTAATCATTGCAGCAGCATTAAGAAGTGGATCTTATCATTATTCCCACCTATAGATGGCAAAACTGGGGTTTAAAAAGATTAGGTGAACTGTCTATGGTTACTCAGGTATCAAGTACTAGAGGTGAGTTTTCCATTCAGCTTTTTCTGACTGCGGAGTCCATGTGAGGCCTTCCTCCTCCATTCTGCCTCCCTGTGTAGAGAGAACCTTTTAGTCCATAAAATGTGTTGTATCCAGCTTCTTAGCGTACGAGTTATTCTTTGCAAAAGGACAAAAGCACTTCGACTTGCTTCTTAGCTATCCTTAAAGTTGCCTATGGAAATCTATGCTAAGGAGGCACAAGTAAGCAGCAGCAGTTATGCCAAAATCGATATTTACTATAGATTATGCAACGTAAACATTGGATAGTCTATTAGGATAAAATGTGAGCTGTCATAACGCTTGTACTATGGGGAAATTATTATGGCAAAATAGGCTCAGTAAATATTTACTAGGGCAACTTATCCAGAGCTGTGCCCAATATTATATCCTGACTCTTGTATCAGCCAGGGTTCTCCAGAGAAACAGAACTAGTAGGCTATATATGAATATTTAAGAAGAAATTTATTATGTGAATTGGCTCTTGCAATTTTGGAGGCCAAGAAGTCTCATCATTTGCATCAACAAGCTGGAGAACTAGGAAAGACACTGGTGTAACTCAGTCCAAGTTTGAAGACTGAGCATGGAGTGGGGAATGGAGCTGGGGGTGGTGGCTGGTATAAGTCCCAGAGTCCAAAGAGCCAAAACTAGGAGCTCCAATGTCCAAAGGCAAGAGAAGATGGATGTTTCAGCTCAAGAAGAAAGAGAGTGAGGGAGAATTCACCCGCCATCGTTTTGTTCTATTCAAGCCTCAAGGGATCTTTACTCAGTCTACTGATTCCAGTGTCAATCTCTTCCAAAAACACCCCCAGAACTAATGTTCCACCCACCATCTGGGCATCCCTTAGCCCAGTCAAGTTGACACATAAAATTAACCAATGCAACTGAATCCTTAAAAATTTTTAGTTCATTTCTGGCAACTCACTAAGGCATCTAAAAGTGTGATCCTCTTTCTTTATGTTAGAAATATGAAGAGGGATAAACAGAAGATGAAGGGAGGGAAGAGAATATGGACTTCGAGTTATTTGGAACAGAGTTATATAAGTTTGACACGCTTCATATAATCGAAACAGAAATGATTATTCAAGACCATGTCTCTTTTATTCTTATTTTGCATTCTAAAGAAAAAGCAACATTTTAACCAATATCATCTAGAAACTTCCTGTTATTCACTATTCTCAGTCTATATTAATTCAGACGGTATTTGGATTCACTCCAGGACCAGGAAACCTAAAAATGTCTTCACAAACTTCTCCACGGGATAAAAATTCTCAGCAATATCCCACAATAATCCCTGCTTAGAAGCTATCAAGGGTGTTTATGCCAACATACCTTCCCCAGGAAGCAGCTCTGAGACACACAGCTTCAACACCTTTCTAAATATATGCAACTGTTTTAAAATTGGTTTTGCCATGAAAGATTGAGGTGTGCCCATGAGACACTGACTTTAAGTACTTAAAAAAAAATGTAGAAAAGTTGAAAAAGCAGTTGGATTAATGAGCCTCTCGCTTTAATTAACTCATTAAGTTGACAAGTATTTACTAAGTATGTGTTCTATGCCTAGTGCTATTCTGGCACTGTGGATGCAGTCATGAACATAACAGGCAAGTACACACTCTCAGGAGCTCACATCCTAATACAGCAACTGACACTGGATGGACGGGGAACTTTACCAGTGTCAAAGACAGAGATGGAAAATATGGAAGAGTGGCAGAATTGAAATACCTTAGGTAACTTTATAAACAAGTGTGCCACCTCTGCTCTGAGCCCCTGTCCCCACACCCAATGCACACACTCACACAAACACACATTTTAACACATGGGAACTGTCACAGACACTCACACACACGCACCCTTCAAAGGATTTAAAAATCCTCCAAGATCTACTGAGGTTTTAGACTGCTTCATTTATCAGAAAGGGCTTCCTCACAGTTAATGAAAATCTCCTTTTCTTGATGATTCCACTGTTAAAATATTCCTTATTCTTTGTAGTGCCCAAGGGTCTTGTTATCAAAGTGTCTCCAAACACATTAAAACTACAGGCAATTTCTTTGTTCCCTCTGAGTCTGCCCTGGAAGATCCTGATACATTTACAGGTAGAGAAAAGTAGATGCAAATTGAAGACAATGATCCACAAACATTGGCTGTGTCCTTCATTGACATCCCAACAGGTTAGAACTTACCAGAAAAATTCTGCAGCGATCCTTTAAAAAATGTTTCATTTTAATCTCTGTGAGTACATAGCAGGTATATATATTTATGGGGTACATGAGATGTTTTGATACAGGCATACGATATGTAGTAATCACATCAGGAAAAATGGGGTATCCATCCCCTCAGGCATTTATCCTTTGTGGTACAAACAATACCATCGTATTCTTTTAGTTATTTTAAAATACACAATTAAATTATTATTATTGACGATAGTCACCCTGTTGTGCTATCAAATAGTAGGTCTTCTTCATTCTTGCTGTTTTCTTGGTACCCATTAACTATCCTCACGTCTCCCACAGTCCCCACTACCCCTCCCAGCCTCTGGTAACTACGCTTCTACACTCTGCTTTCATAAATTCAATTGTTTTGATTTTTAGATCCCACAAATAAGTGAGAATATGCAATGTTTGTTTTTCTGTGCCTGGCTTATTTCACTTAACGTAATTGTCTCCAGTTCCATCCATGTTGGATAGTACGCCATTGTGTATAAATACCACATTTCCTTTATTCACTCATCTGTTGATGGACACGTAGATTGCTTCCAAATCTTTGCTATTGTGAACAGTACTCTGCAGCAACTCTTGATCAGGGGCAACTCCCAGCCTACATCTATAGGAGGTTTTTCTGATGCCCCACAACACAAAAGGTAAGTGCAAGCTGGCCCAAATAAAAGTGAATTCCTTCCAGACATCATGATGAGGCTGCAGCTGTATTAGGGACAGGTGTTGTTGCAAGAACTACATTAAAACATAGCATTTAATGGGCCAGGCATGGTGGCTCACGCCTGTAATCCCAGCACTTTGGGAGACCGAGGCGGGCGGATCACGAGGTCAGGAGATCGAGACCATCCTGGCTGACATGGTGAAACCCCATCTCTACTAAAAATACAACAAATTAGCTGGGCTGGATGGCGGGCGCCTGTAGTCTTAGCTACTCCAGAGGCTGAGGCAGGAGAATGGCGTGAACCTGGGAGGCAGAGCTTGCAGTGAGCTGAGATCGCGCCACTGCACTCCAACCTGGGCAACAGAGCGAGACTCCGTCTCAAAAAACGAACAAACAAACAAAAACATAGCATTTATTTTTAGTACTAGTACTATCTAGTAGATATCTATTAGTACTACTGGAGTATCAGTGCTAGAGTATTAGTAGTGCCACAAGTACTATCTAGTAGACACCAAGCCTAATGTTACACACATTGCATGCAGTATCTCATTTAGCTCTCAGCAGAGCCAGGAGAGGTGGGTATTGTCACCACCCCTGTTTTATACATAAGGAGAGTGGTAAGGCTCAGGGAGGTGAGGTACCCTGAGGGCAGGCATCCTGTACAACCTGTAGCATGTACAGGTTGTGTTCCTCAATATTTAATTGTTGATTAAAAATAAGGACTGCACACAAATTATTTTCACCGAAAACCAGCCTGTTACTGGGTATGTGCGTCTTTATTCCTTTTCAAATTTATTTCTATTTTGCTTGAGAAAAGCCAGCCAGATTTATGATGTGGTATGACCCAGGATACCATGGCCCCACTTTTCTCAAGAGATCCACTCTGACTCAACAAAAGAACCTTCCTGATAACTCTGCTGACACTGTGACTGGGCCAAGGGCACAACATTTATCAAAACAAATAACCATTCTGCATTCTGCTCCTATACACATAACAAAATAGGTCTGCAGACTGGGGGAAGGGAGGGAAACTTGGATGCCACTTGTGGGGGCCATGTTTTCTCTCCTGTGACTTGAACTCTTCCAGGGTGAAAAATGTGAGTCTATCTTAGCCTCAGGAAGATGCAGGACCAAAGGGAATAAATGCCTCTCTTCCCACCTGTCATGGGTGAGTTGGACTTTTGCACAGAAATATCAAAGGACCTGAGACATCGATGCATCTTCCATCCAACTTGCTATGTAGCAAGATGACAAGCCACTGGAACACAACAGAAAACTGAAAAGTGCAGTTAGAATTTTTGACATTTCCCCATTGCCCTCTGACAGTGGAGGTGGAGAATTTCAGAGGTGGCCTGCTAATTCATTTTGTGTCTGTATCGCCGTACAGGCTACTGTCCAGAAGTCTCCAGCCCCAAAGACTTTGTCCAGGCAGCTTTTATGAGGCTTCAGAATAAGGAAAGAAGAGACTTTAGGGATTCAGAAAAACAGGAAAAGAAATCTCATTCACAGATGATGCCTGATTTTCTCTTTTGCAGTGGGAGCCTGGGAGATACGTTTTAAGAGGTCAGGCTTTCATTGATGAAGTCATACCCAGCAACAGCAAACTTATCAGGAGTTCTGAAAATTTGCATATTAGCAAATATGATCTGTCCACAGTTCTAATTAATTATATTCTAACAATTAAGAAAAAGAAGACTTAGTTCGAAATGACTTCCATTGGGTAGAGTGAAATATAAAGAACAGTGCAATTTACAAATCTTTGTTTCTGGATAAAATAGATTAAAATATTAAGCTATGGTAGCAAAACCAGCATTAAACATAATCTCTGTGTGTGTCCCTTTGGGTTAAAGGGGTTTTTGGAAAGAACCATAAATTCAGAATGGTCCCTGAATTCCAGAATGAACATGAACAGATTCCTTCAGAAAGCTTAGCTCCAATATGCTGCCAGCTGATGACTTTGCCTTCATCTGCCAGCTAAAATTGTGGCTTTCAAAGCATCTCTTATTTTTACTCATTTATAATTGCCACGGCATGTCAATCCAACTTTTACTGTGTTTTACTTAGTTAGATATTGGTTAAGTTAAAATTATTTTTACCCACAGCAACAGTAAAACATGAATATAATTAATAGAGATCAAATTCCAGATTATTTATTTCAAATAGATCACCTGGGGAAGGATCCATGCTGCATAAACTGGTAGTAACATGCACGTTTCAATCTGTACAGACCCTTGATTTCCAAGGTTAATCTCATTCATGGCCCCAGGCCAATAATGTCCCAATACTTTCTTGGATAAAACCATAACTTTTTTCCCCCAAGTACAAGCCATCTATATTCACAGTAGAAAATTCAAGGAGGAAAAAAGAAAAACGATTTCCAGTCTACCAATCCTACCACCCAATGTGGTTAACCACTTTTAGTGAACGTCGTTTCAGTCTTTCTTTTCTTTTTTTCTCATGAAAACACATGCATTAAAGAAGCACACTGAGTATCACATTCTAAGGAGGATGTAGAGAAACTGGATCACTGGGTCGTCCATACACTGCTGGTGCGAATGGAAAATGGAAAAGCTGCTCTGAAAAATAGTTTGGTGGTTCATCTTTAAATTGAATGTAGACTTACCCTATGACCTGGCAATTGCATTCTTGAGTGTTTCGGGTTTTTTTTTTTTTTCAAAGAAATGCAAACTGATTTCTATGCAGAAACTTGTACACTAGTGTTCATAGCAGCTTTATTCATAACTGCCCCACACTGAAAACTACCCAGATGTCCTTTAATGGGTGAATGGTTGATTAATCTGTGACACAGCCATGCTATAGAACACAATTCAGAAATAAAAAGAAATAAACTACTGAGACATTCAACGACTTGGATTAACATCAAGGAAATTACTCTGAGTGAAAAAGCCAATCTCAAAAGGACACATACTGCATGACTCCATCTATATTTGTGAATAATATAATTATAAAGATGAGAACAGATTAGTGATTGCCAGAGGCAAGGGATGGAGGGATAAGAGAGGAAGGGTCTGAGAACTAGCAGGAGGGCGCCCTGTGGCAAGGTACATTTATATACTGTCATCAATTGTGGTGGCGAGTATACAAAAGTACAGGTGATAAAATTTCAGGCACACACATGCACACATCTGCAGAATGCATGTATAACTTGTGAAACCTGAATAAACTGTGAGTTAGACCAATGTCAGCTTTTTTATTTTGGTGCTGTATTATAGTTGTACAATTATCCTAATATCAGGGCAGGCTGGGTGAAGGTTGTCTGGGACCTCCCTCTATGTTTCTTTAAAACTTTCTGCAAGTCTGTAATTATTTTTAAATCTTTTTTTAAGAATAAGGAAGTAAGCTTGCTTTAACAAGAAATATATATAATATATATAATTATAATATATATAATAAGAAATTATATATAGCTTCAGTCATTATTTTTTCTAAAACCATCATGCTGTTCTAGTACAATCTTAAGGTTAAATTATGAATCAATATGACATATAAAGAACACTCTATCTCATTCAAAAATATATTAAAGTAGGGAGCTAAGCTATGAGGATGCAAAGACATAAGAATGATACAGTGGACTTTGGGTACTTAGGGGAAAGGGTGAGAGCGGGGTGAGGGATAAAAGACTACACATAGGATACAGTGTACACTGCTTGGGTGATGGGTGCACCAACATCTCAGAAATCACCACTAAAGAACTTATTCATGTAACCAAACACCACCTGTTATCCAAAACCATATATATATATATATATATATATGCTATAGATTTCTTAAGCAAGCTGTGCATGTTACACTGTAGCCTGATTTAACTTTAACTATATGTAATTGCCATTTCTCCATATCATTAAATATATTTTTTCAGCATTTTTTTAAGTGTCTTCATTATATTCCCATGTAGAGCTAGACTATATTTAACTATTTAACTATTGGATATTTAAGCTGTTTCATACCTGTCACTATTACTACTACTACTACTGTGATACGCATCTTTTTGGATATCATGGTTGATAACTTTTCTAATTACTTCCAGGATAACTTCCTAGAAGTAAAATTTCTGGCTCAAAGGTTTTCCAAAATGTGTAAGGCTTATAGTGGATATTTACCATTTCCACATCGAAAGAGGCTGCACACATTTCCTCCCCTAGAAGCACTTATGAGGGACTGTGGTTGACTCATCCTCCTCCCCTACAAACTGATCTGAGCAGAAATTTCTCTCCCCAGCTGCCTCCTGGGTTGCAGATTAGCACTCACAGAAAACCCACAGGCTGGAAACCCCAAACCTGTTACAAGGCTGTGGACCCATGAGAAGGATTCCCTGGTGGGCACTGGTTAGGAGTCAGCCCCACCATCAGCTGCAGTAGGGTGATGGGGGCCCCTGCCAGATGAGGAGACACACTGTGATGCCCTGAGCAACAGCAGGCCTAGAAAACAGAAGAGCATCTCCCTCTCCACCAAATCTTCTCTATCCTGCATCCCAACAGAGTTCTTCCCTCTCAGGCCACAGGAGTTCACCCTCATAAAACATCAAGGAGTGTTTCCAAGATGCCAATTAGTCTATTACCACCAAAAAAAATTTTTTTTGAGGAAGAACATTTAAAATATATACATACAGGCTGGGCATGGTGGCTCACGCCTGTAATCCCAGCACTTTGGGAGGCCAAGGCAAGTGGATCACTAGAGGCCAGGAATTCGAGACCAGCCTGGCCAATATAGGGAAACCCAAAATACAAAAAAAAAAAAAAAAAGAAAAAAGTTAGCCAGGTGTGGTGGCACGTGCCGGTAATCCCAGCTACTTCAGAGGCTGAATCAGGAGAATTGTTTGAACCTGGGAGGCAGAGCCTGCAGTGAGCCAAGATGGTGCCACTGCACTCCAGCCTGGGCAACAGAGCAAGACTCCATCTCAAAAAAAAAAAATATATATATATATATATACATGTATATGTATATACACACGCACGTGTGTATATATATACATATGTATATTTATATATATAATAACTATTTTAGATATCCTTGCATTTTCAAGAAGAGAATCAGAAACAAAAATAACTATTAAACAAAGTTGAAGGCCATGACAGAGTTAAAGCCAGGCAGAGCCAAGTCATCAGAGAGACCTTGGATTTCTTGGATCTTATCTCACGTTCTAATGATGCCATTGACACGGGGTGCTGGGAGCACGAGTTTCTGATTCATCTTCTACTCACTGTCAGCTCCGCCCTTGGTTGCAAAGAAAAGATGAAATAAACTAGCAAACAGAATCCATGGTTTGGTAGGTGACAGAAGTGGAGATTTAAACTGCAAATAAGGTCACTTCAAGAATTCGTATTTTCCTGAACAGCATTGCTGGCCCAAGGTGAGTGAAATCATAAGAAGAAGGGCAGGTGAATTCACAGATGTTTGACTTGGTCCATGGAGTTTATGCCCCCCTTTTCCACTTGTTGAAGTCAAAAAACAAATGTAGAGATGAATGTCTAAATTTAATGCTTTATTGGGGAAGAAAGAATTGCAATTCCAGACATACACATAGACTGTGTGGTCTTCCATATGTCCAAAGAACAAAGGTTACAGGTTTTGTTTTTTTTTTTTAAAGAAATGTTACATGTTGCTCTTTGAGAAAGAGTTTGTTGGCACCAGTGTATTAGTCCGTTCTCACACTGCTATAAAGAACTCCCTGAAACTGGGCAATTTATGAAGAAACGAGATGGAATTAGCTCACAGTTCCACAGGCTTTACAGGAGGCATGGCTAGGGAGGCCTCAGGAAACTTAAAATCATGGCAGAGGGTGAAGGGGAAGCAGGCATGTCTTCTCATGGCCAGGAGGTGAGAGATAGAGCGAAGGAGAAAGTGCTACACACTTTTAAACAACCAGATCTCGTGAGAACTCACTCACTATCACGAGAACCGCAAGAGAAAAATCCATCCTCATGACCCAGTCACCTCCCACCAGGTCCCTCCTCTAAAACTGGGGATTACAATTCAACATGAGATTTGGGTGGGGACACAGAGCCAAACCATATCAACTAGTAAGGATTTGGGAAACTGGTAAGCTCCAATTGTGAGCAAGGGCGGTGGCAAAATTAGCCCTGAAGTTGCAGCAGGTTATCTCAGAAGCTATAGACGAAACACTTCAGGTTACAACAAGCAGTTTTAGCAGTTTTATCAGTTAGGCTTTCAGAGAATTATATTCTCAGAGCAATATTTTGTACCCTGCGAGCTTTTCCCCCTAGCTTTTCGATTCTATTTTAGTTGAGCATGACAAGAATGACCCAATTTTTATAATCAACTTTCACACACTGCCAAGGCTGACAGTGGATTCAAGACTGCAGGTCACACTCAGGGTTCCTCTCCTTATAAATGACTTTGGTGAGAGCAAAAAGCACTTCTACTAGATTGGACCAGACTTCTGCTGTCTTCCTTTAGTTTTAGGAAAAGGAAAAATAAAAATAAAAATGACAGCTAAAGATGTATTCCCAACAGAATGTGTCTCTAACAAGCCTTTTCTTTAAAGATAATTTATAAAGATGCATTTTGCAAAAGGTGATTTTGAGGACTCATCCCAGGCAGAGCAGGTGCTTTTTGCCTCAAGGCCCATAGTCTTCTGCAAGTTCGCTCTGGCCTGGTTCAGTGTTCCCTGTTTCTCTCCAACCTATTGCTGCCTGGGAATCTGTCCTCATGACAGCTGGGTATTTATTTCCAGTTTTGTATTTTTGATTGCTTTGATCAATATGCTACATTTTAATGTCTTGCTCATTCTATGTGCACTGCAATTTATGTTTAATTTAAAGTCAATCTTTGTTTTCTGGGGTGGCCTTTGAATTCATAAAGTGGTAATCTAGGGGAAAATAAATGGTGCTCTACTCTAGAGAGTAAAGAAACAACCTATAGTTGTTTTAATTGTTGGTTAGGGACATCCCTTGCCACTCACTCGTTAGACTTGAGGGATGTGGCTACACTCTCGAAATGCAAAGTTGTGTGGGGCAAATAGGAACAGCGTTTGGATAAATTCCTCCACCTGTGGGGATTTGCAGCATAACAAAAGTACCTATGGAGAGTAGAATGATGATGATCAGAGGGTGGGAAGTGTATCAGGGAAAAAGGGAGATAGTGGGGATGGTCAATGGGTACAAAAATAAAGTTTAATGGAATTAATAAGATCCAGTATGCAGTAGCAAAATAGGGTGACTATAGTTAACAATAATTTATTGTGTGTTTAAAAATAACTTAAAAAATGGAATTGGAATGTTCCTAACACAAAGAAATGATAAATGCCTGAGGGGATGGATATCCCAGTTACCCTGGTCTGATCATTACACATTGTATGCTTGTATCAAAACATCTCATGGACCTCATAAACATATACAACTGTTATGTACCCATAATAGTTAATTTAAAACATGCAATGCCTGAGGACCCTTTTCTACCTGGGTGCTTAATAACCACTTTTCCAAAGATCCAGTATGTCTCATGCTTCTGGAGAAGTCGGCAAATAGTTTCTAACAGCTGTATCAATTCAGAGATTTATGTAACTGTATAGAGTGAATTCTAAAACTTTGTACCATCTCACTGTGAATACTGTAATAGATTAATAAAGCATGCTATGGGCATTCTATACAAAATTACACCAAACTTGCCTGGAATGAAGGGAAATGGAAGCAATTCCAAAGGTCAGTAGATGGGGTCTCAATACTTAGATCAATGTCTGAATAGGCCACCTATTCACTGGGCCAAAGCCAAGCCAGTTTTGTTAGTTAGGTGGGTATACAGTTAATGGTGCTTAAAATATTTTAGAATCTATTTATTCACTCATATATTTATTCACTCCACACAATATGTTATAATACCTATTATTGTCTAAGGACTATCCTTGGCCAACAGTTTATAGAAACTTATTAGAGAAGCCAAGTCCCCTGCCCTTGGAGAACTTACACTTAGGAAGAATGTATCAGTTTCTTATTGCTGCTATAACAAATGACCACAAGCACAGAAGCTTACAACAACACAAATATATTATTTCACAGATCTGGAAGTCAGAAGTCTGAAATGGGTCACCTAGAGCTAAAAATAAGGTGTTGATGGGGCTGCATTCCTTCTGGAGGCTCCAGATGAGAATCCATTTCCTTTCCTTTTCCAGCTCCTAGAGACACTCACATTCCTTGGCTCACGGCAGCATCATTCCAACCTCTGCTTCCATTATCACATCTCGGTCTCTAGTTCTTACATGCCTCCCTCTTTCACTTATAAGAGCCCTATGATTATATCTGACTTGCCAAGATAATACAAAGTAATCTTCCCATCTCGAGATCCTTGTTTAACCACACTTGCAAAGTCCCTCTTGTAATATAAGGTCACATTTTGACAGGTTGCAGAGATTAGGATGTAGACATCTTTGGGGCATCCAAAACATGGACATTCATTATTCTACCTACCACAGGAGATGACACAACATCAACTGATTACAACTGTGGAGAGTGCAAAAAAGAAATGAGGACTTTCTGGGTGCTCTAAATCAACATTAATGTTTATGCCAAACCCTTTTCTTACAGCATAGATTCTGTTTTAACCTGATGAACTAAGTCTACTTACCCTCTATCCTACAATTCAGTCTGATTTTTTGTGAAGGTAACCTATTCCTCACCACTTTTGTTGAATTTATGATGCATTTTCATCCTAGGTATTAATATGTAAGCATGCTGATAAACTTCATTAGGGAATATTTAATGAACAGCCGATGGCTGCAATTTGGCTCTTTATGACTAGGGACACAAAATGCACTCTATGCAATTGATGAAATTAATAACATATTGACATAGTACATCAAAGGGAAATTTCTGGAGACTGTAATGAAGGAGCTGAAAGAGAAAAATGCCCTTTATGTCTGCCTAGGGGAGAGGCCCATGGTGAGACTATATCCTCAAGGCAAGCAAAGGCGAAAGGGATGCCAGGGAGCTTCCTTATGGCTCAGGGATTAGAACCTGGCCTCTGAGCTAGGGGTTCTGGGTTAGAATCCTGGCACCATTACTGTATTAGTCTGTTCTCACTCTGCTAATAAAGACATACCCGAGACTGGGTAATTTACAACAGAAAGAGGTTTGACTCACAGTTCACATGGCTGGGAAGGCCTCACAATCATGGTGGAAGGCAAAGGAGGAACAAAGTTATGTCTTACACGGCAGCAGGCAAGAGAGCGTGTGCAGGGGACTCTCATTTAGAAAACCACCAGATCTCATGAGACTAATTCACTGCCACTAGA
The DNA here is from genome assembly GCF_009828535.3 of Hylobates moloch. NCBI lineage: Eukaryota > Metazoa > Chordata > Mammalia > Primates > Hylobatidae > Hylobates > Hylobates moloch. Next base: position 6,707,944 of record NW_026652287.1, read on the forward strand.
ACAGTATGGGAGAAAGCCACTCCCATGATTCAATTTTCTCCACCTGGCCCCGCCCTTGACACATGGAAATTATTACAATTCAGTGTGAGATTTGGGTGGGGACATAGCCAAAGCATATCAATTACATTCTACCTGCAAGTTGTGGACACAATACCTACCTTCTCATTGGTAAGATGGGCACCATGACAACAACCAGCTCACAAGCTCATCACCTTTAAAAGAGGAGTGACACATAAGCAATGCTAAGTGTTGATGCTATCATCATGATTATCATGTTGGAAGATGCTAAGAGGGTGTTAAAGTCAACCTCTTTCCTTACATGAAAAATACCATGGCATATCATCGTAGTGCCAGGGACATCTGCATTTTTAGTGCCCTTCCCCTTTGCTGTGTTTAGGGACACTTCTGACTTAGGTGAAGTATGCTGCCTCTCACATTAGGGGACCTACCTCCGCCAGCTCTCCTCAAACCAGTGCATAGATCCAGGAGCTGGACTCCTTGCCAGATATGACCCTGTAAGCTTTCAGCCAGAAGCTGGGGACGTAATGAAGGGACTCCAAAATGGCAGTGGGGCAGCCTCATCCAAGGGGCAGATATGGAAGTGGAAATAGTTCCTGAAGCAGCATCAGGGCTGGGATGTCAGCAATGCAGCCCTGGTTTCTAGGCCTGACTTTGCCTCTTATGTGTTGTGAGAACCTGGGAAAGTTACTATATTAGTTTGTTCTCACATTGCTATAAGGGAATACCTGAGACTGGGTAATTTATAAAGAAAAGAGATTTCATTGACTCACAATTCTGCATGTCTGGGGAGGCCTCAGGAAACTTCTCAAGGCAAAAGGCACCTCTTCACAGGGCAGCGGGAAAGAGAATGAGTGCCAGCAGAGGAAATGCCAGATGCATATAAAACCATCAAGTCTTATGAGAACTCACTATGATGAAAACAGCATGGGGGAGCCACCCCCATGATTCAATTACCTCCCATCGGGTCCCTCCCACAACATGTGAGAATTATGGGGACTACAATTCAAGATGAGATTTGGATGGGGACATAGCCAACCATATCAGTTATTTAACCTCTCTGTGCCTCAGTTATTCGTTACTCCTAGAGAACAAAGCTCGTAACAGTATCTCATACACTGTTGTGAAAATTAAATAACTTTGGAGTGCTTAGTTTCTGGAACACAGTGAGTGCTGTATAAATGTACGCCATTATTAGAATGGAAAGGATAGTTGAGGTCTAAAAGAACCATTAAATACAACCAAAGTAAGACAATTTTCTCACTTTGAATCTGTAGATTCTTTCAAAGAATCCTAGGGCAAGTTGGGAGAAAGGAGTCCTTTGGAAATCATCTGATCAGGTAGGATAACAGCTGTAGCTCCCACACTCCCAAATCCACTCTCTTTGGACTCCTGTTTTGACCTGCTCTTCAAAGATCTGAGACTCTTTTGCCATATTTATCATCATTGACACCTAAAAGAGGCATTTCCAGAGTCTCATCTAACCAGAGTCCTCTAGGATCCAGGTAGGAAATATTAAATGTGACAGTCACTACCCAGATTGAAGATGGCGAACAAGATTAAAATATTCATCTTTTCCTGCATTTTTCCTGCATTGAATAAATAGAAAAAGATAAGGTTAGGAATCAGAGATTATTCAAAGTTACTCCCAGAAAACAAAATAAGCTGAGTTGCTTTTGGTCCTTCTTCAAAAATCATGGTTTTTTAAATTAAAAATTTCCATTAGGAAAAGTATATGTGCCCACATGTGTATCCATATTACACACATAGGTATAAAGGTATATGCATATACATACAGTTGACTCTTGAACAATGCAGTGGCCGCTGACCCCCAGCACAGTCAAAAATTCCCAAAAACTTAACTACCAATAGCCTACTGTTGACCAGAAGCCTTACCAATGACATAAACAGTAAATTAACACATATTTTGTACGTTATATGTATTATACACTGTATTCTTAAGAGAAAATAAACTCGAGAAAAAAGTTCTTAAGAAAATTATAAAAAAGAGAAATAATACATTTTTATATTCATTAAGTGGAAGTGGATCATTATAAAGGTCTTCACACTGAGTAGACTGGGGAAGAAGAGGAGGGGTTGGTCTTGCTGTCTCAGGGTGGCAGAGATGGAAGAAAATCCACGTATAAGTGGACCCATGCAATTCAAACCTGTGTTGTTCAAGGTCAACTGTATATGAATCCTCTTGCTTCAGAAAAAAATACGTACTTTGTATACATATCTAACAAACCTGCACGTTGTGCACATGTACCCTAAAACTTAAAGTATAATAATAAAAATAAATAAATAATTTTAAAAATATATGTACTTTGCAAAACTATGGAGACCCAGTCTAGAAAGAGCTTTTGCAAATATTATGGCTTACATGCATATGGGATGAATAAAAAATTTATTGACTTTAGTGAAAACTATTCAGGATCTTCTGTGAAATAAATAAAGATAAGTAGTAAATTGGTTCAAACAAAGCAGTATAAATTCAGTAATATTCTACTCTCAGTTCAAGGATAAACAGAACAGGACTCCTGGTTGAAAGCTGATAAATGTGCTTCAAAGCATGGAACCTGGTATTAGATAGACCACACTGGGAAGGAATATTCCAGTAATATCCAATGATAATACCCATCCCTTGCCTAAAACCCAAACTACAGCAAACCAGCACTAACTGAAACCCATGCATTTTGCTAGGGCTTGGGAACGTGTCCGTATCAAAGCAAGAGGGAAGCTCCATCTTTGACTCTTATCTTGCTCAAGCTCTGAGCACGGCAGCGTACACTCTGCTACAGCAAAAACCCCATTGTGTTCCTTTTATTTTATAGAAGAAAAGACAAGACGGCTATGTGATTTATTCCTTGCAGAGGGCACACCTAACAATCTTTGTCCTTAAAAGTCAGCTATAGAGGTCCGATTTTGCAAGATGCAATTCTCCACCCAAAGGCAGAGTGGTTGCATTGGGATCTGCCACCCATGACCTCTTCCAGGGATGCTGTTCTACGAAGTATTTCTTATCTAACTTGGACCACTCACTTCTGCTCTTGGTGAATTTCTTATGATGACACCTGCGCTTGGTTATTTATTTCCTCCTTTTCACTTTTGATTGCCTCTATTAACGTAGCACATCATAATACCTTGCTCATTTATGTGACTGAATACTTATGTTTAATGGAGGGCAATTGTTTTCTGGATGGTTTTTATTTGAGTCAATAAAAAGGCAATATAAGGGGGAAAGTGTATTCTTCTCCATTCTAGTAACAGAAACAGTATTTAATTGACACTGTTGTATCACCTGCTTGCTTGCCAGACCCAGGAGTGTGGTTATAACGAGGGAAATGCAAACTGATTTTGAGCAATGAAGAATCATCTTGCAGAATGATCCCAACTTTGGAGGTTTGAAGCACAATGAAGAAGCCCCAGAGCCCTCCCTTCTTCTGCTGATTTACCTAGTAGTCACCTTCCCCAAATTTGCTCTCTGCCTCTTGCCTCTAGAGACGGTGTCCAGCTACCCTGTTAACTCTGATAAATTGGTTGTGTCAACATGGGCTCAGGTGTTCACAGGGAATCTGAGACTTTCATGCACGTCCGTGTGAAGAGACCACCAAACAGGCTTTGTGTGAGCAACACGGCTGTCTCTTTCACCTGGGTGCAGATGGGCTGAGTCCGAAAAGAGAGTCAGCGAAGGGAGATAAGGGTGGGGCCGTTTTATAGGATTTGGGTAGGTAAAGGAAAATTACAGTCAAAGGGGGTTTGCTCTCTGGCAGGCAGGAGTGGGGGTCGCAAGGTGCTCAGTGGGGGAGTTTTTGAGCCAGGATGAGCCAGGAAAAGGACTTTCACAAGGTAATGTCATCACTTAAGGCAAGGACCAGCCATTTTTACACTTCTTTTGTGGTGGAATGTCATCAGTTAAGGCGGGGCAGGGCATATTCACTTCTTTTGTGATTCTTCAGTTACTTCAGGCCATCTGGGCGTATAAGTGCAAGTCACAGGGGATGCGATGGCTTGGCTTGGGCTCAGAGGCCTGACAGAGACCTGGTCCCACCTCAGTGAGAATGCTGTGATTGATCAGTGATGATGCAAGCGAACCCCCAAATTAGGGCTCATCTCAGAGGGTTCTTAGGTTTGCTCCGGAAAGAATTCAAGAGCAAGCCAACAGTGAAAGAAAGCAAGTTTATTAGAGCGACAGTGTACAGTTAAGTGCCTGCTGCATAGACAGAGCAGGGATACCCTATAGGCAGAATAGCACTCAGGGATTGCTGGCTGGCTATGTTCATAGCCACTCCTAAGTATATGCTACATAAGGGGCAGGTTATTCACAAAGTTTCTAGAAAGGGGGCAGAGAATTTCCAGAACCATATAAGGTAACATCCGGGCATTGTCATCGCATCTGTAAACTGTCACGGTGCTGGTGGCAGTGTCCCATGGCATGCAAATGCATTATCATTCCTAGTCCAAGCTGGTTTTAGCTGGTGTCTTTGCTACATCCTGTCATAAAAACACATCCTACTGATCTTCTACCTCAATGATACCTGCTGGGGACACAGAGTGGGAACAGACACAACATAGCCTTTGCCTAAATGAAAGAGGACGGAGCCTTAGTATCCGGGTTGATTTCTGACATTAATGACCCTAATATGGTAGCCCATACGCAGGACCAGAGCTAAGTCATCACGGAAGAGTAAAGGAGCTTGCATTTACCGGTTTTCAAGACAACCTATTTGACTAGATCTGCGTGTATTCATCCATTTGTTTATTCCTCCAACAAATATTGCTGATGCCTCTGATGTTCCAAACACTGGTCTGTGCTATGAGGGCATGAAAATAAATAAAAAATTTCGGTCCTTGCCCTCAGAATTTACAATTCAGTAGAGATGATACAAAATCCATTAGTTATAACTGTGACACGTGCTACAAGGAAAACATTAGAGTGCTTCAAGCCCACATCACAGGATATGTTCCTTACACCAGGCAATGGTTTTACCTGACGAACTGTTTACTCTCCTTCCTACGTTTCAATCTACTTTTTATGTAAATGTGAGTTAATAATGTATTCTTCACTACTTCTGCTCCAGTACTTTCAATGCTTCTCACTGAAAGTTATTAAAAATAAAAAGGGGCTGTTAAACACCTTCAAGGAAGATTTAATGAAGCTAAACAGATGCAATGAGTCCTTTTGTAGGTTGGATGCATGTAATTTACCAAACAATACGAAGATATCAATACCAACTGGCAGAGCAATTAAAGGGAAATTCCTGGATACAGCAACTAAGAATCTGAGAGAGAGAGACAGAGAAAGAGAGAGAGAGAGAGAAAGAGAGAGAGAGACAGAGAGAGAGACTGGCTGACCCCACTTGGGTGGGAAGAGGTGGAGAAGTTAATAGTGAAATTTTATTCCCTGTGCCTTTCCAAACAATTAACACACACTGGCGTACAAAACACATGTATATAACATAGAACACACACACACATAATGCACTCACACACAAAAATATCCTCACAACACGGAGTTTGTTGCTATTATCATCATCTCCATCTCACAGATGAACTTAGACACAGAGGTGCTAAATTGAACTAAGTTTGCACACAGAGCACGTGGAAGAGAGAACAGTGCCAGGCAGTAGTTAGAGCACAGGCACTGGGGCCACAAAGCCAGATGTTCTGAATTTGAATCCTGGTTCCAACTTTCACCACTCTCCAACTACAAGAATAACAAGAAATTGTGCAGGTGACTCCTCTGTTAAAAGACAAAATTACAAGGAATCTAGTTTTGTAGCTCTTCATTGGGTTTAACCACAGTTCTAGAACCAGGCAACGATCCAAACAGAAAATGGTTGGGAATGCTCCCTCGACATGCGCAGGTCCTATTTATAGCCACAGGAAAGGAAGCGACACATGGAAAAGCCTGATTGGCTGTAGCCTGCATTTGCATAACTGGTCATGCTCTGGAAGGCTCAGCTTCTGATTGGCTGGAGGTTCAGCCGCTGTGATTAGTTGAGACTCGGGTACTTGTTACAAGCGTGTAATTCCAAGTTAGGTTGCAGTCTGTTTACCTACCAGCTTAAGTTACGTTTCACTATGTACCAAGAACGCTTTAAGGCCAAACTTAACACATGCATGGGGCAGCTTTAGGCCAAACTGCATTCAATGTAACACCTCTGTGTCTTAAGTTCATCTCTGCAACAGGGATGATGATAATAGCAACAAATTCAGTGTTGTGAAGATTGTATGTGTGTGCACTACATATATGAGTGTGTTATATGTTATATGTATATGTTTCATGTGGGTGTGGGTACGTGTGGTCGAAGAGTACTTGGCACATTGTATCTGCTCTCTACGTGCTAGCCATTCTATTATTTTCAGCCATTTAAAGGAAGCAAAATTCAGACAGAGTTAAGGAAATGATGTTCGGCCATACTACACATTTTGCAAACTTTGTCCTTAAATAAAGAACAGATGGCACAGCGCTGGTCACAGCGCTGGAACATCCGCATCACCTGTATCCCACCAACATCTGAAACCCTTTGCTCTGCCTAGGGACACTTCAGCTACTCCCACCGTAAGCTGAAAGGTCTCTTGTGTCTCCCTCACATCAGGACCCAGACCTGTGCACTGGGCTGCCCTATTTCGATGCCCCTGTGTGGGGCTTTAAGCAGAAACCAGTGGAACCATAAAGGAGCCACACAGAATCTATTCTGGCAACTGGCAGCTACATCCAATGCCCTGACTCAGAGGTGGCAACTGCTCCAGAGGCAGTGCCTAGGACTGGTGATGTCTGACACTCCACACAGTGTGTCTGTGCTTGTATCCAGCTGTGTTTCTTACAAACTGTGAGGTCTTGGGCAAGTAGCTTTATCTCTGTCTCTGCCTCAATTCTCTCATCTGGAAAATGGGCACAATAATTGCACCTTCCCCTTAAGATTCTTAGGATGGCCGTGTGGGGTGGCTCAAGCCTGTCATCCCAGCACTTTGGGAGGCTGAGGAGGGTGGATCACCTGAGGTCAGGAGTTCGAACCCAGCCTGGCCAACATGGCAAAACCTATCTCTACTAAAAATACAAAAATTAGCTGGGAGTGGTGGCAGGGGCCTGTAATCCCAGCTACTCAGGAGGCTGAGGCAGGAGAATCGCCTGAACATAGGAGGCGGAGGCTGTGGTGAGCCAAAATCATGCCACTGCACTCCAGCCTGGGCAACAGAGTGAGACTCCATCTCAAAAAACAAACAACAAAAAAAAGATTCTTAGGTGATTAAATGGGAACATAGGTGTAAACGTGCTCAGGCAGTTTCTGGACCGCAGTGAGTGCGACATAAGGCCACGTTGTCACAGATACAGGAAAAAGACATGAGAGAAATAGAAGAATATGGGTCTGGGAAAGTGGTTATTGGGCTTCATCCTCTCCCTGTGCGGTTTCAGTGAGAGTCCAGCCGCTGAGCACCCTTCAGGTCATGGGCAGGAAGGCCTGCAGCTCCTGCACAACCCAGGCCCTGCCCTCCCATCCACTCTGGCTGGCTCCTCTGGTTCCTGCTGACTCTCATCACATTTGCAATCACAGAATCCTGGGAATATCATTGAGCATTGTCTCATCCAACTAGACTGGACTCTTCTAGAATTCAGACAGGAAGAATTAAACTTGATTGTCTCAACACATTTTGGTGATGATAAAAAAATAAAATCAAGACACCAATATTTCCTCTGAATTTTGGATCTAGAAAAGGGTTGGGGGAAATCAGAGATTATTCAAACTTGTCTCTGATAAACAAACTGTATTGTTTATGATTCTCTCTAACAATCACATGGGCATGGGAAACAGTGATCTCTGAATTTTCTGTCTTTTTTTTATTTTTTTGAGACACACTCTCGCTCTGTCGCCCAGGCTGGAGTGCAGTGGCACGATCTCGGCTCACTGCAAGCTCCGCCTTCCAGGTTCATGCCATTCTCCTGCCTCAGGCTCCCGAGTAGCTGGGACTACAGGCACCCGCCACCACACCCAGCTAATTTTTTCTATTTTTTAATAGAGACGGGGTTTCACTGTGTTAGTCAGGATGGTCTCAATCTCCTGACCTCGTGATCTGCCCCCCTCGGCCTCCCAAAATTCTGGGATTACAGGCGTGAGCCACCGCGCCCAGCCTGAATTTTCTGTCTTAAGACATAGAGAAAGTGTTTTCAAACAGTGGAAACTCAGTAGAGGATAAATATTTGTACATGTTTATTAGTAGACGCATATACATGATACTAAAGGCTCAGCAGCTCTAATAAGGGGAGTTTAGGAACATCTGTGAAATAAATAAAGGGAAATTAGGACAATAGGTGATGGATCAAACAAGGTAGCACAACTCACATTAATTATTGTACAATTATACAATTAGAACAAATCTCCTGATTTATGGTTTATATTTGTGACTAGAAGCATCTAACATTTTCCTCTGAGGACTCTAATATATTACATTGGGTGAATGGATATTCCGATTCCAAATCTTAATCACTTTAAACACCAAACTGTATCACACTGAAATCCACTACTAGCAATGCGTTGTGCTGGAATGAGAATCACTACAGCTTTAGATGTACGTATTTTGAAAAGCAAATAGCATTGCTTTTATCCAACTTCAAGACAAGAGCACCAAGAAAACCTTGACTCATCCTGCTGGATGCTTGAGCATGAGAGCCCTGGATTCGGCTGGAATCCAGCACAGCCTGGAACACCTCCATCCTCAGTGACAGTGCCATCCAGCCTCAGACCCTGGGGATTTGAAGTCTGTGCTATTTTGACCATTTTGTGAGCTGAAAATTAGAAAACTCTCAGTCATCCACTCAAAGTTTCTGAAAGGCACTAAGTTCTCCACTGTAAATCCATAAGGTATTTTAAGAAATGACCGTGATTGTGCTAATGGTCTCCATTTTAATTTGGAAGGGCGGTACATCTTCTCTAGTCTGTGGGGAACTGGGATGTTGGTCACCACTTGACTAACATTGGCAGCATGCTCCCATTTTGTCAATGGGCAAAATGAGGGTAGATAGGTTAATTGCCTGCTGCAAGGCAACAGCACTCAGAAGTGTGATTTGATGCTTTCTCTCCATTGCTGATCAGGGCTTTATCTACTTATCCACAGAAATAATTAGGATCTGATATGGTTTGGCTGTGTCCCCATCCATATCTCACCTTGAATTGTAGCTCCCACAATTCCCACATGTTGTGGGAGGGACCTGGTGGGAGGTAATTGAATCATGGGGGTGAGTCTTTCCCATGCCGTTCTTGTGATAGTGAAGAAGTCCCATGAGAACTGATGGTTTTATAAGGGTGAGTTTCCCTGCACAAGCTCTCTCTTTGCCTGTTGCCATCCATGGAGGACATGACTTGCTCCTCCTTGCCTTCCACCATGATTTGAGGCCTCCACAGCCATGTGGAGCTGTCAGTCCATTAAACCTCTTTCCTGCATTAATTATCCAGTCTTGGGTATGTCTTTATTAGCAGTGTGAAAACGGACTGATACAGGATCATAATAATAACAATGACCAAACCAATTAATATTTAGTATAAATGTTTATACAACCCACATTGTGGACAGTTGGATACCAAATTTAAAATGATGAAATTATCTTTAATGAGAAAGGAGCTGCCTCCCCACCCTCCCAGGGCATCTCCTTGAAATATCATCCGTCCAGGAGGCACCAGGTCTTTTGATTTCACAACCCAAGGATCCCGAGCTCCTGACCTTGGAGCTGTGGGCACGTGCCTCTGGAATTAGCTCAGGTGTCTCCCACAAGGAATACCAGAAACAATCCCAGGTACATCTGTTTATCTCTTAAAAAAAAAAAAAGAGAATTTTTCATTGTTCTCTCTTCCACTTTATTATACAAAGTTGAATGAAATTCTGTCCAGACCTTGTACACATATTCAAGGTACTTTTGCATGCATGAGAATTAGTAAGTAATGCCTACTCGCTAATAAATGCTCCCTCTCTCTCTCTCCCCCGCCCTCTCCACCTCTCTCCCTCTCCCTCTCCCTCTTTCTTTCTCCCTCTTATTTGTAGGAAGAAAACTTTTATTTCACTCCCTTCATTCAGGCCTCTCTCTGTGAGTGGTCACCCGCCCCGACTCAGTATGAAGAACGGTTCATTTCTCTTCACAGCATTTACTACCACCTATTTTATTTTAATATGTTAATTAGCTTATTGCATTTATTCCTCATCGTTACTATCTAAGCTCCTTAGAGGAGGAACTTTTTTTTTCACAGCTGCATCCTGAATTCCTAGAGCAATTTGCTATAGTCAGCAAATATTGTTGAGCACATTCTTTTCAAAGCTATTTGCTGAGCAGTTACAAGATGCCAGGCACTTAAAATACCAGATGAGACCTGCTAAGCCTTTTGGATAGCTCAGTGGACCTACTACATAGCAATAACTTCCAGAGTTTATGCACAAACCATATTCTAGAATACAGAATCGAATGCCCTTCCTTCAGTACATTAAGCCACTTGTATTATTAGAAATCAAGATATAAGTGGCAAACAATACGTTGAGTTAATGACAAAAAGTAGTTTACAAAACCCTGTGTTATAACAAACTTCCAGGTTTTTCGTTTGTTTGTTTGACAGAGTCTCCCTCTGTTGCCCAGGCTGCAGTACAGTGGTATGATCTTGGCTCACTGCAACCTCCACCTCCCGGGTTCAAGCGATTTTCCTGCCTCAGTCTCCTGAGGAGTTGGGATTACAGGGGCCTGCCATCACACCTGGCTAAATTTTGTTATTTTTAGTAAAGATGGGGTTTCACCATGTTGGCCAGGCTGGTCTCAAACTCCTGACCTCAAGTCATCCACCCGCCTCGGCCTCTCAAAGTGTGGGATTACAGGCATGATTCCTGTTGGAATCATGTATTTTCTGCCAGCAGCTTTTGAGCCACTTAAGCAGGTGACAGCCGACACCTAGAAGAACATACATAGGGAAATAGTCACCATGCCCAGCCTAGGTTCTTTAAATTATATGTCTTAACTTCCATTATCAGAAATAGTGCAGCATTTTGAAAATATTCTTACTTTTGCAAGCCGATTTTAGACTCATCTCTGAAGTTCCTAAGACTTTGAAAGATAAAAATTCTTCTGGTTTGTACATACAAATCCTCTGCGGTCACCCTACCTCTGTGCTGTTTGAGCATTACTTTCTGGGTCTCTCCTGGCTCTAACCTGCCTGAAAGACCCTGGAGAACAGGCCCCACATCTTTACTGTCTTGAAGGCCCCACTTCACTCTTCAAGGGAGATGTACACACGACCCGTGCGATGGGGCATGCAGAAAGAAAACATGGCTCCACACAGAGGATGAGACAGGGGTTGGGATCAGATACACCAGAGTAAGATGTCTTCTTCCTGTGCCACTGAGTAATTGTGTGACCATGAGCAGGATGCTTGCGCTCTATGCGTCAGTTTCCACACTAGCCAAATGGAGATAGTAATAGCAGCAACACCCTCCCTGGCTTCTATAAGGACCAAATGAGGTCAGGTGTGCAAAGCCCATAGTCAAAATGGTCAGGGCATGGCCATTCCTTGGGGGCGGGGCTGGGAGGGCGAGGGATGGAGGGGGTGGATGGAGTCGGGGAGGGTTCTATTAAATACATTAGATTTTGGAAAGTTCTATCCAGTGTTCAGGTCTCTAGGGTGGAAGAAGGCTGGGAGGAGTGAATTGGGGAAAAAAGAAAGGGAGCTAAGAGAGTGAAAACATTTCACTCTATTTTAGGCTCTAGCAAAAAAACAATAATTGGTTGAGGAGTTAAAAGGAAGAGTCTCGTAAGAGATTCTTATCTTTTCATGGAGAACTGTAGTAATTTTGTCCTGTGAAGGAATTGAAGTTTAACTCTAATTTACTAACTCTAATTTAATCTAAACTTAGAGAGATCACTATATAACAAGACCCAAAATTTATAACAGCCACCAGTTTTTGTCACAAAGTCATCCCAAGAAGTGTATTGAACACAAATTACATCCATCTATCATGCTTAGTCATATGACATTGTAATCGTATCGGTGAAAGTGATCAGATATTAGCCATTTCACATGGGCCAATTTAGTAAGAGTCACCAAACTAAACAGATAGAGCCACCCAAATATTGACTAAAATCCACATTAATATAATTAATGTACACTTTCTTCAAATCGGATTCCAGAACTTACTTCATCTTCAAATATTCGCCCTGGCCCTGACCTTGGTTTTGCTCAAATAAAATAGTCCAAAAGCACCCTCTGAGCAGTCACCTAAACCGAGGCTTCTCATTCAATCAAACTGCCTCACCTCCTCCCTTTACAAACATCTGATACCCCCGGGGGCTATTTCCTTCAGATGAATTTAGAAGACTGCTTAGCCATTAGGCATTTCTGTTTTGCTCTAAATATCCACTTATAAGTGCAAATTTGCCAGCGAGCCCCAGCGCCTTGTATGACTGAGTCATAAACTGCACATGGTTCCGTTGCTCTAACACAATTCGCTGCAGGGCTCGATACTGTGCATCTGTCAGAATCATGAATTTTCTGCCAGCAGCTTTTGAGCCACTTAAGCAGGTGACAGCCGACACCTAGAAGAACATATATAGGGAAATAGTCACAAAAGATTGTAATGTGAAATGTTAGGACCATTTAAACACCAGAATGTGGAAGGGCTATAGACTTTTCTCTCTCTGCAAGGGATACAGGTCAAGGGGCTCCTGTTATAATGGGCAGAATTCCCCTCAAGCTGCTGCATTAATTAATGAGACCTGTGCCAACCGAGAGAATCATGTCCTGCCCCAGGCACATTTTGCTTCTGCTGACTTTTCCTGAGCTCTCATCCAGCTTCTATTCATCCTGCTGGCTGCCCCAGTACACTGTCAGTGTTAGGGTGACTGTTCCCAGCAGGGCCCCCTCTGGGCAGCCCTCAAAAAGGTTCCAGGCCGGCTCTCCATCCTGCATGGGCAGATGACCACAAGCCCCTGTTTGCCCAGGGCAGTTGTGGGATAATTAGTAATAGCAATTGTTTTATTCATAAAAGCATCCCTGTTTGGAGAATAAAGTACACAGTTGCACTAGCATGGTCCACACCTGCTAACAGAGACACTCAACGTCCTCAGCTACAACACACTCCAGTCATGTAGCCCCTTCCCATAGAGCAACCCCCAGCAGCCCTGCCACCTGGTCAGGTAGACTGGCCCCCCCAGAGACCTGCAGACTTCCTGGGTGTCACCATCCATGTCACCATCCATGGTGCCCCCAAGTTTTAAGCTGTCTATGGAAAGGTTACAAAGTGGCAGAGCTAGGATTCAAATTCAGCAAGTCAGTTCCACAGCCAACAGCTGGTAGTAGAGGTCCCCATCCGTTGCTGGGGGAGTTTATAAGGAGCCAGCCAGTTTGGAGAAAGGGCGGGGGGTTGGAATCAAAGCAAGCTTGGCTTTGCAGATGATGCAGAAGATGACACAGAGGGCGCTTCTAGGCAGAAAGAATGCCACGGGTCTGGTGAACACACAGGACTGTCTCTTTGGGGGTTAGTGGCTGGTGAGTGGCCTGTGTACCCCTCATTCATTCCACAAATGTGCCTGAGGACCTAGGCTGTGTCATGCTGGCTTCTAGGTCCTGCAGCAGCAGCCAGCAAGGTCTCTCTGCTCAGGAAATTTACATGTTAGTGAGTGAGACAGAAAGCAAATAAATACATCCTCACTATTATTTCAGATTGTAAGGAGTGTTTTGAAGGACAGGAAACAGAACGATCTTACAGTGCAGTGGACATGAGGATGCAGGCCCAGCGCTTCCACTGCTCCTGCCTCGGGACATCTTCCCCATCTCTCTTCTTTATCTTCTTCTCCCTCAGGTCTTTCTGAGCTCACATGTCACCTCCTTGCTGAACTGTTTCCCGATAATGCTGTCTACAGAGGCTTAGGGTGTCCTGGTCTGGAGCAAGCCAGTGTAGCCAAGTGCTGGTGACGATGGTAGGTGGGAGGCAGGTAGGGTCTTGTGGGGTTCTGTGGGTCACGATGAGGGTCTCAGATGTTCCTCTGAGCCTCCAATGGTGAGGGATGTGGCAGGGAAGTGACATGATATAATCTATGTTCTGAAAGATTTCTCCACCTGCTCCGTGGAGAATGGATGGCGGGAGATAAATGTGAGTGAACCTGAAAGCTTTGGAAGAGGTTGGATAGATGGTCTTAATTCATGTTCGGTGTGTGCCAGGGCTCTGCTTCCACTTGTCTCCAGAAGCCAACACCACAGGGCCCTCCTGAGATAGATGTGACTAAACTCTAATATATATAAATACACTAGTTGACTCGGTAGGATTTAAAATCAGACAGGAAGAATTCCAGGACACATTTCCAGTTCTCCAGGTGTTAATTTCATGGCCAATCAATTTACTTCCTCCAGTGTGAAAGAACAGCCCAGAAGCTAATTTTGAGAACCCATGAACTTGTACCTACATATGAGACCCGCATACGAAACTTGTGGAAAACCTTCTGAATATGGCTCTGGAAAACCAGCTGCCTCTGACCACCATTTCTTGCCCACGTAGGAAATATTTTTGAAATTGAAATGCAAAGGAACTCTTTGGTGTTATTATTTTCTTTACATTGACTAGCAAAAGAAGAATTAAAATTGATGTAATTCTTTTTTTTTTTTTTTTTTTTTTGGAGACAGAGTCTCGCTCTGTCACCCAGGCTGGAGTACAGTGGCACAATCTCGGCTCACGGCAACCTCCACCTCCCAGGTTCAGGCGATTCTTCTGCCACAGCCTCCTGAGTAGCTGGGACTACAGGTGTGCACCACCATGCCCAGCTAATTTTTGTATTTTTAGTAGAGACAGGGTTTCACCATGTTGGCCAGGCTAGTCTCGAACTCCCGACCTCGTGATCTGCCACCTCAGCCTCCCAAAGTGCTGAGATTACGGGCATGAGCCACCTCGCCCGGCCCAATGTGATTCTATAAATAAAATACATAGAACAGTCCCAACATGAGAAGCTGTGGTCATATTAAATTAGCCCTGTGCCTAAGGCTGTCCAGGATGCAGGCCCAGAGCTTCCACCCCGCCTCCCACAGGACATCGTCCCCTCTCTATTCTTTATTTGATTCTCTTTCAGATCTCTCTCCACTCACATGCCACCTCCTTGTGGAACCCTTTCCCAAAGATGCTGTCTCCAGTGGCACAAGGCGTCACGGTCAAGAGTAAGCCAGTGTAACCCATGATGGGGAATACCATCTTAGTCATTTGGAGTGGCTACAACAAAGTGCTGTGGACTGGGTGGCTTATAAACAACAGAAATGTCTTTCTCATGCTTCTGGAGGATGGAGGGCTGAGATCAAGTTGCCTGTGTGATCCGGTTCTGGAAGGGTCCTTGTCTGGGTTGCCAGCTTGTCCCTATGTCCTCAAATGGTGGAAAGAGGGCTGGAGAGCTGTCTGGGGTTCCCTTTTGAAGGGCACTAGCCCTATTCATGAGGGCTCCACCCTCATTACCTCCCGAGGCCCCAATCCCTTATACCATCAAACCAGGCATCAGGATTCTGACATAGGAAAGTTGAAAGGACACAAACATTCAGTCCATTGCACTCGTCCCTCACCCTAGAACTTCCCCCATCATGCAGTCCTTTTGTTTCTACCCAGCTCCAATTCAGCTTCCTGGGTGAATGTGCTAATCTCAGGACACAATTCTCTCTGGGGCTGTGAAAGTCTCATTGATTCAAGAGTTTGCAGAGAAGTCTACCCACTGAAATGTGAGCAGGGAACTTTCGCAGGGCCCAGAGAAGGAGGAAACTTCTGCCAGGGCCCAGAGAATGCAGCCAGCTTGAGAAGGTGAGGGGTTTACTTATCATCTTTCCTGCCGCTTTCCTTCCATCTCTCTGTTCCAGTCTGCAGTATCAGAACCTGGCTGGCGGGCGGGGGCTGAGTGAGAGCAGAAAGAGAGAAGAAATCCTTTTCACTGCAGATTTCCAGGCTAAAGATAATCACTTGATATTTCATAATATTTAGAATTTTGATTAATAGTTTAATGGTGTATTAGGGTTCTCCAGAGGGACAGAACTAATAGGATATATGTATATATGCAAGAGAGTTTATTATGGAGGATTGGCTCTCAGGATCACAGGATCCCAAGGCAAAGTCCCAGCATAGGCTGTCTGCAATCTGGGGACGAGAGAAGCCGATAGTGGCTGAGTTGGTGTCAGAAAGCCTCAAAACTAGGGAAGCTGACGGTGCCGCCTTCAGTCTGTGGCAGAAGGCCCGAGAGCCCCTAGGAAAACACTGGTACAAGTCCCAGAGTCCAAACGCCTTAGAACCTGGAACCTGATATCCAAGAGTAAGAGGACTGGGAGGAAGCATCCAACACAGAAGAAAGAAGGAAACCAGGGGACCCAGCAAGCAATGTCATCCCATCCTCCTCCACCTGCCTTGTTCCAGCCACGCTGGCAGCTGAGTGGATGGTGCCCACCCACATTGAGGGAGGGCCTTCCTCTCCCAGTCCACTGACTCAAATGTCCATCTCCTCTGGCAACACCCTCCCAGACACACCCAGGGACAATACTCTGCCAGCCGTCTAGGCATCCTTCAAGCCAATCAAGTTGACATCTAATATCAAACATCACAGATGTGCTGTTTTAATTTAGGAAAGACCACTGGACTTTTTTTTTTTTTTTAGCCCAATATTGAGGTGGCTGGTCCTGGGCTGGCTAACATTTTCAACCAGGGAGAGGGGAGGGTTGCCCCTCTGAACACATATTGATTGCATTCCAGGGGCTGGCCCATCTGCAGAACAACTATATGTGTTCCTTCCTCCTTTACTCTTCCTTTCAAAAGAGATTTGTAGAGGAATGAAGACATCCTGCTGTGGAAGGAACACAATTGTGATAAACCCCAGCTTTCTTACCTCCTTGCTTTAAAAGTTCAAACATTTCCTGAAATGCTTTCATTTATTCACGTTGACTTCTGTTTTGAGTAGAAACGTTCCCCTAAACTGAATGTGCAGACCACTTTTCTTCAGGCATGTTGAATACATGCAAACGTCAGCCGTGCATTGATAGTCCTGGTTTTCCTACACCTCTGCCTGAAATGTCCCTTTTGTATTTTTTTAAAGCATCTGGTTGTGAAATGATGTCACCTGGAGAAGGAGCCAGATCATGGTCCCACCTCTTAGTGGCAGCAGATTTCGGGGCTTCATCAAGGATGCATCCTAGAAAGACTAGACTTTGGAGATGGGTACAGTTCATTAGAAGTCCTATGAGTACCAGGGGGCATGTCTTGTTCATTTTCTGATCACCACAATTGGCTTACACACCACCTTGAAAATTGTTAACACTAAGATGTTGGTTCAACTTCATTCTAATTTTCAAGTTTGTTCCGTTGTAAGGGACAGAAACAGAGTCAGAAGCCACTAAGAACCTAAGAGGTGGCTTTGAGCACATGTGTCTTGAAGGAAAACTAGGGATTTTCATGGACTTGGGGAGAAGAAGGGGAGCCATAGGGACCAGCACCCTGGATATGGGAGATGGCGGCAGAGCTGCCCTGTCTTTGCAGGTCCAGCGCTTCACTGCTGGCCTCTGTGTGGCCTCTCTCTTTCTCACAACAGCCAGACCTTTACCATGAGGTAGACCCAATGCCCAGAGGCCCCAACTCCCTCCTCCTAGTCTGTGACTCCAAAAGTACAATTGCAACTGTAAACTCCCAGAGAAAGACTGAGAGGCCAGGCCTGGGTCTCATGCCCACATGATTGGCCCCAGTAGGGCCATGTGCCCTCTTTGGCCAGGGGAGGGAATTCATACCCTCTTTATCAGAAAAGTGGGAAAAGGAAAGTTTTCTGAGCAGACAAAATAAAATTAAAATAAAATCTAACAGCACCTTCAATCCCTAGGTATATACCCAGAAAAATTGAAAGCATATGTCCATATAAAAACCTACATATCAATGTTCAATAGAAGCATTATCTAAAATAGCCAAAAAGTGGTCATGCATGGTGGTTCACATCTGTAATTCAAGCACTTTGGGAGGTCAAGGCAGGCGGATCACTTGAGGCGAGGAGTTTGAGACCAGCATGGCCAACATGGTGAAACCCTGTCTTTACAAAAAAATGCATAAATTAGCTGGAAATGGTGGTGCATGCCTGTAATTCCAGCTACCCAGGAGGCTGAGGCAGGAGAATTGCTTGAACTTGGGAGGTGGAGGTTGCAGTGAGCCAAGATCACACCACTGCACTCCAACCTGGGCAACAGAGCAAGACTCCATCAAAAAAAAAAAAAAAAAAAGCCAAAAAGTAGAAGCATCCCATGTCCATCAGCTTATGAATGAATAAATAAAATGTGATCTATATGACAGAATATTATTCACCCATATAAAGGAATGAGGTACTGATCCATGCTACAATGCAGATGAACCTTGAAAACATGATGCTGAGTGACAGAAGACAGACACAAAAGGCCAAGTATTGTATGAGTCTATTTATATAAAATTTCCATCACAGGCAAATCTATAGAGACCTAGTCAATTAGTGGTTTCCTAGGGCTTGGAGGAGAGAGAATGGGGGAGGAAATGCTAACAGGTGCAAAGTTTCTTTTTCAGTGACAAAAATGTTCTAAAATTTATTATAGTGAAAGTTGCCCAATTCTGTGAATACTAAAAGCCATTGAGTGGTACAGTTTAACAGTTGAATCTTAGGGTATGTAAATTATAGTGTCATAAATGTATTAAAAAGAAAATAACATGGACTATGAGATAGGGGCAAAATCAAACAGAGCCTAATGTCATTCATTCAATAGGCATTGTAGTATCTACATATGGCAGGCACTGCCATCTGCTCAGAAGCCAAGGAGGACTAAGATGTGAATATTCCCCTGAGATCTCACAGGCTTTACAAGAAACAGACTTCTCATCCAACAGAGTCCATCAAGAGAGGAGCACAACAAGGAGAACTGCCAGGGACCAAAGCAGTTTAGAGGATGTGGTGATGAACTCTACCCTGTGGCAGGAGGTCGGGGAGGAGATCAGAAAAGTTTCACAGCAGAGACCATGACCGAGTGGAGTCTTGAAGGGTAAAGCTGTCCCAAAACCAAGATGGGGAAAGAGTGCTCCAGGCTGAAGCAGCATAACAAAGCCATGATGGCAAGGAGAAGCTGGATGCCCGAGGAGCTAAGGAATGGGTTAGGGGGACAGAATGGGAGTGTGACTGGGGAAGGACATACAGGGAGCCACATAGGCATGGTCTCCACCAAGACGCCTCGTCCACCCTGATAAGGAAGGAACCAATCATGCTGATGAGAAGCTCTTTTTTATTGTTAATTAAAGGAAAGTTCTGATGGTCCCGAAATAAGGACAATGACTCATAGCTACAAGGCTCTTGCCATGTGGAGGGCTCTGTGCAAAGGGTGTCATTTAATCCCATAACCACCCCATGGGGCATGTGCTGTTCTTGTTCCTATAACAGGTAAAGAAACTGAGGCTCATGGAGTTTGCATATCTAGCCAGTGATTTCTCAGTGGTAGGCAGCGGATCTGAACTTCAAATGCAACTATATTAGTCCATTCTCACGCTGCTAATAAAGACATACCCAAGACTGGGTAATTTATAAGGGAAAGAAGTGTAATTGGCTCACAGTTCATCATGGCTGGGGAGGCCTCAGGAAACTTAACAATCATGGAGGAAGGGGAAGCAAACCTGTCCTTCTTCACATGGTGGCAGGAAGGAGAAGTGCTGAGCAAAGGGGGAATAGCCCCTAATAAAACCATCAGATCTCATGAGAACTCACTCACTATCATGAGAACAGCGTGAGGATAACTGCCCCCCTCATGCAATTACCTCCCGCCTGGTCCCTTTCATGACACATGTGGGGATTATGGGAACTACAATTCAAGATGAGATTTGGGTGGGGACAGAGCCAACCCATATCAGCAACTTTTCACTCCCCAAGTCTGATATTTAGCCACTATATTACACTGCTTCTCCTAACAACAACAAAAAAGTAATTTATATTGGCAATGGGAAATTTTTACAATTCTTAAACACAAAGCATTATTACTACAAAGCTAATATCTGAAGAGTTGATACTTGTGTAGAAATCATTAACATTGTATGCTCCCAACCTGATTTCAGTAAATGAGAGCATTTTTCTCAAAATCCAAAATTTCTGCCAGAATGAAGTGGTCCAGTAGTTCATTGTGTATTCACAATGATTGCTAGGTACTCTGCATGGAAACTCAAATGATTCTGGATCAGTGAGTCCTAAACAAACCATATCAGGAGAAGGCCAAGCTTCACATTCTTGCCAGAAAGGGCTGTTTTTAATGCATACATGTATTTTAACAACAGCAAAAATTTACTGAGCATGTACAGTAAGTCAAAACTATTCTAAGCACTTTGCACATATTGGCCCAGGTAATTGCACAGTAATCTATAAGTTATGCATGATTATCTTCATTTTACATGTGAGGATACCACGGTATTAGAAGACTAAATTACTTGCTCAAGGTCACACAGGGAAACAGTAAGTCCAGCTTCAGAGTGTGTGTTTAACCATTACGCTACCCTCCCCCCTACTCACCTGGAAAATCTGGTGTGACCCTATTTAACATAAAGAAGAATTAGACTTGTAATCCTCCCAGCCTGGGCAACACAGTGAGACCCCGATCTCTACCAAAAAAAAAAAAAAATTAGGGAAAGGGATGGTTCAACTTGGATCCTTCCCAAAAGAGCTTGGTTATTAACGTGTCACCAGAAATACTTTGGCCGAAGATAAAAATACCTGATACAAAAATTAGCTGGGCGTGGTGGCACACACCTGTAGTCCCAGCTATTCAGGAGGCTGAGGCAGGAGAATCACTTGAACTCAGGAGACAGAGGTTGCAGTGAGCTGTGATTGCCCCACCGCACTCCAGCCTGGCGACTGAGTGAGATTCTGTCTAAACAACAACAACGACGAAAAACCCGATAATTGGTCCCACTACATAATTCCCAAGATAATTAATTGTAAATGAATTGTAAGTAAAGTCAATGTATATCAATGTCCCAAAATATTTGATAAATAAAAATCTGAATGAGGGTAGATGATTATAGCTTTTATTACCTGTTCTGCATTATGAGTTGAAGATACTGTGTTAATTTCCTATCACTACCATAATCGATTACTACAAACTCAGTGGCTTAAAACAACACAGATTTATTATCTGATGGTTCTAGAGGTCTGAAGTCTTGAATCAAGGTATCAACCTTGATCTCCAGGCCTGCATTCCTCTTGCAGGCTCTAGATGATCATATGTTTCCATATCTTGTCTAGCTTCCAGAAAACACAGAAATTTCTTGTCCCGTGTCCTTTCCCACAATCTTCAAAGCCAGCTGTGTAGCTGTCTTCTCTCCTCCATGACCTCTGCTTCATGATCACATTTCCTTCTTTGATGCTAACCCTCCTTAAATAAATCCTGAAATATCCAGATAATATCCAATGTCAGGATTTGCAAAATACCTTTTGCCATATGCAGTAACATATTCACTGATTCCAGGGATTAGGACACGGTAATGGTTCATTTTATGTGTCACCTTGACTAGTCCATGGGATGCTCAGTTATTTGATCCACATTAGTCTGAGTGTGTCTGTGTGAGTGTTTTTAGGTAAAATTAACTCTTAAATTGGTAAACTATGTAAAGCAGATTGTCTATGCTTATCCAATCCATTGAAGGCCTGAATAGAACAAAAAGGCTGATTTCCCTGAGTAAGACAGAATTCTCCAGCCTTTTGACCTTCAACCAGAACACTGGCTTTCTCCTCCCTTTAGACTTAAAATGAAATATTGACTCTTCTTGAATCTCAAGCCGGTCAGCCTTGGAGCTGGAATTGCAGCATCCCATCTCCTGGTCCTCAGGCCTCTGGACTGGAACAAGAACAAAACCACTGGCTCTCTTGTATCTCCATCTTGCCAGCTCAGCCTGCAGATCTTAGGGCTTGGCAGCCTCCATAATTGTATAAGCCAATTCCTTGCCATAAATCTCGTGTGTGTGTATGTATATATATCTACACAGACATATGTGTGTATATATATTTATATATACACACGTATGTGTGTAGTATATATGTACACATGCATGTATGTGTGCATATATACATGCGTATGTGTACATATATGTGTGTGTGTGTCTCCTATTGGTTTTGTTTCACTGGAGAACCCTAATACAGATGTAAACATCTTTTGTGGGCCATTATTCAGCCTACCTATCACAGGTACAAATATGTTCACACCCTTTCTGTTTTCTAATTAATTATTTTTGCACCCACTAGAATAATGTCTCTTGCATGAATCCAAGTTGCTGAAAGTGCGGCCATCAAATCCCCTGGGGTCCTTAAAAATGTAGCCCTCTGGGGTCTGTGCTGGACCTCCTGTGGGGGATACCGTGAAGGGCTGCCCAGATCCTCCTTCAACACAACACCTATTGCACAGATGATGGGAGGGATGTCAGCAAATAGCCTTAAGCTATAGCCCAAGACCACAGAAGCTACCTTCCCCATGGTACACCCTTCCCAGAGCATACTTCATCCAGTGATTGATCTATTCAGCCCCATAAAGGTCTGGCCATCTCTGTCTGATTTTGAGCACCTCTGAAGTTTCTTCCTGGTGCCAGAGCACCCCATGGGTGCAGTTGCAGCTACAATGGCCTTGACTTCTCCTTCTGCCCACTCCTGCTTCCTTTCCTTCCCCGCATGGGTGATGAGGGACTTCTTAATACACATGTTTACAAAGGAGACCTCAAGTGACTCTTTCTAGAATCTAGGAAATCTGTTCCTAGAGCACTGTGCTGAGCCCTGCATATGTAAGCTTAACTCTATTCTGGAGTCTATTTCCTGGAAACTCTACCTGAGTTATCTACTGTATTCATTTTCTATTTCTTCAGTTACAAATCACCAGAAACTTAGTGGTTTAAACCAACCCAAATTTATTCTTAGAGTTCTGAAAGTCAACATTCTAAAATCAAGGAGTCAGCAGGGCTACATTCTTTTTGGAGACCTGAGGGGGAAATCCATTTTATTGCTTTTATAGCATCTAAAGGACACCTGCATTCCCTGGCTAGTGGCCCCTTCCTCATGTCACTCCCATGTTTTGGCTCTGACATCACATTTCCTGCTGCTAAGGCTAAACACCCTGCCTCTCTCTTATGAGGACCCTGTGATTACAGTGGGTGATTACAGATTCTCCAGTACAGTCTCCCCATCTCAAGACCCTTCATGGCATCTGCAAAGGCCTTTCTGCAATACAAGGCAATATATTTGCAGGTTATGAGATTTACGACTTGGACATCTCTGGGGGACAGTTATTGGGCCTACCATACCCACTGAATCGGAATCTCAGAAGTGGAGTTGTATTAGTCCGTTTTCACACTGCTATGAAGACATACCTGAGAGTGGGTAATTTGTAAAGGAAAGAGGTTTAATTGACTCACAGTTCAGCATGGCTGAGGAGGCCTCAGGAAACTAACAGTCATGGCAGAAGGGGAAGCAATATGTCCTTCTTTACTTGGCAGCAGGGAGAAGAAGAATGAGTAAAAGGGGTAACGCCCCTTATAAAACAGTCAGATCTCATGAGAACTCACTCACTGTCATGAGAACAGCATGAAGGTAACCGCCCCCATGATTCAATTACCTCCCACTGGGTCCTTCCCACAATACATGGGGATTATAAGAACGATAATTCAAGATGAGATTTGAGCGGGGACACAACCAAATCATATCAGGTGTCAAGAATCCACATTTTTGGCTTGGCACAGTGGCTCATACCTGTAATACCAGCACTTTGGGAGGCCAAGGTGGAAGGATAGCTTGAGGCCAGGAATTTGAAACCAGCCTGGGCAACATAGTGAGACCCTGCTATCTCTACAGAAAATTAAAAAGTTAGCCAAGTGTGGTGGCATAGGCTTTCCCAGCTACTCAGGAGGCTGAGATGGGAAGATTGCTTGAGCCCAGAAGTTTGAGGCTGTAGTGAGCTACGATCACTACTGCACTCCAGCTTGGACCACACAGCAAGACCCTGTGTCAAAAACAATAATATATATTTTAAAAGAGTCCACATTTTTTATAAGTCCTTGAGGTAATATTTATGTATAATTGAGTTTGAAAATTGCTTTCCTAAATCAATATACTAAGTTCTGGCCTTAATTCAGCTTGGCTTATGGTGTGTTTATTTTCAGGTTCCTTGACATTATTTCTGATCAATTACAACCATTAAATCCATCAGACATAAAATAATACCATTAAACTTTAAATGGGAAAGGGTTCTCCCTAGAAACCAGTGAGTACCGGTAGGGGCAGCTTTTGAGAGCCACTGAAGCTCCTCCCCCAACTCCCATTGCCCCAAACCACTACCCCTTCCCACAATAGCTGCCTGCTCACCACACCAAAAGGGACATTAATTCAGGTGAGAAGCATTAAAAAATCTGTTCCAAGACAGCTGACTTACTATTCAAATACCAGATAAAAACTGGTAGCTTCTCACACACATACACACACACACACACAATCACACACACAATGTTCATTTCTGTTTGACCAAGCCCCTGTTACTTCCTTTCCAATTAAATTTAACAACTGTTTCCTGGCAGTCTTAATGCCAAGTCCAGTGCTGCCTGCCTAGGGTTTTGTAGGAGAACAGAGCAAGTCCTAGTGATCTTGCAACTTACAAAGTAGTAGACTGTCTTTAGAGTTAAACATATCTGTGTGTGTGTGTGTGGACATAATTAATATATTTTGTCTCTCAGAGCTATATGCATATATATATATATATATATATATATATATAAACACATACAGCACAAACACATATACATATATATTTATTTAAGTATGCTTATAAATGCCTTGCCTTTGTTTGGACTACGTTGCTTCCAGACATTTAAATAAGCAAACAACCAAAGAGACTGGGGAATCACATGTGATAAACAGGTGTCCCAGGGCCTAGAAGACAGGGAGGAGGCGATAAAAACGCTGGAGTCCATGAGGCTCCTGAGTGATGTCCACAGGAGCAACAACGACATTCTCATCACAGGGAAAACTCCGGCCCTCTGTAATTACAGTCAGCCTGAGGTTCCTTTTAGACTATTGGTACTCTGGGAGTAGTTTGCATCTAAATTAAAATTGGACCTCAAAGCAGTCAGATGAGGTTGCATTTCTTCAGATAGAAAAATGTGACAGGCAGGTTACTAATTGCTAGGGAGCTCTGCACCAGTGGCTGTAGAGAGCAGAAAAGGAGATAATAATTAAGCAGGTGGGGGTGCACTCAGCAAGAAGAACAGTAGAAAACCAACTGGGTGTCAGCAACTCACCCTGGAATGCATGATTTCTCCTACCATATATTAGATGTATAACACATAAGTGTGTGTTTTATATATAATGTTACTTCTTACATTACTTTTCTAAAATATATAGGCAATATATATAGAATAATGTAAAGATAATACTATATATAAAAACATGATATATAATGCTATTTTTACTTTAATTTTATAAAATATGTATAGTCACATATAGTATATATTTACATTTTCAATACCAAGTATTCATTTATATAAAATACAGTCTTACTTTTTAAAATTTAATATTTTTTTTGAGACAGGGCCTTGCTCTGTCACCCTGGCTGGAGTGCAGTAGTACAATCACTTTTCACTGTAGCCTTGACCTCCTGAGCTCAAGCAATCCTCTCACCTCGGTCTCCCGAGTAGCTGGGACCACAGGAGTGTGCCACCCTGCCCAGCTAATTTTTGTATTTTTTGTAGACATGGTGTCTCACCATGTTGCCCAAGCTACTCTCAAACTCCTGGGCTCAAGTCTTCCTCCCACCTTAGCCTCCCGAAGTGCTGAGATTACAGGTGTGAGCCACTGCACCTGACCCAGTCTTAATTTATGACTTTTTAAAAAATTTATCCTCTTTGATGATAAAATAAATCATCTCACTAGAAAAACTCTAAGAGTGAGTGCAGCAGCCACACAGCTTTTGGTTAGGCCTCCCCTTTGGTGCTGCTTTGCCATTCTAAATATTTATGGGGCCATTAATAAATACATCTGTCTGCACCACCAACATGACATGACAGGGTATTATGTTAAGACAGAGAATCTACTTTGTCCTTAGGACCCCTCCAGATTTTTTTTTTTTTTTTTTTTGCTTCACTAGAATAATAGACACCATATGAGGAAGGAAAAAACCTGCATGCCTGCCCTCAGACCTGCCCACTGAGTTCTTTACTGATGAAATTCCCAAACCTCCATCATCAGAATAATGTAGGGCATCTCCAGATTCATGTTCCTTCCTTATGGGACAAACTCAACTCTCCTCACCTGTGAAAAACTGGTTGCATCCAAGGGCTTTGTTCCTTGTTTTGCTTCATGGCACAATCACTGCCGCATTTAGAAAATCAGCTGACAGAGTGTGTAAGGGACCATAAGGTGATGTGGTTTGGCTGTGTCCCCACCCAAATCTTATCTTGAATTGTAGCTCCCATAATTCCCACGTGTCATGGGATGGACCCTGTGGGAGATAATTGAATCATGGGGGCGGGTCTTTCCCTTGCTAGTCTCATGACAGTAAGTCTCACATGATCTGATGGTTTTATAAAGGGGGGTTTCCCTGCACAAATTCTCTTCTCTTGTCTACCACCATGTGAGATGTGTCTTTCACTTTCTGCCGTGATTGTGAGGCCTCCCCAGCCACGTGGAACTATGAGTCCATTAAGCCTCTTGCTTTTGTAAATTGCCCAGTCTCAGGTATGTCTTTATCAGCAGTGTGAAAAAGGACTGATACATTAGGTAATGTATTTGCTGTTGAGAACAGGGTCAGCTGAGGGGTGGGGAGCCTTGTAGGCCTGTCCTGGTGAGTGACACATCCATCTTCACTGTCCACTTTCATTAAAACATGGAGAATCACAGACATGGAGGATGATCACTCAGCTTGCTGGTTCTCTTTCTCACTCTCCCCAGGTTCCTGTACTTAATTCCTTTAGTTTCTCAAGACAGATGATGGCCAAAGGCAATATCTACAACTAATCTAGATAGCTGCTTCAATGGAAAGAATTATAACTCTCTCTCACTTCTGCCCACCAGGACCAGCCTTATTTGTGGACCCAGAGCAGATGCTGTCTGAAATTTATGTCTATCTCCCTTTAGTAAATCTTTATTAGAAGGAGCCTCTTCCGTCTGTATCTCAAGACTGCATTCTTCCAATGTTATTAAACTTATTTTTACAAGCTACATGCTGTGTGCACATGCGTGTGCATGTGTGCCTGCAAGTGTGTGTGTTCTGTTGACTCATCCTTGAAGGAGTAAATAGGTCCATGATTTTATTTGATATTTACTCATTCCCAGATATTTACTCATATGTATTCATATGAGTAACAGAGTGGGCAGACTGTCCTTAAATCCCCTCACTGATTGATGTTGAACACTCATTGCTAGGGTTTGGTAAGGATAAATGTCCAGGAACTCAGTGGCCTGGGAGGTAGAAAAGGATCCAAGGTTCAAGGTAGTACTGGGAGAGGAGAGTTTCCCCTGTGATGTGTCCTCTTCATGCTTGGTGGTTCGGCTGCAGTAGCGTTCAGCTGTCTATGCCTGTCTTTCTGTTTGGTTGTCCTCTGTGTTGAACAGACCCAATGGGCAGGCCCAGCCTCACCCTTGGACTGCTTTTTCCAGATGAAGTCTGGCCACCCTTCCCTGGCCCCAGCTCGATATCAGAGCTGCCCATGCCTGGGCTTCCCATCAGTGTTGCTATACAGCCTGTTGATCACACAAAGACTTCCCGGTGATGTGGGCTCACCTGCCCCATGATCGGCCCACTTTTTATGCCTTTACCTGCATATCAAGACTGGATGGTGGCTTCTTCCAGAATCTTCATGCCAATGGTCGTTCTGCTGTTTGCAGGTATTAGGAAACCCCACTCAAACTGACTTTAGCAAAAAGTGGCTCAGTGTAATCAGTGTAAATAAAATGTGCAAGGGAATAACTGACTCTGTGTGGATTCACGGACTTGAGGAAGTCATCACAATTCAGTTTCTCTCCTCTTAACTCTGCCACCTGCAGTGTTGGCTTCCTCTTCTGGTAGAACCACCAGACTCTGGTTCCAGGCTCTCATTATCTCTATTCCTTCCAGTACCTGAAGTTAAAAAAAAAATCCTTTATCTGATAACTCCTATAATAGCCCTGGAATTTATAGAATGTCCTCCAATTTGCATTCCCAGCACTGTTTTCTCAGAAGGGACTTTATAGGTTGATTCTCAGTGTTTTCTTTCGATAGAGAGAAAGACACACAGAAAGAGACAGATCTAGAAATATAGAGATAACTATATGCATATTTATAGCTACAATAAATATGCATACATATCCATAACTGATATAGATACAGGCATATTGATGTAGACATAAATAGAGATGTATCCAAAATGTCACGGCTTTTATTGACATATGGATAATTATCTCTGTATTAGTCATGGTTTTCCAGAGAAACAGAACCAACAGGACATGTATATGGAGGGAGAGAAAGGCACTGATGATAAGGAATGTGCTTATGCTGTTAGGGAGCCTGAAGAGTCCCGAGATCTGCAGTCAGAAAGCTGGAAGCCCAGAAGAGTCAATGTGTAGTTCCAGTCTGGTCTCAAGGCCTGAAAAGCAGGAGAGTTGATGGTGTAAGTTCCAGTCCAAAAGTTGGCAGCCTCAGTACAGAAGAAGAGTTAATGTTTTGGTCTGAGTCTGAAGGCTGAATAAAGACCAACATTCCAGCTCAAGCAGTCGGGCAGGAGGAATTCCCCTCTTACTTAGCTCTTTTTGTTCTAGCCAAGTCTCCAGCTGATTGGATGAGGCCTACCTACATTGGGGAAGACAATCATCTTTACTTGGTCTACCAATTCAAATGTTAATCTCATCCAGAAATACCTTCACATGCACACATGCCAATCATCTTTACTC
>NW_026652287.1:6736931-6933896 GCF_009828535.3 Hylobates moloch
GTCTACCAATTCAAATGTTAATCTCATCCAGAAATACCTTCACATGCACACATGCCAATCATCTTTACTCAGTCTAACAATTCAAATGTTAATCTCATCCAGAAATACCCTCATACACACACGCGCACACACACACACGTGCACACACACACACAGAGAATAATGTTTGGCCAAATGTCTAGACACCTCATGGTCTAGTCAAGCTGACATATAAAATCACAGCTGTCACAATCCCCCTATAAATTGACATATAATAATATAAAAACATTTTTGTTGTGGACAAAAAAAAAAACATATTTCTTCACAACTGTACAAAAATGTCGTTACAGATTTTTTATGATATCCAAGAAATGGAAATAATCTAAATGCATATCAAGTGTATGAATTTAAAAAAGTATTTTATCCATGCAATAGAATATTGCTCAGCAATAAAAAAGGAATAGCCTGTTTATTCTATTCTAAAAATAAAAGTAATTACTTTTGCACTAACCTAATATTTATGCAAAAACCTGGGTGAAACTCAAAAAAGGGGTGAGGAGTAAAAGAAGTCAAACACAGAGCACCAAACATGTAATTCCATATAATTAAAATGCAAGAGGAGACAAAACAACCATGGTGATAGACAGACATCACAAACAACCATGTTTGCCTCTGGGGATTGCATTGACTGAAAATTTGCACAAGGAGTTTTCCTGGCATGATGGAAATGTTATTTATCTTGATGAGGATGTGGGTTGCATGGGTGCAGGCATGACTAAAACATCTCAGAACTCTATCCTGAAGAATTCTATGTAAATTATACTTCAAAGAAGCTGTGTCATAGGAAAACAGTTATCATCAAAAACAAAGACAAATAAATACCTTCGGTAAAAGACCCTTCACTTATGGCCAGACACCCTTCTCCCCAAATAAAACTAGAGGGGTAGCCTCAGGGAGGAATATTTATGTGGCCTTTGGAGGCAGTGTAAAGCTTCACAGCTGCAGGAGGAAGACTCTAACTGAAGAGAAGAAGAAACAGTGGGCACCTTTGCCCTCTATAAGCAGAACATCTCGCCTGGCACCTGGCACACTCAAGTGTAGAGAATGGGAAACAGGCATGGATTAACTTTAATTTTCTTCATTTTCCAGGTGGGCCCTGGGGCAGCCAGAGCTCCTAGACTGGTCACCTCTGACTTTAAGTGTCCTCATCCATTTCCTCCCATGCATTATACAAATGTTATCATTATCTATATGTTCATCTTGACTACAGAAGGTTGAGAAGCACGTCTTTATTCAATCAGTCCTCCCCTTCCCTGTCCCCCCTGATGGTCACTGCTGGTTTCCAGGTGCTTGTTTGGTTCTAAGTGGAACTCTCCATTGGGTTTCGTGTGGCCTGTTGAGGTCCTGCAATGTACTGGCAACCACAGGCCAATCTGCAGCGTCTTTCAGTGCTGACCATGATAACTCATCACTTCCAACTCATTCTGGAGACACCGGGCAGGTTTGGGCAGTGTTTTCTGAAGACCACAGCCAAGGTTTAGGTTGTTCTGCGTTTCCTTGAGAACGGTGGTATATACCCAAAGTATTATGAATCATGCGGCTATAAAGACACATGCACACATATGTTTATTGCGGCACCATTCACAATAGCAAAGACTTGGAACCAACCCAAATGTCCATCAATGATAGACTGAATTAAGAAAATGTGGCACATATACACCATGGAATACTATGCAGCCATAAAAAAGGATTAGTTATGTCCTTTGTAGGGACACGGATGAAGCTGGAAACCATTGTTCTCAGCAAACTATCGCAGGGACAAAAAACCAAACACTGCATGTTCTCACTCATAGGTGGGAATTGAACAATGAGAACACTTGGACACAGGCAGGGGAACATCACACACTGGGGACTGTTGTGGGGTGGGGGGATGGGGGAGGGATAGCATTAGGAGATATATCTAATGCTAAATGACGAGTTAATGGGTGCAGCACACCAACATGGCACATGTATACATATGTAACAAACCTGCACGTTGTGCACATGTACCCTAGAACTTGAAGTATAATTTTAAAAAAAGAGAGAATGGTGGTAAGCAATTGCTTTTATAGCACAATGCCTATTGAATTCAAGGATGGGAAAAGAGATAGTCAAAGGTTTTCTGATTGAGTAAAAGAATTATAAACTCATGACAAGCTTAGCCTGACTGCCAAAGCCCATAGAGACCGTGAAAGTCACATTCCATGGAAGCCAGCTCTTTCAACACGTTATAAACTTAAGAATTAAAATCTGACGAGTTCCACATCTTTACTTGAGGATAAAATAGACCATCTGAAAGAATAACTAAAGAGAAAGTCCCTAGCTTTCATTTGGAGCATGTTTGGGCTCATATTTACCCTATATTTAGCAACAAGTATTAAAAATCTGACCAGGTTCATCTCCCACTTGAAGATGAAATAGACCTTCTCAAAGAAGACCTAGAAAAACAGCCCTTAGCTTTCATTTTAAACATGGTTTGGGTTTGTATTTAATGATGGAAATGGTCACTAGAACACAAATTAAAAGCTCTCAAATACAAGTGTTTAAGCCCAAAAGCCTCATATCCATTCTAGAAGAATGAAGAACAACCTAATGAAGCCAATGGATAGTTTGAATGAAAATGCTGCAGTTCAGGAAAAGTCTAAAACTGTTCTCTAGAAGCTGAAAAATGAAAGAATGGGGAACATGAATGAATTTTTAAAAAATCCTATCTTGAGTCTTGAACAAAGACACGGCCCAAGTCCTAAATAGTAAAAGTGAGTTCATTCACTTCTCTGGTGGACACCTGCAGAAGAGAGCTGTCCTCCCAGAGGGGAACGTGGATGGCAGTGACTGGGAATTGCATACCAAGTGAATCCAAAAGTAGAAATGACCTGAACAGTCAGGCACAAGTCATTTTTGCAGAAACCAGACTCTGCTGCTAAGTTCACTGCTTCTTTAAATATCCCAGGAAGAAGAAAGACAGGATATATACAACATCTGAAGGAAAAGCAAATAATTGAAGCGATCTGAGTTCAAATTAAAATTTCCAAATTGAGCAAGCATCTTTGCAGTCAGAAAATGTACAATCAGAAAGTGAAATTCAAAAGCTTCAGCAGAAATTCAAAATACCATCTGAAATATATTGGGAACATATAACAAAACGCCAAAGCAGATTACTTGAGGAAGAAATTTACCACTTAGAGAATGAGAAGACATTTTCTGAAGTACATGAAAATGTCAGCCATGCCCCCTAAGTACCTCGAGATGACCCAAAGCTGGCCAAAGGGCTTGAATGTACCACTTTTTTTTTTTTTTTTTGTCATCAATGCCAGATTTTCTCCCATGGGGAAGAAGCTTGCAAACATTGGCTGTCAGTGATGTCTGCTGAGAACAAGCTTAGTAACTGAAGAAAAGGTGACGTGCATGACAGTCACTAATTACCTGAAGAAGACTCTGTATCTCAGCTTTTAGCGACTCGCTCTTGCAGCCCTGCTGCCGCAAACCCAGCCCTGGGCAGGTGTCAGGACCACCTCGGGGATCCCTTGGAAGATCGGACTCAGAGGTCAGAGTCTGAGCAGGCAGAGGTGGGCCACTGAGTAATAAAACTCAGTCTGTATCCTGTCTCTGCTGCTCAGGTTTGCCAGAAATCACCTCATTTCTTGAAAAATCTTATGAATATATAATTTTATGCTTTTTATTGTCTGTGGAGGGGCAGCAAGAAGTAATATTTTATGATAACAGCCATGTCTGTGCTTAACACATTAAGAATTTAACATCTTCTGACTTCTTTCACCATTTTTGAAAGGAGCAAAAGCAAGAGAGATTGAGAGAGAGAAGGAGGAGAAAGAGAGACAGAGAGAAGGGAACACAGAAGGGGAGAGAGGGAGGAGAGAGAGAGAAGAAAGGAAAAGCAAAAGGAAGGAAGGAAGACAATTTGGAAAAATAATAAAAAAAATACTAACAGGCAGGCTATGGACAATTGGGATGATGCCAGTTTGAGGGATAGTGTCCTTTCTACTGCTCACACCAAAGGTCAGTGGCTTCCCAGGCTTTATATCTTTCAGAGAGTCACTGGGAGCACCCTCTTCCTCTGGTGGCAAGCTCTAAGGAGGCAGGGCTCAGCCCCCAGCACAGAACCTGGTATAAGGCAGTGCCTACTAGCTGTCTGAAGAATGAATGAATGAACAGTGACTTCAGATGTAGCTTGATCTAGGTGCTCAATTTGTGTCCATAGAAATAGCTTCATTTCTCATATATGTTTCCAGGTTGGACTTATATATTTACAGGTAGGCTTCTCCATGTATCAGAGCGAATTGGGCTGTTCCAGGCTTACAATGTAGTAAATTGGTAGTAGGTGCTCAGACCTCACAAGCACACGTACACTCAGAGAGAGGCTGTTTTTCCAATGGTTCCAGGCCGAATCTGTGGCTGGCTCTTACTGACTTATGTTTAGTCACATGGCTATCACTGAAACAATCACTGTGGTCAGGGGCAAAGTGCATTCTGATGATCCAGGCCAATATGATGGGATGAGTTGACACCAGTGTGGACCACAAAATTAAAGATAATAGGCCAGGCGTGGCGGCTCACACCTCTAATCCCAGCACTTTGGGAGGCCGAGGTGGACGGATCACCTGAAGTCAGGAGTTCGAGACCAGCCTGGCCAAGATGGTGAAACCCTGTCTCTACTAAAAATACAAAAATTAGCTGGGCATGGTGGTGGGCACCTGTAATCCCAGTTACTCGGGAGACTGAGGCAGGAGAATTTCTTGAACCTGGGAAGCAGAGGCTGCAGTAAGCCAAGATTGTGCCAGTGTACCCCAGCCTGGGCAATAGAGCCAGACCCTGTCTCAATAAAATAATAATAATAAATAAAGATAATAGAATCAGGATTTCCTAATCAAAAATTGAGGTGTGATTACTAGAAAAAAAAAAAAAAACACCCAGAATAAATGCCAGGCAGAGAAAAGCTTCAGAAAAATAAATGGTTTGGAAGTGAGAGTGGGATTTCCTGAAAAAGAGCATCCAGAGTGGTGGATGAGATTTAAACTAATATCACTGCTCAAACAAGCATGCAGTGGCATCACCACCACGGAAGTCTTCCCAGGGCCTCTGGAAAAATCTGGGCTTCTCCCCTATCCGGGAACACTGCGTGGGCCTCTGAACACTAACCCCCGCCTTAGTGTTAGTGAGAGGCATTCCCAAGACAAGCACTGTGGGAAAAGAGGGAGTCCCATCTTACTCTGCTTAAGGTGAGGTCTTCTTTAGGCCTCCACCAAGTCACACTGGAATAATTTCCCTTGGAAGCTTTCTGAGAAGCCCTGTCTGTGGAGCCCGGATTTTCTTTTTCTTTTTTTTTTTTTTTTTTTGTGAGATGGAGTCTCACTCTTGTCACCAAGGCTAGAGTGCAATGGCATGATCTCAGCTCACTGCAACCTCCACCTCCTGGGTTCAAGAGATTCTCCTGCCTCAGCCTCCCAAGTAGCTGGGATTACAAGCAAGCACGCACCAACACACCCAGCTAATTTTTTGTATTTTTAGTAGAGACAGGGTTTCACCATGTTGGCCAGGCTGGTCTCGAATTCCTGACCTCAAGTGATCTGCCCACCTCAGCCTCCCAAAGGGCTGGGACCACAGGTGTGAGCCACCATGCCCAGCCCAGATTTTCTTACTAAGACCAAATTCATCACACCAAAGAGTCCCCTCTACTCCTGAGTGTTAATGATCCTCCCTAAGTGTTGATTGGACCCAGGCTGCAGGCTTCTGCAGCCACAGGGACCTCCCTCTTCCCTGATCACAGTAGTCACGTAGTTCGTTACCAAGCTA
Organism: Hylobates moloch; assembly: GCF_009828535.3. Lineage (NCBI taxonomy): Eukaryota > Metazoa > Chordata > Mammalia > Primates > Hylobatidae > Hylobates > Hylobates moloch. The sequence goes on from NW_026652287.1 coordinate 6,742,758, forward strand.
TTATCTCGTACCATAAACAATCATCTGGGGAACAGTCTTCAGTACCGCCTGGAGTTTCTCAGGAAGGCCGTGTCTGTTTCCCACCCTCATCCACCAGTTCAGCATTTCCCGTGGGCGGCTGAGTCCTTTGGCCATCACAAAATCTTTGCCTATAGGCCCCAGTGACTCCACACTCCCGCTGAGGACAGTGTCACATCTGGTCTGGACATTCAACATGGGAAGAGCAATTTAATAAAAAGGAAGCATCATTTTAACCAGCAAGATGAGAATTTAGCCAAGGAAATTCAATGACACTGTGGGAAGAGAACCGTGGCTGTGAATGCTTTCCCTTCTCACTAAAGATTAGAATCCTGTGATGCCTGGTTCTTGATAGGGAGTTGCCAGGACAAGAATAAACACAAACTTTACTTGTACCATTGAGCATACCATGACCTTAGTACACATCTGGGATGGAGCCCCACCCAAATTCCGTGTCCAATCTTCTCCCTCTTCCCCCTCTCACTACCCACCAGATGCAGGCCCCATCCTCTCCATTAAAGCATCACCTTCCTTTCTGCCTTAGATTTTTTCAAAAACGTTCTCCCCCACCTGGAAATCTCCATGTCTGGTCCTTGCATTGCTGGTTTCTCTCTGCCATTCGGGTCTCTGGTTAAGACTCATTCTCAGAGAGGTCCTCCCTAAACACCAATCCGAAGTAGCACCCCAGTTACAGTTCATAACATAGCATGCACATTTTGAATTCTTCACAGCACATATAACTGGCTGGCATTTTCTTATTATTTATTGGTTCATTTTCTTTGTCTTGCTGCTGGAATTTAATCTCCGTGTGTGCAGGGACTGTCTGCCTTTTGCCTGTATATCTCTAGGACTCAGTGTCATGCATAAAACATTGTATGAGCTCCGTGAATATTGACTAAACGACTGATCGACCCCTCATGTTAACTTCATGCACTGGGTCTTACATGGATTCCCAATGTGAAACCATGGAAACACAGGCAGGGCACTGAAGTGTTGCAGTCATGATCACACGTGGAGAAAGAGACAGAGATGGGGTCTGAACCAAGTCCGATTTGATGCATCAATAGAACCATACGCATGTGCATTTGATTCTATTCATGGTCCAGTTTTAGAACAGGCATCTTTCATTCCGAATCAAGCTGACTTTTTTCTTGTCAACCCATATAAAGTAAGATGTATGTGTTAAAAAACACACAGACTGCATCCATTCAAAGTGTAAAATTCTATGAGCTTTGATATTGGTATATATTCTGGAAACCACTCCCACAATTAAGATACAGAACAATGTCAGCCTGGCGCGGTGGGTCACGCTTGTAATCCCAGCACTTTGGGAGGCCGAGGCAGGTGGATCACGAGGTCAGGAGATCGAGACCACAGTGAAACCCCGTCTCTACTAAAAATACAAAAAAAATTAGCTGGGCGTGGTGGCGGGCACCTGTAGTCCCAGCTACTCGGAGAGGCTGAGGCAGGAGAATGGCGTGAACCCGGGAGGCGGAGCTTGCAGGGAGGCAGAGCTTGCAGTGAGCCGAGATCGCGCCACTGCACTCCAGCCTGGGTGACAGAGCGAGACTCCGTCTCAAAAAAAAAAAAAAAAAAAAGATACAGAACAATGTCCTCATCCCCAAAAGATTCTTCATCAAAAGGGACTATATCCCTTTACAGTCCATCCTTCCTTCTGCCCCTGGCCCTTAGGCTACCATAATATCCTTTTTGATGCAATAAATTAGTTTTCCATTTCCAGAAAATTAAAATAAATGGAGTCAGAGAATAAGGATTATTTTATGTCTGGCTTCTTTCCTTCAGCATAATTATATTGAGATTCATGACTGTTGCTACATTTGTAATTAGTTTGTTTCTTGCTATTATTGAGTACTATTCCTTTGTATGCAGATGTCATTTAAAAAAAAATCTGTATACATGCTGTCACTTTATCGTTGGCTGGCTGTAAGAACAGGGATATTTCACTGTCGTTTTGATTCTATCTCAGTCCTACTCAGGGACTGAGGATTCAGAAATGGAATTCAGTACCTGGGATTCATTCCGGCATAGGGTGTTAGTGTTCTGGGTTTTTAAAATTACCCTACGTTGACAGTCAAACTCTGCCTGTGGACTCTTTCTCCGCGCGGTTTCCTGTCCTCCCCAGAGGTGGAGAATTCTTGTTTCTATGCCTCTACCAGCAGCGAAGCATCTTAGCCCGTGTTTTGGGAATTTAAAGAGATTGTTGTCTCTCTTAGAAAGGTATGAAGGTTTAGCTCCTACTGCTTCTGGAGAAGCAATAGATTTTTGCCGCTGTCCTGTAGGCTAAAGGGCATGCTTCCTCTCCCCCAGCAACAAAACGCTTTTGGTTAGTTGAAGAAAGACATCTGGGAAGCAGATGGGGCTTTGCGTCCTTCCCTGGGAAGCCACAGATCACCATCTGCATGGCCAAGGCACCCTGGAGTCTCTCTTAGGTAAGATGTGACCTACCTCCAATCTTTCCCCTGAGCAAAGTCCGGGAAAAGACCTTCCACATGCATGGAACTCTCCTTGTGTCTGGGGCCCCCAGCTACTCCAGACTCCAGCCTGACTCATATGTGGTCCAAAACAATTCATGAAAACTTTATCTAATTTATTCTTACTCGCCGATGTGGCAACCATCTCCTGTCCCGTACTCTGGCAAGGGGAAAACAATCTGAGTGTCCTGTCTCTGGAAGGTCTGGTCCTTCTCTGGAATTATTTGGTGGCCCTGAAATCTCAGCTCTCTCATGAGCACAAGAAAATGTGTGATTTTTTAGGTGACCCAGGTTTCTCTTGTTACTAGAACAGGAGTGATGTTCTTTACTCCTTTCTAAAGCCTAAGCCGGAGGGAAAGCTGAACCTATTTTTTCTTAGTTCTCTGCTTTCTAGTGCTTCTGCTCTTGCTTCCTCTTATTGCTGAGACATGATATATTACCTTGCTCCAATGGCAAAGCCTATGCATAGACTAGAGTGGGAATCATATCGTGGAAGGATGGCCCATTGTCATGCAGTAAACTTGAGTCTAAGAATTCTTGTTTCAAATACTGGAATACTTCAATCAGGAGAAAAGCATTCTAACACATATTATTTCCATATGGTTAAATATTAATTTTTGTTAGGATAAAGTTTTTTCACAGCTTCAGTATGATACGGAATTGAAAGTCTGTGTAAGTTTCCTAATATATAAAGAGCTCTAAAATTAATAAAAAAGAATATGAAAAGATGATCCATCAAATAAAAAATATAAATGAGCAATAAATAGACGGAAAATGTTCAACCTCACCAATAATAGACACTTACAAATTACACTATATTAACTACACTGATGAAATTTAAAATATATATGTAAAAAAATATAGTATCTAAATGTGAAATAAGTATCAAGAGACTGGCATGGTGCGGTGGCTCACACCTGTAATCCCAGCACTTTGGGAAGCTGAGGCGGGTGGATCACTTCAGGTCAGGAGTTTCAGACCAGCCTGGTCAACATGGTGAAACCCCGTCTCTCCAAAAATTACATAAATTAGCCAGGCATGATGGTACACGCCTGTAGTCCCAGTTATTCAGGAACCTGAGGCATGAGAATCGCTTGAACCCAGGAGGCAGAGGTTGCAGTGAGTGGAGACTGCACCATTGCACTCCAGCCTGGGTGACATACTAAGACTCTGCCTCAAAAAAAAAAAAAAAAAAAAAAGTATCAAGGGACTGATAATTGTGTTTGCTTCTGAGGAAGTTTTACAAACTTATTGGAGTTTACAGTATGCATTAAGAACCTTAAGTATATATGTACAATTTAACCCATATTTTCCACACCATGAGATTTACCCTGTAGAATAAATCACAGAATGCAAGCAATGATTTAGTTCAAATATGTTCACTTATACGTTGTTTATAATAATGAAAGGTTGGGGACAATCTGTGTCTAACAATATGAATTGGTTTTATCATAAGTTGTAAATTAGAAACCTATGAGTTAAATATCAGAAGCCAACAATTTTCATTTGGCCCACCCACTGAGCTAAATTAAATTTGAATTAGCCTCCTGGCTAACACGGTGAAACCCTGTCTCTACTAAAAATACGAAAAAATAACCAGGCATGGTGGCTGGCGCCTGTAGTCCCAGCTACTCGGGAGGCTGAGGTAGGAGAATGGCGTGAACCCGGGAGGCAAAGCTTGCAGTGAGCCGAGATTGCACCACTGCACTCCAGCCTGGGCAACAAAGCAAGACTCTGTCTCAAAAAAAAAAAAATTTTTTTTTAATTAGATGACTGTATTTGTAAAAATCATTTCCCATATAGAATTCCAGAGTTCTAGCTTCTCTTTAAAAAACATAGAAAGACCTGGAATAGTCTATTCCAGTGTGAAATAATAAGAATAACTAAATTTAAAAATTAAAAAAAATCCTTTGGCTGCAGCTATGCAATAAATGTCCCCTTTAGCCTGGCCATGTGTTTTCTGGTTCTCTAACACACCCCTACTCCTTATTACATCATGACTGTAAGAAGGTAAAATTTTATAGATTCCTGTCGGAATCCTATAAGTATTGGATTTATGACACTGGAATGAAGTAGCCAACAATGCATCCATATGATGGAACACTGGTCATTCATTAAACCATGTAATAAATATGTTACAATTTATATAATATGTACATGATTCCTTTATTTGCATGTCTCTGTGGGTTTTTCTGTTGTTGTTTTTTTTTTTTTTTGAGACAGAGTCTTGCTCTGTTGCCCAGGCTGGAGTGCAGTGGCATGAACACAGCTCACTGTATCCTCCAGCTCCCAGGCTCCAGTGATCCTCCTGCCATAGCCTCCCAGGTAGCTGGGACTACAGATGTGAGGCACCATGCCTGGTTAATTTTTTTATGCAGAGACAGGGCCTCACTATATTGCTCAGGCTGGTCTTGAACTCCTGGGCTCAAGTAACTCTGCCTCAGCCTCCCAAAGCACTGGAATTACAGGTGTGAGCCATCATGCCTGAACTGTGCTAGGTTTTTGTTTTGTTTAATGTTGCTTAACAAATCACAAAGTGAATGGCTTGAGACAGCACAAGTTTATCTCACAGAGGGTCAGGAGTCCAGGCACAGCTTCATGAAGCACTCTGCTCAGGGTCTCAGAAGGCAGCACAGTGTCAGCCAGGGCAGCAGTCTCATTTAAAAGCTGGGGTCCTCTTCCAAGCTCATCTGATTATGGGCAGAATTCCTCTCTTGCAGCTGAAGAGCTCATGACTACTTGATTCTTCAAGGCCAGCAAGAATGTGTCTCATTGCTGCTTCAGGTCTCTGACCACAGGAAAGCCTGAAGTCCCTTATGAAGAGCTTGCCTGATTAGGTCAGGCCCACCATGGACTATTTATTTTTTTGAGATGGAGTCTCACTCTGTCACCCAGGCTAGAGGGCAGTGGTGCAATCTCAGCTCACTGCAAGCTCCGCCTCCCGGGTTCACACCATTCTCCTTCCTTGGCCTCCCAATTAGCTGGGACTATAGGCACCCACCACCACGCCCAGCTAATTTTTTGTATTTTTAGTAGAGATGGGGTTTCACCATGTTAGCCAGGACAGTCTCGATCTCCTGACTTCGTGATCTGCCCGCCTTGGCCTCCCAAAGTGCTGGGATTACAGGCATGAGCCACCACATCCAGCCAATTTTTGTATTTTTAGTAGAGACAGGGTTTCACCATTTTGGCCAGACTGGTCTCGAACTCCTGACCTCAAGTGATCTGCCTGCCTCTGCCTCCCAAAGTGCTGAGAAAACAGGTGTGAGCCACCATGCCCAGCCGACATTCTTTTTTTTTTATTAACTCAAAGTCAGCTGATTAGAAAACTTAATTACATCTACAAAATTCCTTTTCTTTTATCATAGAGTATAACATATCCATAGGTTCCACCCACACTCAAGAAGAACAAACATACCAAGGGGTATGATCCACAGAGTCCAACCTAGAATTCTGGCTACCACAGTCTAAATGCATCTTTGCAAAGAACAAAAGTCTAAAAATCAAATAAAACATCAAAAATGTGCCAAAATTATGACCCTTGTTTCCTCTGAATTTGAAATAACTTATAAATTGTATTTTCTTCTCTGCACTTACCCATATTTTCCAATCCCCTATGTTAAGAAGTGTTACTTTTGTAACAAGACAAAATAAAGACAAAGTAAGACAATGAAGCCCTGGGTATTAGTCTGTTCTCACAATACTATAAAGAACTGCCCAAGACTGGGTAATTTATAAAGGAAAGAGGTTTAATTGACTCACAGTTCAGCATGGCTGGGGAGGCCTTAGGAAACTTACAATCGTGGCGGAAGCTGAAGGGGAAGCAAGGCACTTCTTCAAAAGGCGGCAAGAAGGAGAAGTGCTGAGCCAAGCAGGGAAGAGCCTCTTTTATTTATTTATTTTTTTAATTTTTTTTTTGAGACAGAGTTTCACTCTTGTTGCCCAGGCTGGAGTGCCAAGGCACAATCTCAGCTCACTGCAACCTCCACCTTCTGGGTTCAAGCAATTCTCCTGCCTCAGCCTCCCAAGTAGCTGAGATTAAAGGCATGTGCCACTACGCCCAGCTCATTTTGTATTTTTAGTAGAGAAGGGTTTCTCTATGTTAGTCAGGCTCCTCTCGAACTCCCGACCTCAGGTGATCGCCCACCTTGGCTTCCCAAAGTGCTGGGATTACAGGCGTGAGCCACTGCGCCCAGCTGGAAGAGCCCTTTTATGAAACCATCAGATCTCATGAGAACTCACTCACTATCATGAGAACAGCATGTGGGAAACCACCCCCATGATTCAATTTCTTCCACCTGGTCTCTCTCTTGACACCTGGGGATTACAGGGATTACAATTCAAGATGAGATTTGAGTGGGGACACAAAGCCTAACCATATCATCCTGTTTACATTATTTGAGGCCCAAGAACTAGTCAAGCCTGATACCCTGGACTTACACGCCGGCTGATAAATTTTCCCTTTTAAAAAACTAAGCAACTTTGAGTCGTTGGGTTTTTTATTTTTATTTTTTAAGTCTCTTGCACCTGAAAAGAGCAACAAATTTGGAAATAAAATCACTAAGTAACACTACCTGTCCGCTTCCTTACTCCAGAGCTATGCCTAGGGCTGCTCTCCACATCCAGCACTTCCTGGGATCAGGGCTACCCACTTGTGTTTATTTTTAAAACTGACCTACATTCCATGACTAAAGTGGGAAGGAATCTATAAGGGCAAGTTGCCTTTGCAGCGTCAGGGAGAAAGGCAGCAGAGCTGGGGAAGACACGGGCACAAGGCAAGGTCAGGTCTCAGGGACTGTGATCCCAGCAGCTCTGGAAGCTTTGTGATGTGCACAAAAGTAAATCGCAGCGGGCCGTGGCCGAGGAAATACAGCCACAGCACAGTTTTAGTAGAAATGAGTTGAGAGAGAGATTTTAGGGAAGCTCTTTTATTTTAATGAAATTTGATATAACAAATTGGACCTCACCAGAGTTTGTCCTGAATAAAGTGACAACGATAAGCTACAAAACTCAGAAATGTGCAGCCCAAAGGTATACATACCAGTTTGTGCATTAAGAAATGATGTTTTTGAAGGAGAAGGAGAGCGAGAGACGTAGGGCATGTGCATAACTGATTGATTACAGTTCCGTCTGCCCTCTATATGCCATTCGCTATCACGGATTTCGATCAATAAAAAGCTATTTTCTTAAGAATTGTTCCACCCCTGTTAAGAGGAGAGTACATATTTGTCTTGAGTGTGCAAATAATTTCATTTCAGCCACTCAAGCACCAGAACAAAGTAGGAGCTGGGGCTGTGCAGAAAATCTGACCATGGTGTAACATGATGTTCCATTTCTAATATGGACACTGAGACTAACTTTCCACAGGTTTGGAAAACAAAGTCTCCATGGGCACGTTGGTGGCATTCATCCAGCAAAACATAAAACCATTATTTTCTCAGATTCCCCCTTGTTTTCTCTTGTATTTTGATCATCCTCTAGGATGACAAAATGGAAGAGATTTTACATAAACCCTCTTCATAGATGACTCTGAAGATTATCTGTTACATTTTGGATGGTGGAGAATAAAAGCTATCTTTTTTTTAAAAAAAAAAAAAAAGCCTCATCTGCAAAGGAAACTTATTTCTAAATACTCGAGTGTCATATTATTAACAGAAGATTAGTTTCTATTTTAATTAGAAAACTCTAAAGGATGCTTAGGCCGGTAGCAAACAGCTCTTCCTTGCCCTGGTTTGGGGACATTGGCAGGTGGTGACTATTATTCCAAGCAGGCCCCTTCCCTAACTTTGTTTCAGAAGGCATGAGGTTCTTTATGGCTCTGTGTCCGTGGGTAAGGCTGCAGCTGCTGATTATGCTAATTCTCGCTTACTTGCAAATAGGCCTGTGTTTATTTTGTGCCTCACCAGCTGTCAACAAAGACATTTTAGGAATAATTCCCATATTTAAAGGCAGACTTTGTTCTAGTGTCCCACTGTGAGCTGTCCCAGCATTAGACCCTTCCAGGGTTTGTGTGGAGAGCTCTGATGCTAAAACAGTGGGCAAAATCCCAGGGCAGCATTCTCTGCCAATTTGCCCATCGCCTGCCCTGTCTCCCTTCACCTGTGAATGATCTTCGCCTTGGTGGGAACTCTCGCCCAGCTTTCTCGAGAGGAAACCTGAAGCACTGTTCTAATGGGCTCTTCCTAGATTTGGGAGATACCTCATTTTACGGTAGTTAGGGAGGTTGAGCTGTCATTGCTTCCTAGTCGGTTTGAGAAAACATCTTCTCAACTTGGAAATTCTAACAATCTTCAGAAAGCCTGTTTTACCATCCCGAAGGCTTTGAAATGCATTCTTATTTAGCAATCAGAAGGGAAAGCAAACGACATTTTTTAAGCAAATAGTTGTGTTCCTGATCTTACTTTAGGGTTATGTTCTATTTATATGTTATGGTCCAGATTTAATTTTATTTGATTTCATGGAAGAAGTAGAGGAATTTTTAGTTTGCTTTTGCAACTGATGTTATTTCAAATAAAAAAGGAAAAAAAGGAAATCAAAGAGCATTTAATTTTCCGCTAGTGTTTTTCCTAACCATTGTCTCTGCTCAGCCATCTTTTTAGTTAATAAATGAATTTGGATGAAGTAATGTTTGCACGAGAAATACTTTGACACTCATGTAAATCAGGGAAAGCGTGCCTCTGTTCTTGGCTTTGGTTCACTACTTAAATTGCTCTTAAATTATGTTTACAGGCTCCATCTCAATTTTCTCAAGCCACAATGTGAGGACAGGAAAAAATCTACATGCTTGGGATTTTGTTGAAGGAAACCACAAGATCCCTGATGCCTCAGTAAACATGCAGACCTGGTAGTCTGCCTAAGCATAGAATTTTAATTCTAAACACCTAATTTTCTCCAGGCCTTTCCCACCCCACATGGACCAGATATTAACATATAGTAATTTATTTAAAACAATATCTACTCACTGCTATCTCTGGGTCAACCCTTGTTCTAAGCTCTGGGATTATAGGGATAAATTAGCTAGATTCTTCCCTAAAGGAACTAAGGGTTAGAGTGAAAAAAATACAAATAAGTAATAGTGGCTCTCAGCCTTCTTTGGAGTGGGGCAAAAGGCAGCTGCAGAAGCTCTTTAGAGTCAGTGGGGGCATAGCTGAGTCTTTATAGTGCACAGAATGTTAAACAGGGATCACAAATGGGGATAAATGGGTGAAGGGGATTCCAGAAGAGAAAGCTAATAATGGTTTAGAGAACCTAGATGTCAGACTAACCTGGATTCAGATCCTACCAACATCACACATGAGCTGTGTAACCAAGGAAAGGTCTTTACCATTCAACAGTTGCCAGATACGAGGTTAATGTAAAAAATTCAATCACTTTCCAAGGTTGATGTACAAAATTCAATCACTTTCCTATATACCAGCAAAGGACAAGTGAAACTGGAAATTAAAAACACAGTACCATTTACATTAGCATCCCCCAAACTGAAATACTTAACTATAAATCTAACAATGTATGTACAAGATTTATATAACAAAAACTACAAAATTCTGATTTTAAAAAAATCATATAACTATATAAATGGAGAGATATTCCACGTTCATGAATAGAAAGATTCAATACTGTCAAGACATTGGTTATTTTCAATTAGACCTATAGATTCAACACAATTCAAATCAAAATCCCAACAAGTTATTTTGTGGATATTGACAAACTTATGCTAAGTTTTATATGCAGAGACAAACGACCTAGAATAGCCAATATAATAAAAGATAAATAAAAAAAGAAGAGCAAAGTCAGAGGACCGACACTACCCAACTTCAAGATTTACCATAAAGCTACAGTAATCAAAACAGTATAGCACTGTTAAAAGAATAGAAGAGATGAATGGAATAGGTGAAAGAGCATATATATAGACCTATGTAAATATAGTCAAAGAATCTTTGAAAAGGAGCAAAGGTGGGCTGGGCCCAGTGGCTCACGCCTGTAATCCCAGCACTTTGGGAGGCCAAGGTGGGCAGATCACGAGGTCAGGAGATTGAGACCATCCTGGCTAACACGTGAAACCCTGTCTCTACTAAAAATACAAAAAATTAGCAGGGCGTGGTGGCGGGCGCCTGTAGTCCCAGCTACTCAGGAGGCTGAAGCAGGAGAATGGTGTGAACCTGGGAGGTGGAGCTTGCAGTGAGCTGAGATCGATCGTGCCACTGCACTCCAGCTTGGGCGACAGAGCAAGACTCCATCTCAAAAAAAAAAAGAAAAAAAAAGGAGGAAAGGCAGTACAATGGGGAAAAGATGAAGATCGTTTCAATAAATGGTGCTGGAATAATAGAATATACATATTTTTAAAGGTCAACAAACAGGCCTTATACTCTTTATAAAAATTAACTCAAAATGGATTATGAACCTAAATGTAAAATGAAAAACTATAAAACTACTAGGAGAGAACAGCAAAAAATTCTAGACTACCTTGGGCATGGTGATGACTTTTTAGATACAACACCATAGGCATGATTCATGAAAAACAATTAATAAACTGGACTTCATTAAAATTTAAATCTTCTGCTCTACAAAAGGCACTGTCGGTAGAATGAGAATAAAAGGTATAGCCTGGGGGAAAATATTTGAAAAAATATGTATACCTAATAAAACACTGTTACTCGAAACAGACAGCTCAAAATTCAACAATAAGAAAAGGAACAATCCAATTAAAAATTGGGCAAAAGACCTGAAAAGATGCCTCATCAAAGAACATATACAGATGGCAAATAAGCATATGAAAAGAAGCTCCACATCACATGGCATTAGGAAATTTCAAATTAAAATATCGATGAGATATCACCATACACCAATTAGAATGGCCCAAATCCGGAACACTGACACCACCAAATGCTGTTGAGCATGTGGAGCAACAGGAACACCAGCATGTCATTTGTTGCTGGTGACACATAATGGTGCAGCCACCCTGGAGGACAGTTTGACAGTTTCTTACAAAACCAAACATAGTCTTACCACGAAATCCAGCAACCATACTCCTTGCTTTTTACCCGAATGAGTTCAAAACTTAAGTCCACCCAAAATCCTGTACACAGATATTTATAGAAACACAATTTCCAAAACATGAAAGGTAAATGGATACATAAACAATGTTATATCTAGACAATGAAATTTTATTCGGTGATAAAAAGAAATGAACTATCAAGCCATGGAAGGACATAGAGGAAACTTAAATGCATATTAGTAAGTGAAAGAAGCTGGCTGGGCACGGTGGCTCACGCCTGTAATCCCAGCACTTTGGGAGGCTGAGGTGGGTGGATCACGATGGAGACCATCCTGGCTAACATGGTGAAACCCTGTCTCTACTAAAAAATACAAAAAAAAAATTAGCTGGGCGCGGTGGTGGGCACCTGTAGTCCCAGCTACTCTGGAGGCTGAGGCAGGAGAATGGTGGGAATCCAGGAGGCGGAGCTTGCAGTGAGCCGAGATCGCGCCACTGCACTCCAGCCTGGGAGACAGAAAGAAAGAAGCCAATCTGAAAATGCCACGTACTGTATGATTTCAACTCTATGACATCCTGGAGAAGACAAAACTATGGAAATAGTCAAAGGATCCGTGATTTCTAGGAGTTGAGGGGACGGAGGGATGACGGAGGGATGAAGCACAAAAGATTTTCAGGGCACTGAAACTATAGTATTGTATACTCTACATATACTGTATGTATAGTATCATATCGTATTATATTCTATAAGACACTATAATTGTAGATACATGTCATTATACATTTGTCAAAATCCACAGAATGTACAGTAGTTTAAGACAAGCCTGGGCAACATAATGCAACCTCATGTCTACCAAAAATAAAAACAACACAATGGTACTGCTGATAATAGTGATGGTGATAATGGTTGTGGTAATGATGGTGATGATGTGGATTATGATGGTAATGGTCATGGTTGTGGTGATAATAATGATGATGGTAAGATAACGGTGATGATGGTAATGGCAATGATGGTGATGATGATTTACAGTAAGTTTAACTGGGGTAGGTCACATTGCTGTCCATTCTCAAAGTTCAGTCATAGTGTATTAGTCTGTTCTCACATTGCTATGAATACCCAAGACTGGGTAATTTATAAAGAAAAGAGGTTTAATTGACACATAGTTCCACATGGCTGGGGAGGCCTCAGGAAACTTACAATCATGGTGGAAGGGACCTCTTCACAGGGTGGCAGGAGAGAGAATGAGTGCCAACTGGGGAAATGCCAGACACTTATAAAACCATCAGATCTCGTGAGAACTCACTCACTATCACGAAAACAGCATGAGGGAAACCACCCCCATGATTCAATTACCTCCCATCAGGTCCCTCCCACAACATGTGGGGATTATGGGATTACAATTCAAGATGAGATTTGGGTGGGGGACACAAAGCCAAACCTTATCATAGGGCTGCTGCTTTGCCTTCTATACTACTAATCTTCAAGGAACCGAGAATCTCAACTTTTAGGGGGTCCTGTGGCTTAGACTTATCCTGAGCAGTTGAAATTGAATTTTGCATTGGAACTAGCAAAGTGTAAGGGTGCAGACCTGATCATCCACAGACACTAGTGGTCACGTGAGGAAGGCCTCACCCAACAATGAGAAAAATAATCACCTATGCTTCTCAGTCAGGGCAATATGGTGCTGCATTGCTGAGGTGCTGAGCTAACTGCTGTTGCAAACCCTTTGAAACATATATAGTAACTAGAATATAAAGAAATATATTTCTCATTTCATGCAGAATCAGAATAGGTGTTTTTGTTCAGCGAGTTCTCTCTTCCAAGTACTGAATCAGGGAGCTGATGCAGTCTCCTTCCAGCTTAAAGCTCCACATCTTCAATAAGTAGCTTCAAGTGTGCTGTGCTCAGCTGAGACAAACAGTGCAAGGAGTAGCAGCACAGGATTGCACATGAGAGTTTTTAAAAGCTGCAACTGGATGTCACACACTTTAATTCTGCTCTCATTGCATTGGCTAATACTCAGATGCCCAGCCACAACTAACTGGTTAGGGAGGCTGGGAAATGTCACCTAGCTATGTGTTCAGGAAGGAGGGGATGCAGGTTTGGGGAACCACTCACCAAATAGTCTCAGCCACAGATGTGTGCCCCCTTGAATGGCAAGGGGCGGTCTCTGGTCTTTACAGAGCATCTCAGCTTTTGCTCAGGATGGACTCTGCTCCTCTCCATAATCTTCCTGTTTAACCCTCATAAAACTCTAAGGCAAAACCGCATGTATAATCCTCATTTTAAATATTGAACTGAGACTTAGAGACACGAAGGAATATGCCCAAGGTTGCCAAGATAGAAACTGGCGATAGGAGGACAAAAATCTCACTCCAAAGCCTAGACTGTTTAAGATTACGTTATATGATTATTAAACCAGTCATGATTCTTCCTTATTCCATGAGTTTTTGAGGAAGTTATCTGCGTCATCCTAAACGTGGGAACATCTATTATTCCTTAGTACATTTTTCCTATGTGCTGTGCCTTTCCAAGTCCCAACCCAACATAGATCATGTCTTCTGGAGTTTGGATCTGGCTTCAATCTCCTTCATAACCTACTAATTATCTACAGAGATTGGCGGTAGTCAGTATTTTATTAACAATGTTTGGGAAAATCTCAGTTCATAAATATTGTAAGCTGAAAAGTACATTTAGAAAGCCATATCTAATCTGAACTGAATTTTTGATGCATACAGCCCTCCTTTACAAAACTCACTCAGCCATCCTGAAAATTTTCCCTCCTATAAGTGACATATTACTGGCTTCTCAGACCACCTTGCCTTCTATGTTCAGGAAAGTCTTTTCCCTTTCAACCTGTTTTTATGCCCTTCATAATCTTTTTATAATTTTCTGTTTTCGGAAGATGAGAAACATCCTAGTATTTGGATTTTCTATAAGAGGATATCAATAAGAGAATAAAAGGATAGCTTATGAGGGTGAAAAGTAGGAAAGAAGGTATGAAAGGGAATAAATTGCCCTCAGCCAGAAAGACATAATATATTTCTGGTCTTGGTCTAGGCAAATCGAATAATGTGACCTTAAATAAATCTCCTCTTTCTAAGGCTGCTTCCAAACCACGTAAGTATAAATTCCATGTTCCTCAGTGGTGCATGGCTGGTTGTGATATGTGCACCTGTTAAAGCCTTGTCACTGACCTCTTCATCTCTCACCTCCTCCTTCTGGACAGTTTGTCCTTAGGCAACTGAACAGCAGAGATGAGGCAAAGCTATTGAGGTAGCTGTTGCCATGGTTTCCAGCAAACCAGACTCACTCGTGTGCTTGGCAGGAGAATGAGCGCCACTGCAGATGCCCAGTCAAGAATGCACCACAGAGGAACTGAGTTGCATTATCTCTGACTTCCCAGTGAACTGAAGAATGCTAGGAACCTAGTAGCCATCATCCAGTATGTGAGCTAAATTGAAAGATGTAAACCAGTTGTTTCTAAAATATCCTTTGGTTCTAATATTTTGTTTAATTTACTGCATAAAAGACCAAAACCTTCGTGTATTAGGCTGTACTTAGTGTATTGGTCTGTCCTTGCATTGCTATAAGGAAACTCCTGAGACTGGGTGATTTATAAAGAAAATAAGTTTATCTGGCTCCTGGCTCTGCAGGCTGCACAGAAGCATGGTGCCAGGCTCTGCTTCTGGGGAGGACTCAGGGAGGCCTTTGCCTTCATGGTGGAAGGCAAAGGGGGAGGAGGCAGCTCTCATGGTGAGAGTGGGAGCAAGAGAGTGAAGGGAGAGGTGCCCCACACTTTCAAACAAACAGACCTCACATGAACTCAGAATAAGAACTCATCACCAAGAGGATGGCACTAAGCCATTCACAAGAGATCCATCTCCATGGTCCAAACACCTCCCACCAGGCCCCACCTCCAACACTGAGGATTACATTTCCACATGAGATTTGGAGCAGAGAAACATCCAAACCATATCACTTAGTATGCTTGATTTAAAATAGAATATCAGACTTCTGGTTCCAGTTCAACTCATAGTGCAGTCACCATTGGAAAATTTATTGTAAGATTAATTAAATCTTCTTATTCCATGTGAACATAATTTATCACCATTAACCCAAGGAGCCCAGTTTTCTCTTGGAGCTGTGCGTAACGCCACTCAGAAGGTGTAAAGACTTTTTAGGGTCTGGGAACGTCAGACCTCCTAAGTCCACAGCATCCTCTGGCTCAAGCACAGATACCCTATTCCAGGATGCCTCTAACTGAAAATTGTCATGCCTGCATTGGCTCTGAGAAGTTTTAGGGAACAGGGAAGTCTGTATGTATCAGGACACCTTACAACAGAGACAAATCCGCAAATCTCAGAAGCTTAATACATTTTATTGAAATTTAGGTAAGCATCATGTGGGTCAGTCATCTCTCATGTGTCTTACAGCTGCATCATCTAGAACATGTGGCCTCAAAGAACATAGAAGCAGGATGAGGAACTTAAGGAGAGGGCCCATCAGCTCTTAACTGCTCCAGCCCAGAAGTGACGCATATCACTTGCATTTACAACTCATTAGCCAGAATTGGTCACATGACCTCAACATTACTGCAAGGAAAGCTGGGAAATTTAAGGGAAGAACATGAGACATTTGATCTGTACAAATTCCTCTGCTACACACTCCCAGATGTTTTGGGTCTCATTGAAATGCATTCTTTTAAAAAAAAAAAACTTTCTATTTCCATAGATTTTTGGTGGTGGTATTTGGTTACACGAGTAAGTTATTTAGTGGTGATATGTGAGATTTTCGTGTACCCATCACCAGGGCAGTATACACTGAATCCAATTTGTAGTCTTTTATCCTTCTCACCCCTTTCACCCTTTCCCCAATTTCTCGAAGTCCATTGTATCATTCTTATGCCTTTCCATCCTCATAGCTTAGCTCCCATTTCTCGTTGGAACAGTCAGCGTCTGGAGAGGACCTTTCTTCTTTCCATTAGGAACTATACTTCTCAGTCTTCCAGTTTGTTCTGTTTGGGCTTCACATTATCCTATCATATTAGTTATTCTGAGCAGAGTAAAGCAAGGAAGCACACATGAAAAGAATAGTTTCAGAGAATGCAATGGATCAACCTTATTCTTCCTTCTAATAGCTTATTTTTATGCCTATTGCCTGGAGCTGTTCTTCTAATGACACTTTAATAACTGCTGCAACTGAATGTTCAGAGTTGGTGCCTCTAACTGCTTCCTGAATTTCCTAGAAGAAAGCTAATTAATCTGTGGGCCTCCCTGACCTCACCTTGTCTTTTGTTTTATTCCAATAATTAGTATCTCATTAGTGCATTTGGGCTTTCCTCACCTGGCTTTTGGTTCTTGTGCCATTCTGTGTCAGATATAAGATACACTCTGCCCCCAAACAGCTCAATAGTTGAGTTCACGAAGTGATGAAGACTTTTCTAGATCTTAATTATCACTCACAGAGGAGCCTAACTGCTGATTCAAGATCCTTAGTAGCTCCAAGGAGTCTTGTTTCTCCCCGATAGCAACAAAGTGAGGTTTGCTTACTCCAGTGGGTATTGGGAAGGACCAGTGTCAGAATGAAGAGTTTCACAGCTTCCCACACTTCAGTGGTGGGTATGGTTTAAGTGGTAGATACCCAGGAAGAGTAGGGCAAATTGTGTTATCCTATTTCTAACTTATCTATTCCAGACATTTCAAGTTGTCTTCAGATTGTGTTTTCCTTTTTTATTTTTTTTTTGCTAGAAAAAAATTGACTTCTGTTGTTTTTACGTAACTACAGAAACTTAAAGGAAAAAGCATTCTCCCTTTCCTTGCACTTAAAAAAATATGCTTATTGAGGAGACAGTATCCCTCAAGCTGTTTGCATGGATGGGATTTTTTTTTGCTCTTGGGCTTTTTTTTTTTTTTTTTGAGACGGAGTCCCCAGGCTGGAGTGCAAAGGCACAATCTTGGCTCACTGCAACCTCCACCTCCTGGGTTCAAGCGATTCTCCTGAGTCAGCCTCCCAAGTAGCTGGGATTACAGGCATGTGACACCACACCTGGCTACTTTTTGTATTTTTAGTAGAGACAGGGTTTCACCATGTTGGCCAGGCTGGATTTGAACTCCTGACCTCAGGTGATCCACCTACCTCGGCCCCCCAAAGTGCTGGGATTACAGGCGTGAGCCACTGCGCCTGGCCTGGGCTCTCATTTTTTTTCATTTAAGTTTTATTTTAAGTTCAGAGGTACATGTGCAGGTTTCCTACAAAGGTACGCTTGTGTTTAGGGGTTTGTTGTACAGATTATTTCATCACTATTAAGCCTAGTGCCCATTAGTTATTTTTCCTAATCCTCTCATTCCTCCCACCCTCCACCCTCCAGTAGGCCCCACTGTCTGTTGTTCCCCTCTATATGGGTCCGTGTGTTCTCATCATTTAGCTCCCACTTATAAGTGAGAACATGCAGGATTTGGTTTTCTGTTGCTGTGATAGTTTGCTAAGGATTGTGTTTTCAATTGCTTAGAATTCAGTTACTTTATTTTATAACAATTTGTAATTTCACACACACAATCTGAGTGCAACAAGCATGTCTGCTTTATTCAGTGTGTTGATTCTGCACCCGTAAAGAAAATGGTATTAAGCACACACAAGGCAGGGCTAGTTTGAGCAGTAAAGATATAGTTTGCCACTTTTAAATGCAGACAGTTTATTTCTTACGTAGAGAAAGAAAGAGCAGCCAAAGGTGCTTGCTCCCCATGGTTCTTGTCACACACATCAAAAAGAACACCAAAGCTGCAATATGAATTGTGGGATCCCTCACTGCCAAAGAGCCAGGTCTAGATGGCAGCGAGGTGGGTTTGTAGTCTTATCACATCTGTTCTGAGTGTGACAGGGAGAAAAGCCTCATGCCTTATCAGAAACCAGGAGATGATGGATTCTGGCAGCCTCCACTGGAGACAGAGACGTTAGTGGGAGATTTTGTTTGTTTGTTTTCAAATAGGAGGATCAGAAGGCTTTCTGCTGAGACTCAGCTTTGCTGGGGTTCAAGCCTTGCCTGCAGAGACTATGTGGACACGAGCAAGGCACCATGGCAGGGCTGTTAACCTACAACTGGCTCCCAGAGAGTGCTCGATAAGTATTTGTTGAAAGATGTGAACATGTAGGCACGAAGACCCCGGTGAGAAGATAGGGAAAAGCTTTGTTGCTTTTAACCTTGTAACTTTTATTCTGAATGTTCATTGCGGAGTTATGTGGAAAAGGCAGTGTCCTCCCAGTGATGCTCAGTGGAGCTTGGAGACACGTCCGTGTGTCTTTCAGACACAACCTAACACGAAACATGTCTGTCGGGCTGTATGAGTGTTCCTTTCTTCAAAGGAACATTATAGGCACGCTATTCACAACTTAACCAATTATTGACAGTCACTCACACTGCCAAGAGACAATAAGTGAAGGTGTAATTAAAGAGGGCTCCTTCTGAAATCAGTCAAGTGAGGTTCATACTCCTATTCTTCTCCATCCTAGTTAGCTGTGTTAACAATGGGCAATTAAAGCTCCCTGTGCCCTATGCTAATCATTTTACAAAAAAGGGATAATAATACCTATCTTTCATAGGGCTGTTTATGATTATATGAGGTAATACATGCAAATAGCTGTCTTCTTCTGAGAAGTGGCTGTTCATATCCTTCGCCCACTTTTTGATGGGGTTGCTTTTTTCTTGCAAATTTGTTTGAGTTCTTTGTAGATTCTGGATATTAGCCCTTTGTCAGATGACTAGATTGCAAAAATTTCTCCCATTCTGTAGGTTGCTGTTCACTCTGATGGTAGTTTCTTTTGCTGTGCAGAAGCTCTTTAGTTTAATTAGATCCCATTTGTCAATTTTGGCTTTTGTTGCCATTGTTTTTGGTGTTTTAGACATGAAGTCCTTGCCCATGCCTATGTCCTGAATGGTATTACCTAGGTTTTCTTCTAGGGTTTTTATGGTTTTCGATCTAACATTTAAGTCTTTAATCCATCTTGAATTAATCTCAGTATAAGGTGTAAGGAAGGGATCCAGTTTCAGCTTTCTACATATGGCTAGCCAGTTTTCCCAGCACCATTTATTAAATAGGGAATCCTTTCCCCATTTCTTGTTTTTGTCAGGTTTGTCAAAGATCAGATAGTTGTAGCCAACAGACAAATGAAAAAATGCTCATCATCACTGGCCATCAGAGAAATGCAAATCAAAACCACAATGAGGTATCATCTCACACCAGTTAGAATGGTGATCATTAAAAAGTCAGCAAACAACAGGTGCTGGAGAGGATGTGGAGAAATAGGAACACTTTTACACTGTTGGTGGGACTGTAAACTAGTTCAACCATTGTGGAAGTCAGTGTGGTGATTCCTCAGGGATCTAGAGCTAGAAATACCATTTGATCCAGCCATCCCATTACTGGGTATATACCCAAAGGAATATAAATCATGCTGCTATAAAGACACATGCACAGGTATGTTTATTGCAGCACTACTCACAATAGCAAAGACTTGGAACCAACCCAAATGTCCAACAATGATAGACTGGATTAAGAAAATATGGCACATATACACCATGGAATGCTATGCAGCCATAAAAAATGATGAGTTCATGTCCTTTGTAGGAACGTGGATGAAGCTGGAAACCATCATTCTCAGTAAACTATCGCAAGGACAAAAAAAACCGAACACCGCATGTTCTCACTCACAGGTGGGAATTGAACAATGAGAACACTTGGACACAGGAAGGGGAACATCACACACTGGGGCCTGTTGTGGGGTGGGGGGAGGGGGGAGGGATAACCTTAGGAGATATACCTAATGTAAATGACGAGTTAATGGGTGCAGCACACCAACATGGCACATGGATACATATGTAACAAACCTGCACATTGTGCACATGTACCCTAGAACTTAAAGTATAATAAAAATATAGACATATAAAAAATACATGCAAATAACTCAGAACAAGGCCTGTATACATTATGGGCTCAAATACAACTATTATTATTATTGCTGTTACTGTTATTAAGTTTTTGAACCCAACTCTTTCTAACCCTTTTGTAGAGGGTGTGTTGAACAGAGATCTATCAAAGCCACTTCTAAGATTCTACCCAACCTGGAGATCTGTAAATTTTTATTTATTTTTAACTTTTATTCTAAATTCAAGGGTACATGTGTAGGTTTGTTACACTGGTAAACCTGAATCATGGGTGTTTGTTGTACAGATTATTTCATAACCCAGGTGTTAAGCCTAGTACCCATAAGTTATTTTTCGTGATCCTCTCCCTCCTCCCACCCTCCACCCTCTGAAAGACCCCAGTGTGTGTTGTTCTCCTCTATGTGTCCGTGTGATCCCATCATTCAGCTCCCACTTACAAGTGAGAACAGGCAGTATTTGGTTTTCTGTTCCTGAAATAGTTTGCTAAGGATAATCCTAAGTGTAATAATTCTGGGATTTGTGGTACATATGCCAAAAAGCAACTATTAAAATATACAAAAGAGAAGAAGAGCAAGTTGCATTTTAAAGTTATTGAGATAATTTTAAAACCTCGTGTTTTCTAAAAATATTTAATAACATGGGGAGATGCTTAAAATATGCCAAGTTTGAAAAGCAGAATGAGTCTAATTATTAAAACCTCAGAAAAATAAAATCCATTTCCAAAAGTTCATGAACATTATTTATGAATATATGTATTTCTTTCTTTTATGCCTAAACTAAGCAGTAACAGTAAATAAATCAAAATATTAATCATGGTTATTTCTATTGGGAGTAGAGGTAATATTTCTTTTCTTCTTTTTGTTTTTCTTTAGTTTCTTTTTTATGCCTATAATAAGCAATAGGCTTTTATAATTATGATGACTTCAGGGGCGGGCCCGGTGGCTCATGCCTGTAATCCAGCACTTTCGGAGGCCGAGGCTGGTGGATCACAAAGTCAAGAGTTCGAGACCAGCCTGGTCAACATGGTGAAACCCTGTCTCTACTAAAAACACAAAAATTCGCCAGGCGTGGTGGCACAAGCCTGTAATCCCAGCTACTCAGGAGGCTGAGGCAGGAGAATCGCTTGAACCCGGGAGGCGAAGGTTGCAGTGAGCTGGGATTGCACCACTGCACTCCAGCCTGGGTGACACAGCGAGACTCTGTCTCAAAAAAATAAAAAATAAAATAATTATGTTGCCTTCAATAGCAAATAAAATTTCTTGACCTAGTGATATCTGACTATGCAGAAATGTAACTGGCACTTTCAGTTGGCCGTGTGCATGTCAGCCACAGTATAGACCTGTGCTAGGACACTTTTCACGCAACACAAGTGGCATGACAGGATATTCAAGATTTGGATGCAATAGGACATATTCTTATTTCTAAGGTGCCACAGACAAAATTAACACCTTCCCGATTTATTTTTCTTCCCACTTAATTTTAGAGCAGAACATCAGGCCTAATTTATCAGAATCTTTTTTATTACTGATTAGCAAGGCATTGGATGATGATGAAAGGGGATAATACCACATTTGCACTCACTTCATGAGCAATGGCTGTTTTGCTGATGGAGCATTTCCTTTCTTTCCTCATCGAATGCAGCTCAAAGGTTTGTCTCTGTGATGCACAGATGCCAGATGCTCTCCCTAATTAGTATTTCATGCTCCACGGTGACAGTCCCCAAACTTTGTCCATCATTTGCCAACATGAAGGCCTGGATTCCTTTCTCCAACACAAGTTCCATAGCAGCCTCTTTTGCTGACCTTACAGCTGCTGGCTTTGTGGACTATTATTTGTGGGAGGCTATTTTCAGTGTCTTCTATTGAATATAGAGTTGGTGTGATCATATGTGATCACAAACTGCAGCTACATGGGTGGCAGGGTCCAGGGACCCTAAGAATCAACCCTGGAAATGCCCCCTCTTGCTCCAGTTTCTCACTGCAGCCCCTCCATTGTGAGCAATCAGTCATCATTGGTAACAGTCTCATCTTCCAGGACAGGGGAAGAGTCAGATAGGGAGAGTCTTCTCTGGGGAGCAATTGGCCATCTTTTGTGGATAGACCATTTAAACAAGCATGACAGTCACCAGGACGTTTCACACATATTTTGTCTTCCCTTCTGAGCATAAGCCTATCATGGACTGAATCTTTGTATTCCCCAAAATTCATATATTGGTGACTTAACCCCAGTGTGATGGTATTTGGAGATAGGGCCTTTATGGAGGTACTTATGTTCATAAATGTTCATGAGGGTGGAACCCTTTTAATGGCATTAGTGCCCTTATAAGAAGAGACACCAGAGAGCTCGCTCCTTCTCTCACTGTCTCTCCACCATGTGAGGACACAGTGTGAAGGCATACATCTGCACGCCAGGAAGCAGGCCCACACCTGGAACTGAATCCGCGGAACCTTGATCTTAGACTTCTCAGCCCCCAGAACTGTAAGACATAAATATCTTAGTTCATTAAGGCTAATATAACAAAGTAACATAAAATGAATAACCATCCACTATATGGTATTTTGTTATAGCAGCCTAAGCTAAGACACCCACCAGCCTGAAGGTAAGTGTGCTCATATGATTTGCTATAGCCTGTGAAACACGAGCACAAGCAGCATCTCACCAGTGGGAGGGAGCGTTTAGAGACAGACAGTGCACCACCACGTTCTCTCTTCTACCTTGCCACAATGACTGGCTGTATTAGTCCATCTTCGCACTGCTGATAAAGACATACCCAAGACTGGGTAATTTATAAAAGAAAGAGGTTTAATTCACTCTCAGGTCCACATGGCTGGGGAGGCCTCACAATCATGGTGAAAAATGAAGGAAGAGCAAAGGGAGTTCTCACATGGCAGCAGGCAAAGAGAGAGAATGAGAACCAAGTGAAAAGGGATTCCCCTTATAAAACTAGCAGATCTTGTGAGACTTATTCACCACCATGACACAGTATGGGGGAAACCACCCCCATAGGTTAATTATCTCCCACCAGGTCCCTCCCACAACACATGGGAATTATGGGAGCTACAACTCAAGATGAGATTTGGGTGGGGACACAGCTGAACCATATCACCAGCCATGTCCCCCATGATGGTTCATCCCTCAGCCCAGGACCCAGAGTGAAAGAAAGACAAACAAAAGTCCCATGCTACTTTTCATACATTTTCAAACTAAAATATTTCACATGTATTCCTTTGGCTGTATCAAATATTACATAATGAGCATGAAAATTATAAATAAATTATTATGATGCATTGAGGTAGTTGCAGCAGAATGCACGCAGTGATTGCAGAAACTTAATCCGCCCTGCTTCTGCCAGCTAAGGACGATGATGGGTCTAGCATAGTGACTCACTTGTGGCCTTTGGAGTCCCTCTGGCCAACAGTCCCATTTATTTCATTTAATGTTTACAATAGTCTTCTGTGGCAGGAATTCGTATTACCTTCATTTTGCAGACCAGGAAATGAAAATTCAGGGAAATGAAGTCATTGCCCAACGCCGCAAGGCCTGTAAGTGGCAGAGCCTGGAATCCCACTCAGATCTTGCTACTGCAGAAGTCAGTGACCTAACCTCTTTACTCTCTCCTCCCTCCACCCAGGGAGCTGAAGTCACTCAAAACACCTTCTGGACATTCAAGTCAGTGACCATCTTTCTTAGTTCATTAAGGGATATATAACAGAGTAACGTAAAATGAATAACCTATACACAGCAGAAATTTATTTTTCACAGCTACGGAGATGGGAAAGTCCAGCATCTAAGATGTTTTGTCGGGTTTGAGGGCCTGCTTCCTGGCTTATAGGGGGTATCTTCTCGCTGTGTCCTCACATGGTGGAAGGGGCAAAGCAGCTCTCTGGGCCCTCATTTTTTTCTTTTATTTGTTTATTTTTTGAGACAGAGTTTCATTCTTTCTGCCTGGGCTGGAGTGCAATGGCACAATCTCGGGTCACCGCAACCTCTGCCTCCCTGGTTCAAGAGATTCTCCTGCCTCAGCCTCCCAAGTAGCTGGGATTACAGGCATGTGCCACCACACCCAGCTAATTTTTATATTTTTAGTAGAGACAGGGTTTCTCCATGTTGGCCAGGATGGTCTCGAACTCCAGACCTCAGGTGATCTGCTGTCTCGGCCTCCCAAAGTGTTGGGATTACAGGTGTGAGCCACTGCGCCCGGCCTGGGCCCTCTTTTATAAGGGCACTCAACCCATCCATGCAGGCTCTGTTCTCAAGACCTAATCACCTCCCAGAGGCCCCACCCCCTGCCACCATCACACTGGGAGTTGGGATTTCAACATAAGAATGTTGAAAGGACACAAGCATTCAGACTATAGCATCACCCCAGGCCTCAATTTTATCACCTATGGAAGACTAAAGTGTACACAGTCATAAGGCCTGAGTGACTAAGCTCATCTTGGTAACCATGCTGACTTCCTTCTTCACAAACAGACTGGTCACAGGAATTCCTGGAACTATTAATATTAGTGGAATTGCTGCCAGAGATAGTGGCACTGAGAGACAGTGCCAAGAGGGCTGACCATAGCATACCTGTTTTGTTCCTGGCACACACTCATGGTGTGCCCCATCCAGGGCTCCATGGCCTCCCCCTGAGCCAGGGAGCTTGTGTCAACTCTTCGGGGGCTCATGGGGTAGTTTGGTAGCAAGGATAAAATACAAGGTCTGGAGACAAGCCCTGGCTCTCTCATGTGCCACTTGTGCAACTCAGACAAGTTACTTAATCTCTTGTGTCCTCATCTGCAAAATGGGGTACCAGTCACATTTACTTCAAATGTTTCTAGAGAGCAGGAACTAAAAGCAAGCATTTCGCAGTGCCTGGCACTAGGTACACCTTTATCAATTGATACTTGGCTTTTCCAGGCATTCAGAAGGTTCATTGTGTGCCTTAGATTCCTCTGGGAAAAGGAAGAATTCCATCAACATGAGGCAGCCACTGTGTAAGTTTTAAGCCAGCCTTAAAGCAGAGTCACAAAGAGACAGAGATCCGCTCAGCAAAGACTTAAAAAGCAATGCAGTTTTTGTAGTGAGTGTGTGTGTGTGTGTCCGCATGTGCGTGTGTAGAAGTTTATATGACAGGATAAAATGTACAATATTTATTCAATATCTCTCCTTCTCTCCCATCTTTCCCACCTGGGACAGCTACTAAACACTCTCCCGGCCTCCATCCCTCCCCTCTGACCTGCTGCCTTGCTGCCTCTGTGCACTTCTTGCTCCACTTCATCCCGTCCCACCCAACACCCCAAGAACCTCTCCCTCCCACCCCAACCTGGATATTCAGCACATCTCTAAATCATTTATCCTTGACCCTCATTTTTTCTCTGAGACTAACCCACCAGGATACTGACAGAGTGAGTGTCAAGATGAACCCAGGGGTCCAGAATGCATCAGACTCACAGTAAAATTAGACCGCCACTCCAGGACAGGATAAATTCTGGACATAGGACTAAACACTAGGGATCGAGTGATGGCTTTGTTTATTGTTTTATTTTCTTTTTGTTGTTGTTTTGCACATTTTCATGTGGCAGGTAGGAATCACTGATCACACATTCTCAAATGGTCAAGAGGAAGAACTATATTTTTTTCATTACTAAAATTCAAAATTCCTATCCTGGTTGGGCTGGTGAGATTTTCTGAGTTGATAAAATATATCACTCATTCCAAGAGCAGCAAATAGTCATGAATTCTTCACATTGACCCCCACCATCAAGTTACAACTAGAACATGACTAGGTAGATGACTGCTATGTGTTCCTCACACACTGCATCTTCATCTCCCTCCCAGCAGTAACCATTTTCATTCATTATTTTAAAACTTTCTTTACTTCCTATTACTTATCTCCTATGGGATGCATATGCATATGTGTATACATGTATATATAGTTTGTCTGATAAATAAATGAACCATTTTGTTCTTGATTAGTTATCCTGCTCTGCTTTTTTTTATTTTGCTTTACCTATGTTGATAAATGTAGCTCTAGTTCACTAGTTCATTCCTATTTACTGCTGAATTCTTTTTTTTTTTTTTGAGACATAGTCTTACTCTGTCTCCCAGGCTGGAGTGCAGTGGCGTGATCTCGGCTCACTGCAAGCTCTGCCTTCCGGGTTCATGCCATTCTCCTGCCTCAGCTTCCCAAGTAGCTGGGACTACAGGTGCCTGCCACCACACCCAGCTAATTTTTTGTATTTTTAGTAGAGATGGGGTTTCACCGTGGTCTCGATCTCCTGACCTCATGATCCACCCACCTCGGCCTCCCAAAGTGCTGAGATTACAGGTGTGAGCCACCGCACCCTGCCCTGCTGAATTCTTATTTACACTTCTTAGTTCATTCTTTCATTGACTCTTATTTACACTTACTTATTTTTCTGCCTTAGTCACTAACACTCTTTCCAGCATTAGGCTGCTGTAAACTTCCCTATGCATGCTTCCTGTTCTACATGTGCAAGTATTACTCTAGGTTATATACCTACAAATGAAAATACTGAGTCGTCATATATGCACATTTTCAGCTATGCATGGCAATTCCAAGATGATTTCTTAAGAAGTTGTACCAATTTATGTTTCTATCAGTAGTAGATGGGACTTCATGTTATTGCTTCACATGTTGGGAATTGTATTAGTCTGTTCTCACGCTGCTAATAAAGACATACCCAGAGACTGGGTAGTTTGTAATAATTTATAAAAGAAATAGGTATAATTGACTCACAGATCAGCATGGCTGGGGAGGCCTCAGGAAACTTACAATCATGGCAGAAGGGGAAGCAAATACATCCTTCTACACGTGGTGGCAGCAAGGAGAAATGTTAAGCAAAAAGAGGGAAAAGCCTTTATAAAGCCGTCAGATCTCATAAGAACTCACTCAATATCACAAGAACAGCATGAAGGTAACTGCCCCTATGATTAAATTACCTCCCACTGGGTCCTTCCTTCAACACATTGGGATTATGGGAACTACAATTTAAGATCAGATTGGAGTGGGAACACAGCCAAACCATT
This sequence comes from Hylobates moloch, assembly GCF_009828535.3. Taxonomy (NCBI): domain Eukaryota; kingdom Metazoa; phylum Chordata; class Mammalia; order Primates; family Hylobatidae; genus Hylobates; species Hylobates moloch. The sequence continues at coordinate 6,770,237 of NW_026652287.1, forward strand.
TCAGGAATTTTAACTTCTGACTTTTTGTGGGGAGTCCACCCATGCTATGGTCTGAAATTTTGTGTTCTGAGAAATTTGTATGTTGAAACCTAATCACCAATGCAGTAATGGAGAGTTTAGTAGGTGATTAGGTCACAAAATCCTCATGAATGGAATCAGTTCCCTTACTAAAGAGCCCCTAAAAAGCTTGCTCATGTCTTCCACCATGAATGGCCAGTGGCTTCTTGAGCCTCAGAAACTAAACTGACCAAGAATCTAATAAGAGCTTGAGAAAGGCAGTTTATTGGGATTTTCAACTTCAGCAGAAAGAAAAACAGCAAAGGAGGAAAACCTGCAGCTGGCTCACTGAAAGCTAGCTAGTCTCAGTTTTTATTCTTCTTTGGGCCTCATCCAGGTAACATCATCAAATATTTGAGGTGGCCCCTTGGCTGCACCTGTGCAGTCTGTCTTCATGCTTCTTCATACACCCCATGTCTTATTAGCATCTGAAATATCCACCCAGGGGTATAATTTTTACTATTAAAATGATACAAAGGTTAGGGTAGGGCAAGCTAAAACTCTATAGCACATGTGTATTTGGGGAGGGTCTTTTGGAAAGTCCCTATGCTGATGGCCAAGATGTTTGTGGTTAAGGTGCTCTATTTCTTTTAGGTCTGATTAATTGATTTTATGAGAGGAAGTGTCAGTGGCTGAAGGCTATGGATCTAGGCGCATCTGTAGTCAGCACAGCATGTAAAAAAAGTGGGAAGGGTTCCTTGTCCTGCGTTCCATATCTACCTCATGAGGACCCATTGAGAAGTTGCCGCCTATAAGGAATAGGCCCTCACCAGACACTGAATCTGCCAGTGCTTTGATCTTGGACTTCCCAGCCTCCAGAACCAGAAAAAATACAGTAAATGTTTCTCCTTCATAAGCTACTCAGTTTGGATATTTTGTTACTGCAGTCCAAACAAACTAAGAAAACCCCAATGAAAGATTTTTGCCGTGGCTGCAGAATCTGACAGTGTCAAGGCACTGGGGAAGGGTTCCATCTGTTTATTGAGTCCTCTAACAGCTCACATCATGTGGGGAAGATATTTGGCCTGTAAGGCACAGGTTTCCGGAGCTGGTGACTCTCCCATTTCACTTGCAGCTACGTCAAAATATTACTTCTTCTTCTTCTTCTTTTTTTTTTTTTTTCTTTGAGACAGAGTCTCGCTCTGTTGCCCAGACTGGAGTGCAGTGACATGATCTCAGCTCACTGCAACCTCCACCTCCCAGGTTCAAGCAATTCTTATGCTTCAGCCTCCAGATTAGCTGGGACTACAGGCAGGTGCCACTACACCCAGCTAATTTTTGTATTTTTAGTAGAGACGAGGTTTCACCATGTTGGATGGCCAGGATGGTCTCGATCTCTTGACCTCATGATCTGCCTACCTCAGCCTCCCAAAGTGCTGGGATTACAGGAGTAAGTCACCATACCTGGCCAAAATATTACTTCTTCTTAGAGTGTCTCTGCAGTAGCCTGTCTTAAAGAGAATTCCCTTCTCAGACACTATCCCTCAATAACAAGTGCTACATATGCCACCATCTGAAATTTAATCAAATTTTTCTTTGTTTTCTGGTTTGTACTCTGCCTCACACTCTAGATCATCATTGTATAACATGGTCACCATAAGCCACGTGGGGTTATCGAGCACTTCAAATGGGTCTAGTCCAAATTGGGAGTTGCTATATGTATAAAATACACACACCACCTTTCCAAGTTTAGTATGAAAAAGAAAAAAAATTAAAATATATTATTAATAATTTATATAATTACATGTTTGAATGAAAATATTTTAGATATATTGAAACTGCCTTTGCAAAATTATGACTGCCACAGTGAAAGAGATCTAATTTAATTGACTCCATCTTGCTTCTAACCTCCGAGTTGTCCTTGTTCATTCCTGGGCGTACGCTGAACTAACTTTGGAAGAAACTTAGTTTGTAGTTTATAGTTTAAAACAAAGACGATAACAGCCCCTTTCCAAAGCAGACCTCCTTCTTGCCTGGGGACTAGATTGCCTTTGTAGGACTAACATTAACCACAAGATAAGAAATTATGGTTTAGCAGTCATACAACTGGGGGACACAAGATTCTGACCCTCCCTAAACTGCTCCTAAGATCAGTGCTTGAGACATTTTGCAGACTGCCCTTGATGGATCAACTGGCACTACCCAGATGGATAAACTGGCTCATCTGATCCTGAGACCCCTACCCAGGAAATGTCTCAGTACAAGAAGACAGCTTCAAATCCCTATGATTTCCTCCCTGACCAATCAGAATTACTGGTTCACTAGCTTTCCCTCCACTCACCGAGTTGCCCTTAAAAACTCTGCTTCCTGAATGCTCCAAGAGGCTGATTTGAATAATAGTAAAACTCCAGTCTCCTGCACAGCCAGGTTTGTGTGAATTACTCTTTCTCTATTGCAATTCCCCTGTCTTGATGAATCAGCTCTGTTGAGGCAGTGGGCAAGGTGAATGCCTTGGGCCGTTACAATATAAGTTAAATAAATTATATTATAACATTAATTTAACCTGTTTTAAGTATGCACCTTAAATTTACAGACATGGCTTACATTGGACAGCTCTGCTTTAGAATGTGAGTTCCAGGAGGCCTCCACTTTGTCTCTTCTACCACCTTATTTCCAGCTCCAGGAGCGCAGCTGGTGCTTGAAAAATATTTGCTAAGCATCGACGGATAAACATTTAAGTGTGAAATTTTCAGAAGTGCTCGAACCAGAGCAACTCCATCTTGAGTGAGGGCTAAGAAAATGAGGCTGGCACTTGCTGGGTTGCGTTCTCAGAAAGTTAGGCATTCCTAGCCTCTAGATGTTTATGGTTAAGGGAACACATTAATAATGCTTATTAAAACAGACCCAGACTTGGAAGTATCCAGATAATCCTGCTATCTGGATAACAAAGGCATTCCTAATTTTGCTTTAAAGACAATAATACTGATTCTTGGAAAATATAGTAATTAAGAAAATTAATTATTTGTCAGAAACCCTTATAGGAGAATGCATCTCTTCATATATACAAGCATTGTACCTAGGGTGGAGGCCTTCCTCTTCTTACTTTCGGGAATGTCTTACTCTGTCTATGGAGTAGCTGTCCTTTCGCCACTTTACTTTCTTAATAAACTTGCTTTCACTTTTTTTGTTTGTTTGTTTTTGTTTTTTGGTTTTTTTTAATATACTTTAGGTTTTAGGGTACATGTGCACAATGTGCAGGTTTGTTACACATGTATCCATGTGCCATGTTGATTTCCTGCACCCATTAACTCGTCATTTAGCATTAGGTATATCTCCTAATGCTGTCCCTCCCCCCTCCCCCCACCCCACCATAGTCCCCGGAGTGTGATGTTCCCCTTCCTGTATCCATGAGTTCTCATTGTTCAATTCCCACCTATGAGTGAGAACATGCGGTGTTTGGTTTTTTGTCCTTGCGATAGTTTACTGAGAATGATGTTTTCCAGTTTCATCCATGTCCCTAAAAAGGACACGAACTCATTATTTTTTATGGCTGCATAGTATTCCATGGTGTATATGTGTCACATTTTCTTAATCCAGTCTATCGTTGTTGGACATTTGGGTTGGTTCCAAGTCTTTGCTATTGTGAATAGTGCCGCAATAAACATACGTGTGCATGTGTCTTTATAGCAGCATGATTTATAGTCCTTTGGGTATATACCCAGTAATGGGATGGCTGGGTCAAATGGTATTTCTAGTTCGAGATCCCTGAGGAATCGCCACACTGACTTCCACAATGGTTGAACCAGTTTACAGTCCCACCAACAGTATAAAAGTGTTCCTATTTCTCCACATCCTCTCCAGCACCTGTTGTTTCCTGCTTTTTTAATGATGGCCATTCTAACTGGTGTGAGATGGTATCTCACTGTGGTTTTGACTTGCATTTCTCTGATGGCCAGTGATGATGAGCATTTCTTCATGTGTTTTTTGGCTGCATAAATGTCTTCTTTTGAGAAGTGTCTGTTCATGTCCTTTGCCCACTTTTTGATGGGGTTGCTTGTTTTTTTCTTGTAAATTTGTTTGAGTTCATTGTAGATTCTGGATATTAGCCCTTCGTCAGATGAGTATGTTGCAAAAATTTTCTCCCATTATGTAGGTTTCCTATTCACTCTGATGGTAGTTTCTTTTGCTGTGCAGAAGCTCTTTAGTTTAATGAGATCCCATTTGTCAATTTTGGCTTTTGTTGCCATTGCTTTTGGTGTTTTAGACATGAAGTCCTTGCCCACGCCTATGTCCTGAATGGTATTGCCTAGGTTTTCTTGTAGGATTTTAATGGTTTTAGGTCTAACATTTAAGTCTTTAATCCATCTTGAATTAATTTTTGTATAAGGTGTAAGGAAGGGATCCAGTTTCGGCTTTCTACATATGGCTAGCCAGTTTTCCCAGCACCATTTACTAAATAGGGAATCCTTTCCCCATTTCTTGTTTTTGTCAGGTTTGTCAAAGATCAGATAGTTGTAGATATGCAGCATCATTTCTGAGGACTCTGTTCTGTTCCATTGATCTATGTCACTGTTGTGGTACCAGTACCATGCTGTTTTGGTTACTGTAGCATTGTAGTATAGTTTGAAGTCAGGTAGCGTGATGCCTCCAGCTTTGTTCTTTTGGCTTAGGATTGACTTGGCGATGCGGGCTCTTTTTTGGTTCCATATGAACTTTAAAGTAGTTTTTTCCAATTCTGTGAAGAAAGTCATTGGTAGCTTGATAGGGATGGCATTGAATCTATAAATTACCTTGGGCAGTATGGCCATTTTCACGATATTGATTCTTCCAACCCATGAGCATGGAATGTTCTTCCATTTGTTTGTATCCTCTTTGATTTCATTGAGCAGTGGTTTGTAGTTCTCCTTGAAGAGGTCCTTCACATCCCTTGTAAGTTGGATTCCTAGGTATTTTATTCTCTTTGAAGCAATTGTGAATGGGAGTTCACTCATGATTTGGCTCTCTGTTTGTCTGTGATTGGTGTACAAGAATGCTTGTGATTTTTGTACATTGATTTTGTATCCTGAGACTTTGCTGAAGTTGCTAATCAGCTTAAGGAGATTTTGGGCTGAGACAATGGGGTTTTCTAGATACACAATCATGTCATCTGCAAACAGGGACAGTTTGACTTCCTCTTTTCCTAATTGAATACCCTTTATTTCCTTCTCCTGCCTGATTGCTCTGGGCAGAACTTCCAGCACTATGTTGAATAGGAGCAGTGAGAGAGGGCATCCCTGTCTTGTGCCAGTTTTCAGAGGGAATGCTTCCAGTTTTTCCCCATTCAATATGATATTGGCTGTAACTTGCTTTCACTTTGCACTGTGGACTCGCCATGAATTCTTTCTTGCTTGAGATCCAATAACCCTCTCTTGGGGTCTGGATCAGGACCCTTTTCCTGTAACAAAATTGTTTTCCATAACAGCTAGAATATGGTGAAGATTTACCTTGGCTGTCTGCATTCAAGTTAAAATACCAAGTACAATTTAAGACATATTTGTAACATGGGGAATTTTCCCAGCTCCCTGTCCATTGTCCCTGAAAGGACAAATACCTATTAAAAATAAGAGGCTTAATTCTCCCTGTTGAAAATAAGGGAAGAGACTGCCCTTTCCTTCTTTTTCTCAGAGAACTTTTGAATTGTACATTAATCCTCCTAAAGACTAAGGAGGCCATTTGTCAGCTTTATGACTTAGGAATGTGTTTCTCAAGGACATGGGACCCATCTCTTTGAAATGTAATCATCAGGAAGAATAGTACCCCTCTCCCAGCTTCTGAGGAAGGGCAAGAGCCTTAACTTCCACAAGCCTTTCCCTCCAGTTGCAGAACTGCCTCCTGTCAAAAATGTAACTGCCAGGCTGAGGCGGGTAGATCACCTGAGGCCAGGAGTTTGAGACCAGCCTGGCCAACATGGTGAATCCCTGTCTCTACTAAAAATTCAAAAATTAGCCAGGTGCAGTGGCGGATACCTGTAATCCTAGCTAATCAGTGTTGCGGGAAGTCAGGGACTCCGAATGGAGGGACCAGCTGAAACCGCGGCAGAAGAACATAAATTGTGAAGATTTCACGGACATTTATCAGTTCCCAAAATTAATAATTTTATAATTTCTTATGCCTGTCTTTACTGCAATCTCTGAACATAAATTGTGAAGATTTCATGGACATTTATCACTTCCCCAATCAATACTCTTATAATTTCTTATGCCTGTCTTTACTTTAATCTCTTAATCCCATCATCTTCATAAGCTGAGGACGTATGTCACCTCAGGACCCTGTGATGATTGCGTTAACTGTACAAATTGTTTGTAAAACATGTGTGTTTGAACATTATGCTATGAAATCAGGACACCCTGAAAAAGAATAGCATAACAGTGATTTTCAGGGAACAAGGGAAGGTAACCCTAAGGTCTGACTGCGTGCGGGGTCGGGCAAAATAGAGCCATATTTTTCTTCTTGCAGAGAGCCTATAGATGGATGTGTGAGTAAGAGAATATCACTGAATTCTTTTCCCAGAAAGCAATATCAATAATTAATACCCCGTGAAAGGAATGCATTCCCAGGGGTACATCTATAGATGGCCACTCTGGGAGTGTCTGTCTTACGCGGTTGAGAAAAGGACTGAAATACACCCTGCTCTCCTGCAGTGCCCTCAGGCTTACTAGGCTTGAGAAATTCCAGCCTGGTAAATTCTGGTCAGACTGGCTGTCTGCTCTTGAACCCTGTTTTCTGTTAAGATGTTTATCAAGACAATGCGTGCACAGTAGGACATGGACCCTCATCAGTAATTCTAATTTTGCCCTTGCCTTGTGATCTTTTATTGCCCTTTGAAGCATGTGATCTTTGTGACTTACTCCCTGTTCATACACCCCCTCCCCTTTCAAAATCCCTAATAAAAACTTGCTGGTTTTGCGGCTCAAGGTCGCCATCATGGTCCTACCAATATGTGATGACACCCCCAGAGGCCCAGCTGTAAAATTTCCCTCTTTGTACTCTTTCTTTTTATTTCTCAGACCGGCCAACACTTAGGGAAAATAGAAAATAACCTACGTTGAAATATTGGGGGTTGGTTGCCCTGATAACTTGGGAGGTTGAGGCATGAGAATTGCTTGAACCTGGGAGGTGGAAGTTGCAGTGAGCTGAGATTGCACCACTGCTTTCCAGCCTGGGTGACAGAGTGAGACTTTGTCCCTGCCTCCAAAAAAAGTAACTGCCCCATGGGTTCTTCCTGCCACTCCACACATAAAGACCATGGCATTGCAGAAGAGAAAGAGTTTAACTGACACAAGGCCAGCTACAATATGCAGGAGACAGAGTTAGTACTCAAATCAGTCTCCCCAGAGGTCCATTGTTAGGGGTTTCTCAAAAGCAGCTTGAGGGAACGGGTGGGGATGGCTAGGTAATGCGTGCTTGCTGCTGATTGATTAGGGCAGAGATGAAATCATGGAGGCAGGGGATGGAAGCTGTCCTTTTGAGCTGAATTGCTTCTGGGTGGGTTCCCAGAAGCCAGATGGTTGGGTTCAGGTGGAGCCATGGGTGTCAGACAGGAAACAAACAAACAAAAAACCTGAAAAGATATCTCAAAAGGCAAATCTGCAATATTGACGTTATTTGCAGGAATGACTGGCAGTCATTTATGTCTACACCTTGGTAGAATACAGATTCCTCTCCTCACCCAACCTGATGGCCTTTCATTAGTTTTACAAAAGCAGTTGAGTTTTGGGAAAAGGCTATTATCATTTAAATCATAAACTAAATGTCTTCCAAAGTTAGCTCGGCCCACAAGCCCAGGAATAATTAAGGGAAAGGCAAGATTGGGGGGTTGGTTTAAATCAGATCCCTTTCACTGCCATAAATTTCTCACTGTTATAATTTTTGCAAAAGCAGTTTCAAAAAGATATGAAAAGTGTGTTTCTTCTCTAGATAAGGCTGATGAGCTAACACAGATGGCCACCCCAATCTCCTGGTGAATTTAAGATGAAATTTATTGAATACTGTACTGAAAATGAAAAATAAAATGGTTGTAGAGGTACTCAAAGTACAATTTCTACTGAATACATATTGCTTTCACATCATCATAAAGTCGAAAAATCATTAAGTGGAGACGTTGTAAGCCAGGGACCGTCTATATATTTGTTAAAAGGTTCTGCCATTAGCCATCAACCAAACAGAAAATATTCAATTTCTCTGGATTGAGGATCTCTAAAACTAGGATCTCATAGCACCAGATATCAAAGCAGACAGGCAGACACCTGGAGACACATCTCCTGCAGACAGAATCCATGAGAGGGCATCAGAGTTCATTTGAAGCTTACTGAGGAGGGAAAAGACACACTGCAGAGGTTTAGCTTAGAAATTGATTTGACTTGGCCAGTTGTTGATTTGTTTTCAAGGAATAGAACCTGCTTTGGCTTGTTGCATAGATGGGGGGTTTATTAGAAATATGTGTATTACACTTCCTAAAAAAAAAAAAGTGTGACTGGACCTCACAAGAGCTAGGATTTAGAGAGTAATAACTCCCAATAAACAAGACAGTTCCTTTGTCCATCCTTGTTTCCAGAGATTCCTGATCTCTTTCTTCCTCTGTTTCTCTCTGATTCTCCTCCTCATTCTTTTCTCTCTATGCAGACAAGCTTTCTCTGATCCCATCGCATATGACTCAAACCTGGCCACCTCGACCCTGGCTTTTTCTTGGAAGTGTCCAACAGAGACTGAATAGTAAATCTCTAAGTCTATATTTGCAGGAAACAGATTCTGATAGGTCCAGCTCTGGCCTAAGCCTTCACTTTGATCTAATCATCTTAACGCCAGCCAGCCTCACTATACCTGTCATCCACTCAGCAAAGCATGAGGCAAGAGACTCTGTGGAAGCAGCCAGGCTAGAGAGGCAAAGGGAATAATAAAAAATAGTCTAGTACAAATACACAGCACCATGCCCTCAGCATTTCTAACTTTGCAAGGGTGTCTGGAGACCCTGGATTAACATGAAATGCCACACAGGGCTAGTTAAGCTTAAAACTAGTCCATGGGGTCTCACTTACCTGAAGAGGCAGCCAAAAGTCCTGACACCATTGTGTATCCTCCAGCATGGCTGCCAGCCAGTCATCTGAAGATGACATCATGTATATCAAGGAAGGAACTAGCCAGTAACTCCTAGAAATGTGTGTTTATATTTTTCCTGTTCTTAATGAAGAGGAAACAGCAAATAATTTACTGGGTTGACATTTAATATATCTTTCATAGACCCCAGTAATTTGATGAGTATGGAAGTACTCACTTGCTCAAGATTTTAAGACAAGATTATAAGTATTTATTGTTCTCCTGTCATGCTTATTCACATCTCCTGAAGAAAAGGCATACAAATCTCATCCTCGAAAGGCCAAGAGGCTTAGAATTCCAAGAGGTAATTTCAAAAATGTTGACTATGAACCTACTATGTACAGTGAAGAGTTGGGCTAGGTTACTGGGACACAAGAGTTGAGCAATAAACTATTTTTCCAGGTGTTCAGGATTGAAAAGGATAGAAATGCTCACTTTAACTCTAACACAAGGCACAGCTTAATGTGTGGTAGAGGCAAAAGGTTAAACAGTATGCAGAAATTAAGGAGAGAACAATTCTGACTTGTATCTATACAGCCTTTATCGATGTATTCGTAATTTCAAATCATCTTTTAGGCTCAACTCTGAAAACAAAATATGATACTTGCGTGAAGGACATCACTGATGGCCTGGTTGTATGGTCCTGAATGGGAGCATGGACCTTGGGGAAACCTGTTTACAGCATGGTGCACAGCTGACATTTTCTCCTAACTCTGAAATTAATTTCAACCCTGCGTTAATCAAGGTTTATCTTGGTTATATAAACATATTTCTCTTTGATGCAAGAAAATACTAATAGCATTCGGATAAAATCAAAATAATGACAAATATAAACTATGCCATTCATCCCAGTGAAAAATGACACATCAGGGAATAATACCGCTGTTGTTTTCTTAACAAAATACGTTTGAGTTAAAAAGAGGAAAAAAGAATATATAGGAATGTAAATAATTTAATCATGATCAGGACTAACACCATTGTCAATTTAACCTATTGGCAGCATTTTGGACACAAATTCAGTCTGTAGTAATCACATCTTTAAATAAGCAGTATCCATGTCAAAAACTAGTGTCCCATGGTCTTGTGGTCAGTGATTATGAATATATCACTGAAGCCTGTGAAAAAGTTCTTCCTGACACATGTCCTAATATTAGCAAATACGTGTTTTCTTTTGCCTACTTGAAAGTGGGGAAATCTGGTCTGGATGCAAAGGTATTCCCTTTACAGAAAAATCACAGTTTTACATCATTTATCAGAAGTAATGCGGCTGGGTGCGGTGGCTCATGTCTGTAATCCCAGCACTTTGGGAGGCCGAGGTGGGTGAATCACAAGGTCAGATTTAGACCATCCTGGCTAACATGGTGAAACCCCATCTCTACTAAAAATACAAAAAATTAGCCGGGCGTGGTGGCGGGTGCCTGTAGTCCCAGCTACTTGGGAGGCTGAGGCAGGAGAGTGGCATGAACCCGGGAGGTGGAGATTGCAGTGAGCGGAGATCACACCACTGCACTCCAGCCTGGGTGATAGAGTGAGACACCATCTCAAAAAAAAAAAAAAAAAAAGTAATGCTTACATTTATAAAATTATTTTCAGGGAATGTCCACTCTCATAGTTCAAATGGTTATACATCTGAAGCTTGAAATGATTTATTCCCACTTGATTTAATATTTTCTGGAATATTTCAAATGGATTTTTAAGTTCTCATGCACACAGTTTGTTGTTAAATTATGTAAAGGTGTCGCATTGTTACGAAATGCCTAAGTTTGAGGAGGGCATTGAAATGATGCCAATATAAATTACCATAGCAACAAACACATAAATTCATAGCCCAATTTATCCTCTAGGTGCTGAAATCTTTTCCAGCTCTCCAAAGCTCAGGCATAATGCAAATCAAACATTTAGCTGCTGAAAGACTTGGAGTCCAGATATCCACCAATTCCGAGTGCTATTGAATCATTAGGAATAGTCAATAATAAATAACACAAGCCATTTCTTTTAAACTTTCCAGGTGTTAAAAAGCCAGAGATTGTGCACAGTAACTTCACCTGCATAGCATATCTCTATGTCTGTCATACACAGGCTACATTTTCATAATGGATTGTATAAGAAAGAAAAGTCTGCATCCTAGAAAATGACGTTCTCCTTCAGTTCTAAATTTCTTTCAATCTTGCTCACAGCAATGACATCTCTGTCTCCTAGTAATTAATATGAATCAAAGCAGAGTGAGAAGACAGACACCCAAAAAAAAGGAGATATCACCAGCACCATAAGCAAAATATGTAACTAAAAATATAGGAGGAAAATATATGAGGCACCAGGAGAATATGCTTTATCTTGTCCTTGTTTGACAGGCACATAAATCTCTCATCGCTGCTCTCATCCAAAACCAAGAGCTAAAAATATGAGGTGGCACCTGTGTTCTTAAACAGTGTTTTATGATGACAACAGCTTTCAAGGGAACAGTGTATTTTTGGTTGAGCATACTGTGCTGTCCCTTAAGACAACAGAAAACTTAGGATCTAGATTTGATTCCAATTGGAAAGTTTTGTAAAGAGCATGTCCTAAGTCCAGCCTTCTCTTTGTGCTTGTAAACAAGGTTATGATATAAATTATCCACTCAAATGTCTCTTTCCCCAGAATTTATCCTGCATCAGCTTTCCAAGCCTTCTGGTGCCTGAGAACCAGGGTAATGGAAGCTCAAAATGTCAGACACTCTTTTTCCCCAAACACACAAATTCTCTTGAATCTTCAAGCAGGAATTTTGATTTAAAACAATAACTTTTCAATATCTTTATTTCTTCTAAAAATTTTTAGAAGAAAATATTTAAAGTGAAAGGCTACATAAAGGATTCATTTTGTATATATATATATATATACACTCCATTATGTAGTTATATATATATATTTACTCCATTATATAGTTATATATATATATATACTCCATTATGTAGTTATATAATGGAGCGTATATATATATATATAGTTTTTTTTTTTTTTCAGACAGGGTCTGGCTTTGTCACCCAGGCTGGAGTGCAGTAGCAGGATCTCAGCTTATTGCAACCTCTGCCTCCTGAGTTCAAACAACCCTCCTACCTCAGCCTCCCGCTTAGTTGGGACTACAGGCATGCACCATCATGCCCGCTAATTTTTGTATTTTCTGTAGAGACAGCATTTTGTCATGTCACCTAGGCTGGTCTCAAACTCCTGGGCTCAAGTGATCCACCCACCTCAACCTCCCAAACTGCTGGGGTTACACACATGAGCCACCATGCCCGTCCCATCAAATATTTTTTTGAGCTCATGATACATGTCCACACTCTTGTAGACACTGGGGATTCAGAAGTGCATAAACTCCAGGTTCTACCCTCACTGTCCTCACTTTTATAGAGAAAATAAAGCAAAACTAGGGGGATCAGTCAGGAGGCTGTTGCGTAATTCAGTCAAGAGACATAATGGTGCTTTGGACCAGGTAGCATTGATGTCACCGAAATTGATCAGATTCCGGTTATTTAAAATAGACCTGATGGGATTTACTGATAGACTTGCTGTGAGTTATAAGAAAAAGAGAAGATTCAAGAACAATTGCAAAGATTTTGGCCTGAGCAACTGCATGAATGATGGTGCCATTTAATGAGATAATGAAAACTGTAATAAATGCACTAGGAAAATGAGGATTAATTTTGGATGTACTCAATTTGAGAAATATTTTATACATCCAGTAGAAAATATCAAGAAGAAATTTGGATATATGACTCTAGAGTCAGAGGGATGCCTCTGGCTAGAGATACACATTTGAGAAACATTGATATATAGATGATGTTTAAAGCCACAAGAGTCCATGAGAATGTAGACGGAGAAGAGGTCCAAGACTGAGCCTGGGCGCTCTCTGGCATTGATACTTGGGGAAATAAAGAAAAACTACTAAAGAGGCATGAGGAGGGATCCAAGAGGAAAAAATATTCCACAAGGGCGGGACTGATGAGATGAGGCAGATGGTTTGAGTATGATGCATCACAATAGTCATGATGTGCATGAACGTTTGTGCCATCAGCTGATGGAACAGAGCAAAAGCGCTGGGCTTGGGAACAGTGTCTCAAGCATATAATCATACTTTCCGGGAACTATTGAGTCACTGAGAGATAACAAAATAACAGCACAGAAAGGAACAAACAAGTGATAAGATCTCAGCCTCGTATACCAGCTTCCTTTGCATACACCTCCATTCCACTTGGCAACATAATATATCTTTTAAAACATGGCACATGTGGCGGAATAATATTTTTTAACGGGAGCTCATGTATTAAAAGTTTTGTCCTGTAATTCTTCTTCCCATTTAGGAAACAGCTAGAGTATTGCATGTTTATTGCTTCAGGGAAGATAAGGCATGATGGAAAAAGAAAAACAACAGTTTTATTTTTGTTTTTGCTTTTTACTTTGGGGATTCAAAAAATTAAAGAAGCAACACTTCCAAACTGTTCTTATGAGGCTAACATTAGTCCAATACCAAAGACAGACAATGATACTACAAGAAAACGAAATTACAGGCCAATATCCCTCAGAAACATAGAGAAAAAAATCCTCAACAAAATGCTAGCAAACGATATTCAATGGCATATTAAAAGGATCATTCACCATGACCAAGTGAAATTTGTTACTGAGATGCAAAGATTTTTCAACATATGCAAACCAATTAATGTGATATACTGCATTAACAGAATGAAAGATAAAAATCACGTGATCACCTCGGTGCAGAAAACAAATTTGACAAAATTCAACTCCTTTATAATAAAAACTCTCAACAAAATAGGTACAGAAGGAATTTAGGCCGGGCGAAGTAGCTCACACCTGTAATCCCAGCACTTTGGGAGGCTGAGGCAGCTGGATCATTTGAGGTCAGGAGTTTGAGACCAGCCTGGCCAACATGGCAAAACCCCATCTCTAGTAAAAATACAAAAATTAGCTGGGCCTGGTGGCACACACCTGTAATCCCAACTACTCAGGAAACTGAGGCAGGGGAATTGTTTGAACCCAGGAGGCAGAGGTTGCAGTAAGCTGAGATCCAGCCACTGCATTCCAGCCTGGATGACAGAGTGATACTCCACCCTCACCCGAAAAAAGGAATTTACTTAACATAATAAAGGCTATATATGAATAGCAACTAACAACTAACATCGTACTCGAGGGTGAAAACCTGAAAGCTTTTCCTCTAACATCCAGAACAAAGCAAGGACGCCCACTCTCACCACTTGTATTAAACATAGTATTGGAAGCTTTAGCCACAGCAATCAGTCAAGAAAAATAAACAAAGGCATGCAAATCACAAAGGAAGAAGTAAAATGATCTCTGTTTGCAGATGACACATCAAGAAAACCCAAATGACTACACAAAAAATTCTGTTAGAATGAATAAGTAAATTCCTTCCGTAAAATTGCAAATTACAAAATGAACATACAACTATCAGTTCCACTTCTATCCACTAACAAGAAACTATCCAAAAAGGAAATTAGAGAAAGAATACTACTTACAATAACATCAAAAAAGAATGAAATACACAGGAATAAATTTAGCCAAAGTGGTGAAAAACTTGTACACTGAAAACTACAAAACTACAAACATTAAAGAAGACTTTTTATTTGCAAAATAAAAACAAACATTTCATTCATTTGGAGAGCTACTGTGAAGATTTTATGAAAACAAATGGGGACTTAGGTTCTTGAAATACATCAAGTGCATAATTAATGTCAGCTATACATCAAGTGCAAAATTAATGTCAGCTATTATTTCTAACCAGATCTTTTCACCTCTATCTCATACTGTCTCCCTGAAAGATGGGTATGGGGGTCAAAGGTTTTAGCTTCAGAAAATCTAGAACCCACTGAAATGAATCTTGAAATATATGCTAGGGCAACAAAAAGAAGGTAGATATTCCACTGTCTCTTTACACTGATGAGTGTCTATTGCTAACCAGACACCGCATGGGATTTTATATAAAACCCAATTCCTATACTCTAATCCAGTTGATAAAATAAATAAAACAATTTTCTATTTTTCCCATTATAGGTCAGTTCGGCACATCCAACACTTCAACAAGCAGACACAAACTCTATTATAGTATAGCTTTTCCTACTCTTTTTAGAAGTGCCCAACAACATTCTTCAGGCAAAAAAAATGGGAATATTAGTGGGAGGAAAGTAACGACACAGAGCTCACCAGGCAAAGTGCTGCCTCCTTTGGGATGAATTTTCCCACAGCTGAGAGGCAGGTGAAAACACAAGTCTTCTGGAAAATTTTTTTTTTCTTGGTGAAAAGATCAGGCTCCATGACTTGAATGCAGAGAACAGCAGTGGAATGAGGTAGCCTTTAAGCTGTTGGCGCAGGGAGAGTGTATTAGTCCATTCTTGCATTGCTATAAAGAACTACCTGAGACTGGGTAATTTATGAAAAAGAGGTTCAATTGGCTCATGGTTCTGCAGGCTGTACAGGAAGCATGGCTGGGGAGGCCTCAGGAAACTTACAATCATTTGTGGAAGGCAAAGAGGAAGCAGGTATGTCTTATATGGCTGGAGCAGGAGAAAGAGGGAGAGTGGACAGGTGCTACACACTTTTAAACAACCAGATTTCATGAGAACTCACTTGCTATCAAAACACTTTTAAACAACCAGATCTAATGAGAACTCACTCACTATCACAATAGCAAGGGAGAAATCCACCCCCCGTGATCTAGTCACCTCCCAACAAGCCCTTCCTCCAACACTGCAGATTACAATTCAACATAAGATCTGGGTGGCAATACAAATCCAAACCATATCAGATATACAATGGGTGGGCAAAATGGGCTTAAAAGTTGAAGAATTAAGGCTTTGCTTCTTATAATAAACTCGGATACTCTTTTGCCACTCTCATGCAGTGCCATTCACCACCCAGGCTTTGAGTCAGAGTCTAGCACAGTAGCTCACCTTGATCTCTGTGTGAACAATGGCCTCATCCATAGGATCTCCATTGAGGAGTAGGGTGTATTTGAGCCTGTGAAACACAACACAGGGATCATCTTCCTGAAGTGGTAAGGATGGCCTCAGCCAAGGTTGTCGGTGACAAAAGGCTGTGTTTGCTTTGATTCTGCAGGGACTTTACCTTTCCCCTTTTCCTGGGGAAAAGACATTCTCACTTACGTGGGAAACTAATATTGTAATTCAATGCCAGCACCTGGGGAGGGGGCCTAAGTAGCAAGATTTTAAATGTGGAAGGAGGCCCCCTGCCTAGAAAACCAATTCCCATTTGTTCACAAATGGAGAGGGGAAAAAAGCCGCCTTGAGTCTGGGAAAAGTAGACGTTTTCAAACTATATCTGGAAGCTAGGGTAAAGCTGTAAATAGCTCCTGGGAAGAGAATGTGACTCTACATTCCCTTATAAGTCAGTGGGAGTGGAAACCCAGAGCAGGTCTCATAAATGCAGGAAGCTGGAAATGTTTGGAACTTCCTTTGGCAACAACCGACTAAAGAAAATGTGGGATATTTTCTTGTACCTGGGTCCCTGGAGCTTCCTCTTATGAGGCCTGTTCTCCAGACTTCTGGTTGATTCTTGGAGCCACCTGATGCTCTCCCGGTTACTTTTCTTATTGCTTAAGATAGCCAGAGATGATTTCTGTTGCTTGGACCAAAGAAGCTTATTGCTTAGAGCAAATACTTCTATCATTTGCTCAAAATAAAAATATCCCCAGTCCTAAATCTTTATTAGACATTTCATGGCTCAAATATCTCATGGAACTATGGCAAATTGAATTACCAACATGCTAATAAACTGGCCCTAAAACCCTGAAAATCAAACGCAGAATCGGCACAGAAGCCATTGCAATCTAATATGCCACCCACAGGAATGAGCTGGCTCTGTCGGAGTCTTAGAGGGATGTACTGTCCTAGAATGTTCACCGTCCCAGTTCTCACTGACTGAGATGTGGCTCTATCTCATCATGGAGCCAGGAGTAGCCACCATTATGCATATGGTAAACACCACACAGCCAAGGACAAAGTCTCCGCCCCCTCCCCTTCCAGAGAGGTCAGTTGTCTTGACCCTGGGTTTTGTCTTTCACCATCAAATATTAGTCTGCTCCTCAGCAAATTACATAACTTCCTTAAGCCTCAGTCCTTCATCTGTAATGAAGACGCATGCCAGACCCTCCCTCACAGGAGCAGGCTGTAAATATTAAAGATGATTATAATGCAGAACTTCATATTGGCCCAGATACGTTAAGTAATAAATTAATGGTAATGTCAACATTATTATAATTTTGGTTATTAAAGAGCACCATAGCATAGTGGTTATAAAAACAGGGTCTGGAGTTAGAGTTCTCACACTTAACTTTTGAGTTTTCTCTTACAAACGGGGTGAGCTTGGACATGTCTCCTAATTGCTTTGTATCTCAGTTACCACATCTGTATTCCAACAACTCCTGGGTATTTATCCTAGAGAAAATAAAACATGTTCACACAGAAACCTGTGCACAAATGTTCATAGCAGTTTTAATTATAATAGCCAGGAGCCAGAAGTAACCCAAATGTCTTTCGAAAGGTGAAAATGTTACCAAAACTCCAGGGGTTCCATCTAGGTCCTGTTGCTGGCTTCACAGAAAGCCAATCACCAAGACCAGGCGTATTTCCAGGGAAGATGACTTTAATAGAGTGCTAGAAGGCTTTAATCAGGTGCTCCAAGGAAATGGGAAATCAATCTCAAATGTGTCTCCTCAACCAACTAAAATTAAGGGTTCATATAGCAGGGAAGGTATGTCACCATGTACAGGAAAACAGGAATTAGGGAGGGGTAAGGAAGAGGAGTCAACAGGAAGCAGGCAGTCAGTGAGGAAGTCATAACGGGTGAGGGGTTTGGCAACTCATTGTGCAGGTGCAGTGACCTGGTGAGTTTCAGCTCCTTGATACTCTCTGGGAGGCCTAATGGTCAGTTTCCTGAAAAAAAAAAAAAAACTGAGATAGGAAAAATGTAACTTTCTCACATTTCAAGACTGGAAGATTCAATTTCTACATGTATTCAAAAGAAATCACAAATAAACCATCAGTTCTATGGGAAAATTGGGCTGGTTTCAAAAGGACAAGTAAGCTGTGGTACATCCTTAGGGTGGAATCCTCACTCAGCAAGAAAAAGGAATGAACTATTGATAAACAAATTGAATGGATCACAAGAGTATGATGGTGAATCAAGAAAAGCAATTGAGAGGTCATGTACCATCTCATGTGAATGAACAAGTTATCATGATGAAGCGTAGGAGGCAGAGCTGGGGAGAAGATGAAACTGTGAGGAGGTAGCGTAAGGGAGGTTTTTTTAGGAGGATGGGATATTTTTGTTTCCTGTTTGGGAGCAGTGGTTAAGTGAATCTATACATGTGATAAAATTTCCTACAACTACTCACCAAAAAAAAAAATGCATGTAAAAACTGGTAAAATTTGAATAAGTTAGTAGTGTTGTACCAACATTAATTTTCTGGTTTTGATAATTGTATTATGGTGATGTAAGATGTTATCACTGGAGGAAGCTGAGGGAAGTGTACCCAGGAACTCTCAGGGCTATTTTTACTTTTAGGTGAGTCTAAAATTATTTCAAAATAAAATAAATGAAATAGCACCTATGTAGAATTGAACTATTCAGTAAATGGATGGTGCATGGTGGGATGTATATTTCTTGTGATCAGAGTAGAAATTTATAGATAACCAGGAGGAACCTAGAACTATCCATGTGATAATGAATTAGAGTTGGGAACATCAACATGAATTTATTTACCTTAACAGAGATGACTACATATGGAAATAGCTATAGATACATGTATATGCATGGGTTAGTATACACACATATATTTCCTTGCTCAGTTAGCTAAAAGGGCCTAAAAGAAATGATTCATATATATAATATATATATTATGAAATATATAATTATATATATATACAATTTTTTAAAGCAGGCACAGTGGTGCATCCCTGTATTGATGTTGGTAGATCACTTGAGCCTGGGAGTTTCAGTCTGTAGTACACTATGATCACACCTGTTAATGGCCACTGCACTCTAGCTCTGGCAACATAGCAAGACTCTGTCTCTAAAAAATAACAATAAAAAATGTTACCCAGTAGCAATGAGCACACCTAGTCAGATTTTGGTTTCTAATGTCATTCTCCAATAAAAAAGGGGCCAGGATTCTTTGGAGAAATGCTGATAATAAACATTTATGAATTTACACTGATATAAATAAGTGATTGAATAAATTCATAAATGAGGGAGAAGGGACAAATCTTCAATGCAACAAGAATCCCAAATAATTTGCATGGATATTCTGCCCTCAAGGAGTGGAAGCAGGAGAAAAAAGAGTAACTTTACAGTGGAGAAAATCTGGCAAACACTACCCCACCCAGGTAATCAAAGTCAGTATCTATGGTCTCTCTCCCAAAACACCATCATCCCCCCTCATGTAATCATGAGAAAAACATCAGATGAATTTCAGTAGTGAGGGGGTTGGCATCCTACAAAATACCTTTTTGAAGAATTCCTCAAAACTGTCAAAGTCATCAAAAATAAGGAAAGCTGGAGAACTGCCACACGCAAGTGGAGACTAAGGAGACCTAAGCACGTGCCACAGAACATCTAAAATGGGATCATGGACTGGGAAAGGGACATCAGGTGAAAACCTAGAAAATTGGAACAAATTCTGGACTTCATGACAACGTGTCAGTATTGGTTCATTAATTGTAATAAGTATACCATACTACAGCAAGATGTTAATAATAGGGGAACTGAGTATGGTGTATATGGGATTCCACGTGAAAGGATTACATTAATGAACAGCTTGGTGTAGGACGGATATCTAATGGCAAAGCTTCCTTCTGGAGGAGAGGATAACTAGAGAATTTAGAATGCCTGGGGTGATGGGAGGGGAGCATCTCTAAGGATGGAGCTCAGAGGTAGAGATGGAGGAGGCAAAGAAAATCAAGCTAAAAATGAGAAACTCTACACAATTCAAAAAAAATGCAGTCAACTACCTAAATCTTGAATATGTGTCTGCTTAAGGCAGTTTCCAGTGTAATCTGGGAGGGCTGGACTTTGCAACTGGAAGGATCTGAGAAAAAACAAAGTGCAGAGGAATCCAGGTGGGGAGGCCCGCCGTGAGTAGCAGGCATTGCTCCTTAAGCTTTGGGGTGGTTCTTATCCTCAGCCCTCTTGAGTTGTCCACAGGCATGCACTGAGGAAAACTCCAAGGGAAGCCCCTGCAGGTCTCCTAGCTTCCCTCTCTCAGCTTTCCTCTCATGGGCACCTAGTGTTGCAAACTCCAGCTACCTGGTCTCCTGGGACTTTCAGCTCCACCTCCTCCAGCCAGGGAATCTTAGGCTTCATCCTGCATCTGTCCTGAAAACTCTCTCAAAGCATTTAGAGTGCAACTGTAGGTTTCATATTTGTTTCTGCCTTTCAGGGATCACTCTGTTCTGTTGCCTGGTATACAATGTTTTGAAAATACATTGCTTCATACTTTTGTCCATTTTATTTTACTTGTTGTTTTAGATGAGACGATAAATCCAGTCCCGATTATTCTATCTTGTTCAAAAATGCAAGTTAAGTTAATTATTTTAGTTGTATAATATTCCATCACATTGTTTCTAGTCTGGGCTATTATTAATAAATCTGCTATGCAGATAAATGCACATGTCTTGTGCTGGGCATATATATTCATTTCTCTTGAGTGCATACCTAGGAGTGTAATTACTGGATTATAAGGTAAGTGTAGGTTTAGCTTCCATAGATCTGCCCAAAGCAGCTCTACCTCCAAAGCGATTGCATCTCAACACACTATTGATTTTAGCTCATCAAGAGTGTTTATTACGGAAAGGTTTTTTCTCCTGACTCTAAACTGCAATGGCCATTGTTCTTGGTAAAATATTGTATATCACAGCTATTACTCTTAGCTGACTGCAAAGTAGCCTGGATACCATCTATGCTGTATGAGTCAGAGGAGGAAAACCTGCCCAACCATTCTTCATTACTTGATCTCACTGGAAATCCTGATAATTCTGCCTGAGCAATCGATCCTTTCCTCACCACTTTATTTTGAGTTTCTATCCTATTTCTGTGTCCCCAGATATTCATTCTTACGGCCTCTGCTTTGCTACAGAGAGTAAATATCCTTTAAAAAAGAAACAAAAAATAAAGGAAAAGAAATCCACAAACAGTGTTTGGGATTCAATCTTTACAGCTTCCCTACTTTGTAAAAATATCTATCAAAATTCTAATAATCCTCTCGCAAATGACCCTGAGTTTATATGTTTGGGGTACTCGCTGCAACTCTCTGGGGGGTCTGCGTTTTCTGAAAGGGTACTGCATGCATCCACCTGCACACTTAAGTCACGCATAATGGAACAAAGTGTGCTTTTTCAGGCTCCCCCGTTGCACTGTTGGCTGAGAGCAGGGACCTTAATTGGTTTTAAAACAGTCAAATTTAAGACATGCTGTGTCTTCCTTTTCAGAGATCAATCTAAGCACTTTCACAGAACCGTGAAAATGCTCCTTGGGGTGAAATAAAGTTAATAGAAAAATCTAAATATTCTCTCCAAATAGCTCAAGTTCATCTTTGTTTCTAATGTTCCAAAGAGAAAAATGACCCTCTGGTTTTTGCAGAGACTAAAATATGCTAAAATATGTCAATACTTTGAACTTTAGCAGAAAGAATGTTGGTGTGCATTTGTTTAGTTTTGTTGCCAAGCAGAGCTGCAAAAATTGCTGTGAGTCTGGCCCTGGAATGTAAGATGCTGCATAGCTGTGTACTACGGGGCATTATCTTCTACAGGGAGCTCAGTAGCTGTAAATTTAATAGCAGCCTAGGTAGGCTGGGGGCTGGAGCAAAACTATAGACACAGGTTCATTGTCCTTCTCAGAAAGCAGAAATAACATAGAGGTCTCCCGAAGACAAAATTATGAAACAGTCTGTACATTAGCCGCTGCTCTCCTATGGGCCTTACCATAATTCATCGTAATGATTTTTAATGATTCTCATCTGTAACTCCAATACTTTGGGAGGCCAATGTGGGATGGTTGCTTGAAGCCAGGAGTTCTAGACCAGCCTGGACAACATAGTGACACCCCATTTCTACAAAAAATTATAAGAATTAGCCAGGCATGGTGACACATGCCTGTAAGTCCCTATTACTCCAGAGGCTGAGGCAGGAGGATTGCTTGAGCCTAGGAGTTTGAGGCTTCATGAGCTATGGTGGTACTACTGCACTCTAGCCTGGGTGACAACCCCTGTATCCAAATAATAATAATGATGATGATGATGATGATTTTAAGTAGGCATTAGAGAGGCCCCTCTCCCATCTAGGTACCTATTATAGCTTCCCTGTCTCTCCCTCTATATTTGTCAATCAAATGGTAGACTATTTTAAATCATGATACAATGCTGAAAATGAGTCCACATGCTCACATATTCTGTATTTTTTAAGGGACTGGGTATCAAATATGTGGACAGGACATTGCTATCAACACTATAGAGAGACTGAAGAAGAAATGGGAGAGGCAGGTCTTATTTAACCAGAGGACTTTTCCATGACTGGCATGTCCCTACCTGACAGTGTCCCCAAGTGACCCTAATGACAGGAAATGAGCATTTCAGTCCAGCATCAAGTGCTGCTGCTGCACACAGATCGGCAGGGCACAGTGGTTGTGAGCTGTAGGGGAAAGAAGTGAGGCCAGCATAGTCACACAGCTGTCCATGACAAGGACAATGCTTTAGGACAAAGCATCTTCCAAGAAGGGTTACACAGAAAGAGGTGGACACAGCAGCTGTAAGACCAGCTGTCCCAGGAGGATGTCCCTTCTTGTAACTGGACACCCATTCCTGCAGGAAAGCTGTGCTGCTTCCAACACATTGCCATCCCCACTGTTACCCACGGCTTCCGTCAGCCGCGTGCACAGAGCTGTTGTTAGCTTGTGAGTTCTCCCTGTGCTGCAGCCCCTGAGGCCTTGAGGGAGACAGGGGACCTGAGGGCTCTACTCAGAGGAGAATTCAGTTGCCAGGTGGGTCCTAAAGCTGGGGTGGCCAGCTTTGATTCTGAGCTTCATGGAATACCTGAGAATTCTCCAGGCTCCAGAATGAGTTTGAGGAAAGAAATTGCCTGTACTGACCTACCCCTATTAAAAACAGAAATTGGGGCCTGTTATACCAAAGTCCCTAAGGAGACAAGTTCCAGAAGCTGTAATACTCATGATTGGCATGGATCATGTGGAAAGGACTTAGGAGTTCCGAGGAGAGAGAGGGTGAGAGGATGGAAGAAGCCACCCGGAGACACTGGGTGTAAAAGGTATAACCATGGGTTCCTTTTTAGTCAATTCTTAGTGCGAAACATGAAATAGGTGGCAAGTGTTCCTGAGATTATAAAATGAGCTGCTTGACCCCTAGAAAGTGAAACCCACCCAACTGTCCATTAGAACTGGTGTTTAATGGTTTCTTTGGTTTTTTGGTTTGGGGTTTTATTTTATTTTATTTTATTTTGAAACAGAGTCTTGCTCTGTTGCCCAGGATGGAGTGCAGTGGCATGATCTCAGCTCACTACAACTTCTACCTCCCAGGTTCAAGTGATTCTTTGCCTCAGCCTCCCAAGTAGCTGGGAACCACAAGCACGCAGAACCATGCCCAGCTATTTTTTATATTTTTAGTAGAAACAGGGTTTCACCATGTTGGTTAGGCTGGTCTCGAAATCCTGACCTCAAGCAATCCACCCCCCTCGGCCTCCCAAAGTGCTGAGATTGCAGGCTTGAGCTGCTGTGCCTGGCCTAAAGGTTTCTTTGAATAAACATAGAAACTGATCCTCTCGGTCTTGAAATTTGAGAAAGTTCCATTTGTCTTATCTGAGTTCCTTTCTCAGGAAACCAACCATCAGGCCTCCCAGAGAGTATCAAGGAAGTGAAACTCACCAGGTCACTGCACCTGGACAATGATATGCCAGACCCCTCCCCCATCATGACTGTCTAACCAGACACTTGCTTCCAGTTGATCAACTCCCCTTCCTTCCCCCTCCCTCATTCCTGTTTACCACATATGGTTACATCTCTTCCCTGCTACATAAACCCCTGATTTTAGTTGGTCAGGGAGAGGGAATTGAGACTGAGCTCCCATCTCCTCCACTGCAGCATCTGACTAAAGCCTTCTTTCCTGACAATACGCATGGTCTCAGTGATTGCCTTTCTGTGCAGTGAGTAGCAGGACCTAGACTGAACATCTGATGTTTTGGTAACAGTAGGACATGTCAAGAGATTATGAATTTTATTCTGTAGCATTAGCTCATTGCCCTCCTAATGCCTCTATCCGGCCAGGCGCAGTGGCTCATGCCTGTAATCTCAGCTCTTTGGGAGGCTGAGGTGGGCGGATCATGAGGTCAGGGGTTTGAGATCAGCCTGACCAACATGGTGAAACCCTGTCTCTATGAAAAATACAAAAATTATTGGGGAGTGTTGGTGTGCACCTTTAATCCCAGCTACTCAGGAGGCTGAGGCAGGAGAATCCTTTGAACCCAGGAGGCGGAGTTTGCAGTGAGCCGAGATCACGCCACTGCACTCCAGCCTGGGTGACAGTGCAAGACTCTGTCTCAAAAAAAAAAAAAAAAAAAGGACAGTTTTGGAGACAGACACAGTCACCACCCAACACTGGCAGCTCCTCTGTGCTGAGCGTGACCCTGGACTCCAGTCTCTCACTCCAGCTCAGGAGTGAGTCTCACTGGCCAATCAGAGCACCCCTCTCCCTGAACACGGTAATTGGTTCAGGGATGGTCATGTGACCCAAGCTGAGCCAAAGAGATTTCATCCTGGAATGTTTGCTGAAACTGTGGGTGGAGACTAAATATATCAGACCCCCCAAAAAATTCTGAAACAAATTATTGTTAACTATAGCCACCCTATTTTTATGCATGCATCAAAGCATCACATGTACTTCCATAAATACACAAGTATTATGAACCCATAATACTTAAAATTTTTTTAAATCCCTGCTACAGAAATTTTGAGTGTTACATCAGATCCTCAACCTAATAATATTTAAGGGATAAGGGTACTTCAGTTAACATAACAGTAGTTCATTGTAGGCTGGTTTTTACTAAACACTACATTGTGTTATCAAAATGAATAAAAATATGCAGTTTTAATGAAGTAACCACTATTTGCAGTGAGTGGACTTTGGAATCAACCATTTGAAATGCTAGCAACTGACGATCTACTTACAGGACCATCTTATCCCCACGAAGGCCACGCTATTCACAAACAGCGGACACAGAGCCAAGGAGAACTTAGAAGAAAACGTCGCTCTTTTTAAAATAAATCTTAGGTCATAGTAGGTGGAATTGTTAATTCTGGGGAGAGAAATGGAGTGAAGAAACTCTCTAAACATTGGCCCTAAGAAAAAAAATTGGCAAAGTATTATATGTCCTTAGTGGGATAAAGCAGTTGAATTTCTGATAAATTGGTTATGTGAAAACTTCCCCTTTTCATTAGTATTCATCATAGTTAAGCAATTGTGATATTGACTAATGAGAAAATGACATTTTCCAGTGTCCACTTTTCACACCAAGGACAGGATTATTTCAGCCTTGTGTGAAATACAGCATTGGTCAGCAGGCACAGGGCACCTAACATCCTTCATGCTTTCTCACACCTGAGATGCAGCTACACAAGAGAAAGTGATTCTACACTCCCTTCCCATCCAGAGCAGGAAGGATGGGATGTGTCGAGAGGACCCACAGATATATTTCAACCCAATGGCCCACTGGCTTGCTTTTCTGTTTTTTCTTTAATGAAATAATACTTTCCTGGAACTTGACACAAACCCAAGACCAGGACCAACTTATCCAAGGAGTGGCATTCTCCCACCTCCCACCACGGATTGTGCCATCCTGGCTATTCAAAAGACAGGCAAAACACCACCTCAGTGTACCCACGCCTTCACCCCTTCAAAGACAATAGGTCTGAATGGATGGAGGAAGAAGTGGGTTTTTTTCCCTCTCTCTTTCTCTTTTAGACTTCATACTTGAGTCTCCTCATCCATCCATCCACCCAAAGTCTTCTCCCTTCTATAAACTTGAGGAAAAATAAAAACTTTCTATTTCATTTTAATAACACTGTTTTATGTTCCTGTTCTTGAGTACTGCAAACAGTGGGAAGACAATAAAAATGATATCTCTGAGCCAAGCTAGAGTTCTGTTCCAAAGAGAAAAAAAAAAATGGTTTCTTAAATTGCTTCAACAGTTTATTTTCATAATACAGCAAAACAATACCAAGAGAACTATTTCTGTGACCATTGGACATCTTGTTTCTCCCCTCTAAAGCCACGTTTCTTCAGCTTTCAATTCAGATAACAAGGCAGCCTGAAATTACTTTTTCAATTTCATCTTCCAACCCCTGGTTATAATGGACATTTGATTCTTCTCTCTGGTTCAGCAGAGAGAAAAGGGGAAATCCCTTTGTGTAGCAACACATGGTTTCTTTAGGGGTAACAGTCCTCCCCTACTCTTCACATATCTGGTTCCATTTGGGTGGACTCACCACCAGACTGCAGGGAAGGCCCTAGTTCTAGAACTGGCCAATCAAAGCACCTCAGTGCATGGTCCGTAGAATCATTTCAGAGACAAGGGCACAAGCAAATGAGCCCTACCTGGGACTCTCAGTGGCCTACTGGGGAAACACTTTTCCTTCACTCAGGTTTCTTAGCTTCCAGGATGGGAGCTGGAGGCCTTCTTTGTCCCCACTTGAGGAAGGTCTATCTGAGAGAAAGGCCAATTCAGAAGAAAGGAGTGACACAGATTGATGATAAGGGGCACTGTTTGAGTCCTAGACCTAGCCAATATAATTTAATCCTCTTCAATAAAATGCAACCCGGCCAGGCGCAGTGGCTCACATCTGTAATCCTAGCACTTTGGGAGGCTGAGGTGGGTGGATCACAAGGTCAGGAGTTCAAGACCAGCCTGGCCAAGATGGTGAAACCCCCATCTCTGCTAAAACTACAAAAATTAGCTGGGTGTGGTGGTGTGTGCCTGTAATCCCAGCTACTTGGGAGGCTGAGGCAGAGAATTGCTTGAGCTTGGGAGGCAGAGGTGGCAGTGAGCTGACATCGCACCACTGCACTCCAGCCTGGGTGACAGAGCGAGACTCCATCTCAAAAATAATAATAATAATAATAATTAATTTTTTAAAAATGCAACCCAACATGAGTTGGGTCTCTTTTGCAACCAAAAGAGTCTTGATAACTCCACTCAACACACACTCTGCCTCCCATCTCCCTCATCATTTTCTCCCAGTTCACACTCTGTCCTGCTCTTGTGCCTTTAAATATGCTGTACCCTATTCATAAAATGCCCTTTCCCTTGTTCAGTTGGGTGAATTCTCAGCCTTTCTTCAAGCTGAATGCTTGCTCTTCCATGGCTCTTCCTGGATGGACCAGTGGACCCCTCCCCAGGGATCCCAAGACCTTGTGCAGTCCCAATAGACAGCGAGTCACTTAAGGTGTGGCAGCTGTCAGAGTCATCCAATCATCTTTGTATCTGCAGCCCCTACAACCCTAGACTCCATATATAGTTGCTAAATAGCACAGAAATTGCCGTGTAACTTTCTTTACACTCTCTGCTTTCTTCCAGGGCCCTGTCCACAAAACATCCTCCTCCCTCCTTTTCCCTCACGCCCCCAGCTTCTTGCCTTACCCTTTATCTTCCTGACCTTCACCATGAAGTGGGCAGAGTCTGCCACTCTCCTGTAAAAACATGTTAGAGGATGGGTGGCAGGACGTTCAGCATCTTGGCAACAGCAGCAAGAGAGGAAAGATTGTTAAAGCTCTTAACTTTTTCTTTTTCCTTTTTGGACAACACCATACTATAGTTATAGGAGCCTTCATGTGACCTTCCTCAGCCTTTGAAGGCAGTCAAGACTGAGGGAAACTTAGAGGAGCAGACATCCTTTTAAAAATATTCTCATTACTGCCAGCCTAGGAGCACCATCTCTTCTGCACTTAGCATCAATATCCAAACGTGTTATTAGGAAGAGAAAGAAAAGGGGACCCAGCAGATAGCCTGTCACTCACTCACAGAAAGAGGCAGAAATTCTTATTCAAAAGGAAGTCATTTGGGACAGATGAGTGGGAAAGAAAGTCCTAAACATTTTAGTCAAAGAAGCCAAGCTTCCTACGCTTCTTCTGTACCTTATGAGAAGGCTCCTGACCCTAGCCCACCAGAATTCTCAGGAGAGCTTGCTTCAGATGTATTACAATTTGGGGGTTGTTATTTCTTTCACCTGCATTGTCAGTACTTCCTGGAAGAGTTCCTGTCCCTACCCTCCAACCCCTAAGACTGGGTTGCACGAGTGTTTTGTGGGTCCCTTTACTTACGTACACCACCACACATAAGAAACAATTTAATGCCATGATTAAAAGCCCTAACTGGATCCTGCTCCAAGTGTTTCTGCCATTTAATGGCTGTGCAACCTTGGGTAAGTTACTTAACCTCTCTGTACATGGCTGTGCAATCTTAGGTAAGTTACTTAACCTCTCTGTGTATCACTTCCTAATCCATAAGATTTCAATACTATCCATTTGGTAGGACAATTGTGAAGAATAAGTGAGTTAATCACACAGTTTGGTTTCAGTAGCACCTGCACACAGCACCTTGTGCACACTACGACTTTCACTGTGTCGTAGATTCGATTGTTTGACCCTGGGACCACTAACCTGAGTTATTTGAGGCCAGGTACTATTTTCTGTGTTGCTGCTGTAACTCTCTGCCTCTGGGCATAGTGCATGGCCCAGAGATCATGCTCCATAATGTTTGATGACTTGATGAATGTTGAAATACAAGCATCCATAAGTTTATACTGAAATAAATAAATGATTGAATAAATAAATGAGGGAGAAGAGACATAGCTCTCTTTCAGAGGAATAATTTATGTAAATACAGCATCCTCAAGAAAGAGCATAACTCCCAACTCCTCAAGTGTGGGCTGTGCATAGCGAATTTCTTCCAAAGAGGAAAGGATGCAAAGGAAGAAAAACAGTAACTTTATGGTGGTCAAATCTGACAAACACTACATTAGACAAGTAATCAAGGTCAACATCAACAGTGATGAGTCACATTGATAGTATACAGCCTTCATTCAGTGTGATGAAAGTGTTATTTTACTTCCCCAAACCCACTTATAGCCCCAAACAAATGATGAGGAAAACATCTAGGAAACTCAAATTAAGGGATATTCTATGAAATTCCTGACCAATAACTCTCAAAACTGCCAAGGCCATCAAAAATGAAGTCTGAGAAACCATCACAGCCAAGAGGAGCCTAAGGAGACCCCATGACCAGATGTAATGTGTCCTGAATGAGATCCCAGAACAGAAAAAGGACATTAGGTAAAAACCAAAGAAGTCCAAATAAAGAATGGACTTTAGTTAATAAGGACATGTCAATGTTGCTTCATTCATTCCGTCAAATGTACCATACTGACATACAATATTAATAGGGGAAACTGGCCAGGCGTGGTGGCTCACACTTTGTAATCTCAGCACTTTGGGAGGCTGAGGCGGGTGTGGATCACCTGAGGTCAGGAGCTGGAGACCAGCCTGGCCAACACAGCAAAACCTCATCTCTACTAAAAATACAAAAATTAGCCTGGTGTGGGGGCACAGGCCTGTAATTCCAGCTACTCGAGAGGCTGAGGCAGGAGAATCGCTGAAACCTAGGAGGCGGAGGCTGCAGTGAGCCGAGATCACACCACTGCACTCCAGCCTAGGTGACAGAGCCAGAGTCCACTCAAATAATAATAATAATAATAGGGGAAACCACATGCATTGCACACAGGAACCTTCTGCATGCCTGATGTCATGAGTAGATGCCTGGCCTGGAGGTCATAACCTTCCCATGTGACCTTGGGTCAATCATAACCCCTCTCTTATCTGTAAAATGAGAGGATTACATTGATTATCTTGAGGTATTTTCTGATAAATTCTAATGAACTATAATTCTATGACCTAGAGCAAGGGTTGGAAAACTATTTATGGAGAGAACCAGAGAGTAAATATTTTAGGAATTAATAGCCATTAGTTCTCGGTCACAATCACTCAACTTTACCCTTGAAGTGTAAAAACAGCCAGTGATGATATATGGCTGCATTCCAATAAAACCTTACTACAGTCATGCACCCATAACCACGTTTTGGTCAAATGAACTGTAAATATGAAAGTGATAAGAGCAAAGAGCAATAGGCTATGCCATATGGCCTAGGTGTGTAGTAGGCCATGCCATCTACGTCTGTGTAAGAACACTCTATGATCACACAACGACAAAAATCACCTGACGATTCATTTCTCCAAATGTGTCCCTGTCCTTAAGCAACTTGTGACTGTACTGACAAAAATAGAAGGTGGACCATATTTGGTCTGCAGTTCATAGTTTTCTGATCCTTGTTCTAGACTAGTGGTTCTCAATACTTGCTTTTAAACAATGGCAATCCTCTCAATACACTGCTATTTAATTTCTCTGGAGTGTAGTCTGGATGTAAATTTTTTTTTTTTTTTTTTTTGAGATGGAGTCTGGCTCTGTCTCCCAGGATGAAGTGCAGTGGTAGGATCTCGGCTCACTCCATCCTCCACCTCCTGGGTTCATGTGATTCTCCTGCCTTAGCCTCCCGAGTAGCTGGGACTACAGGCACATGCCACTGTGCCTGGCAAATTTTTTTGTATTTTTAGTAGAGATGGGGTTTCACCATTTTGGCCAGGATGGTTTTGATCTCTTGACCTTGTGACCCACCTGCCTTGGCCTCCCAAAGTGCTGGGATTACAGGCATGAGCTACCGCGCCTGGCCCGTGGATGTAAAATTTCTAAAAACTCCTAAGATTCTAGCGTGTAGCCAGGAAGAATCCCACTTATTCATAAGGATCCAAGAGGATTTTATGGATGGGTTATAAGATAAGTAACTGAAAGTTGGTTAAGGAGGTGTTCTTATAGACAAAAAGGAAATAGAATTGGGACACTGAGTTTACTAAAAATGGAATACCACCACTTCACATCCTCTTCATTACTCAAGGCAAAAGGCTAATGACCACCAGTTCCAACAACCCAAAACAAAAAAGTTTCTATTCTCTAGCATTAGTTTCAGAAATTTCTAACAGGGAAAAATTCTTATAGGCTATATCATACCCAGTATTCTGTCTTTGAATACTGGGTTTTAATTTTTGCAGGCATTACGATCCAAACGTTTTGTGGGTAACTGTATTTGCTGCCTTCCACTAATCGTAACCTTGCTGTTTTTGTTTTATGCTCCCACCAAACACTTTTAGTGGTCCTCCCATATTTAGTATTTCCTGCTTAATAACTCTAATGTTTTAGTCTATTTTCAGTTGCTATAAAGGAATACCTGAGCCTGGGCAATTTATAAAGAAAAGAAGTTCATTTGTGTCATGGTTCTTCAGGCTGTACAAGAAGCATAGAGCCAGCATGTTTCTGATGAGGGCTCCTTAAAGCTTCCAATCATGGTGGAAAGGGAAGGGGAAGCAGCCACATGGCAAGAGCAGGAAGCAGAGAGGAGGAAAGAGAGAGAAGGCAAAGAGCGACCAGACTCTTATTAACAACAGAACTCACAGGAACTAATAGAGTGAGAAGTCAGTCATTACCTTGAGGACAGCACCAAGCCTTTCATGAAGAATCTGCCCCATGACTCAAACTCCTCCTACCAGGCCCCACCTCTAACATTGGGGACCAAATTTCAACATGAGATTTGGAGGAGACAAATATCCAAAGTATACCTTGTAAGTTTATTGCAGGTTTAAAAAATCACACTCCCTAGCCTCTCTGCAGCTAATAACATCCACAACACAGTTTTGGCCAAATGGATATAAGCAGATGTTGCTTGGAGGGGCTTACCAGGGAAGGTTTTTAAAGGGTGAGCCTGTCAACTGACTTTGTTCTGCTCTTTGTTTATCCTTCCCTCTTTTGAACTGTGGTTGTGATGCTAGAGTGGAGTGACCATCCTGTGACTGAGGAAACAAACAATGGAATAAGCTCACAGTAGCATAAGCAAACAATAGGATAAGCTACAGATGACAAAGAAGAAAGCTGGAAGGATCCTGTACCCCTTGTGGCATCCTGGAACCATCATACCTACCTTGACCACTTTGTACCTCTGATGGATTTTGGCACATTCGGACTTGTTGAATGTTCTGTTTGCCAGATTGTCTGCTAATCACAGTGGAATACTATCTTAATTCTAATCTTTCATTTCCCTAATTAGGCTGTGAGTTCCTAGAGCTCAAACATTGCACTTTATAGGTTTTGTGCAGTCCCTGCAGTGTCTAGAATATACTGGCAAGAAATGAGTATGATATTAATCTACTTATTTATTTGGTAAGGAGTAAGAGGGTATTTGGGTGAAATATGATTCTGTACCAATATGACCTAAATTAAAGTTTCCTGTTGATCCCCATAGCTTTGGAGAACCTTCACTGTAATGGGCTAAGCACCTCCTACTTACCAGTGCCCCAAGATACAGCGTTGCTTCTGAATTGCCTCTTAAAATTCTCATGGAGCTGTGAACTTTCTAATGCCGTGAATATCAAAGCTTGCACATCCGTCACATCTCTCTGGCATCTTTCTGGCAAGTGGATGATTAACTGAGGATCAGTATTATGACATCATCTTTCACAGTTCCTTTACTGATATTTCTGGAAAAGTACATCCCAGAATAATTCACAAGACAAAATTGAAAATGCATCTGCTATGTCTCTAACGGATTATGTTTGGGAACTTGGAGGATTCTGAGTCTAACAGGAGAAACACAAGAACATCAATAGACCCCAAAGACAAGATGTCCATTCCAATTTGACTGGCATAAAGTTCAGTGAGTAAATGGTATATGGTTTTGCCCAGATGCTGAGAACATCCAAGAGTCTTTGCCATTCTGTATATGCATGAAAAGAATCATTTCCCAGGGGGCTCTCATGGTTTTTTTGTTTTGTTTTGTTTCTGTTGAAAAGATGTTCTCTCTCATGTCAACCAAGGAATCAGATATGAACTCTTACTTACACAAAAGCAAAATTACAAGGTCACTGAGATTCTCACATTCGCCTTCTTAAAGGGTGTGGTTGACAATCTCTAAGAAGACCCCAAAGACTACTCTCTTCTGCTATGCAAGTTTTTAGGTAATCTCATCTCCTTCAGTGCAGATTTGATCTAGGCACTGACTCTTAACAAGTAGGACACAGCAAAAGCAATGAGATGTCACTTCCAAGGCTAGGTTACAAAAAGACTGTATAGCTTTCTCTTACTTGCCTTCTCTTGCTTTCTTTTTCTTTCTTTCTTTTTTTTTTTTTTTTTTTTTTTGAGATGGACTCTCACTCTGTCACCCAGGCTGAAGTGCAGTGGTGAGATCTTGGCTCACTGCAACCTCCACCTCCTGGATTCAAGCCGATTCTCCTGCCTCAGCCTCCCGAGCAGCTGGGACCACAGGTGCCCACCACCATGCCTGGCTAATCTTTTGTATTTTTAGTAGAGACGGGGTTTCACGTGTTAGTCAGTAGCTAGGATGGTCTCGATCTCCTGACCTCATGATCTGCCTGCCTCAGCCTCCCAAAGTGGTGGGATCACAGGCATGAGCCACTGCACCCGGCCTCTCTTGCTTTCTCTCATCTGCTCTGACAAAGGCCAGCTGCTGCGTTGTGATCTGACTTGTGGAAAAATCCAGCAAGGAATTGGTGCTTCTGTCCCACAACCAGCAAGGACCTGAATTCTGTCCACAGCCACATGAGTGAGGTTACACTGCCTCTTCTCCAGTTGAGCCTTCAGATGGCTGCAGCCCAACTGACACCTTAAGTGCAGCCTCATTAGAGATTCTGTGTCAAAGGCTCCCAGTTAAGCTGTGCCAGTTCCCTGACCCATAATAACTGTGAGATAATAAATGCCTGTTATTTTAAAGCATTAAGTTTTGCAATGCAATAGATAACTAATACAAAGTAGAAGGAGACTTCATACATAAAATACACATTGATTTCTATTGGTTCCAGAGAAATGAATTAGAGAAACATCTTGCAGCTCCAGCTTCATGCTTATCATCCATATTTAAGAAACAGGAAGCATGCAACATGAAATAGAAATGCACTCATGTGGCTGATAGCTTCTTTCAGCCCAGGTGATGAAAATACAAGATATTTCAGAATGTGTCACTTGGCCACTGCACCGTTCAGGAAAAAGTGACAAATATAAAAGTATTTTTTTAGAATTCTTTTTAACAGAATATGCTGTTCAACAAGGTGACTGTGAAATAATATCATCAAAAATATGCATTCTAATTTTGACAAAAGTGAAAAAGTGTGTTTGCGCTTAGTAAGAAATAATATTTAACAGTCTGTGTGTATTCCAACCTGGAGAAAGGGGAAAATGGTTTCTATTTTATTAAAGTATGTTACTGGCTTCCTGAGATATCTCTTTTCCTATTGGCCTGGAATATGTGATGACTCCTTCAAATAAAGGCAAAACTGAGATGCCTTCTCATAGTGTTACCTCTACTTTCTGAAGGCATCTAATCCAAACCAAAGCCTTCATTCTTTTAACATTCCCCAAAAGGACTTCACACGACCTCAAATCCTATAATTTGCCCCTTTCAGCATTTTCATATTGAGAAGCCCGAAGGACCCCTATCGGGTGTATTCTCCGCTGTTGCAACGAGTCAGTAAACTTAAATCTGCCCAATAACAAAGATCAAAGATTTTCTGTGATCTTTAGGTTTTGTTTCTAGTGTTTAAACAAATGAGAGGTTCTTTTATTGTTTATTTACTTATTTATTTGGCCATACTACAAATATTAAATGACACATATCTTTTTTTTAACCAAACCCCAAAGAAACTTAGGAGGAAAACAAAATACTGCAGTAATTCAATATTAGCACCACTGCTAATAATCCATTAGTAATAATTGTTGATGGCAACAGGGCCATACTCCGTGAATTTCCAGACTCTTCAACCACAATTCCATGTTTTTCTTTCTTCCTCTAAAAAATATTCCAGGGGATTTTTTTATAGATTAATTTATTCTGCTTTGTACGAAAAGGCAAATCTCAATTTTTTATACTCCAAGGTAGAATAGACGCCATCAATTGCTTTAATTTTTTTTCTTTCCACCCATATCTTTAGCTACTTCCTTTAGAACTAGATCCTCTAATTTTCTCTGGAGGAACCACCTTCCGCTTCCCTCCCACCCAATTGCATTTAGCCTTCGTAGAACCATCCTTGAAGACAAGAATATGACTCAGGCCAAACCCATTGGATTCTTCTTAGAATTTGAATCTTAATTGGAGAGTCTCAAGAATCAAAATTGTTTTCCAGCCTCTGGTTTCTCCAAGACTACCATATATACTGTTCTTCTTGAGATTTTCTGAGCTCTTTATTCAAAGGCTAACCACGAGAATACAAGGAGCTAGGTGAGAATCAAAAGTGACTAATGTCACAGAAATCTGGGGAAGATTTTAAAGAAAGAAAAGTGGTAAGTGCCCTAAATTCTGCTCAGAGGTCATGACAGGAAATTTGGAGCTATGCAGCCAAGTAGCCACCTGAAAGGACTATCAATCATGCCCAAGCTTGTGATTCTCTGCAGACAATGATGAGAATGGGAATAAGCCCACCCCTACGTCTCCATCAATGAGCTGAGGCACCATATGTGTAACCAGCTTCCCTAGATCTTCGAATCTTCTTCGCTTTAGCAACGTTTCCACTTACCTGATACATTTATTTTTTTCTACTTCTATTCAGTAATTTGTAACCTATAGCATAGGGAGCTGAACATAAGCCCTGAAACTAAATGTAAATACTTAGGACAAGATTGAAACAATAATTAGGAAATTACATTCACAGTCTTCTACTTCACCCAACACTCCCTGATTTACCCAATCCAATCTGGTCTTGTTTAGGACTTTGAGGTATTAGGTAACATTGATTACTCCAACAATGTAGCAATAAAATGTAACTTGTTTTGAAGAAAATGAAGAAAATTGTCAGCTCCTTAGTGCCAAAACTGGCCTCTGGACACCAAATTCAGCCTGAGAAGTTACCCATATGCCTAGAAGCTCTCATTTGCAAAGAAAACTGAGACCAAGTGGATTTCAGAGTAATAAAAAGATAAAATAGCTTAAGTCTCATAGCATATACCATAATCACAAGGCCGCTGAATTACTTCTGAGGCTGCAGGCCAGAGATTTTTACAAGGAAACTCCAACTACATGGGAGAGTTAAAGGATTATTCCTCCAGGCAAAAGCTGAACCTTTCCAACAGGCAAGTAATAAAAAGCAACCACCACCATACACATGCACACATGAAAACTCACACACATACACACACACATGCACATATATACATATACATGCATATGCACATGCAGATGGACACAAACATGTATACATGTACACATGCATACATGTGCATATACATGCCCAAGCGCGTGCACACACACACACAAACACACACACTCATTTGTGGCACTTTCATTTTTTGGTAATTATTAATTTTAATGTGAACTTAAGCTTGTGCTTCTTTTATTTCTCATAGGTAAATACCTAGGAATGGTGGTGATGGGTCATATGGTGAGAATATGTTTAACTTTCTTTTCTTCTTTTTTTTTTTTCTTTTTTTTTTTTTTTTTTTTGAGACAGAGTCTCATTCTGTTGCCCAGGCTGGAGTGCAGTGGCGCAATCTCGGCTCACTGCAACCTCCACCTCCCGGGTTCACCCCATTCTCTTGTCTCAGCCTCCCGAGTAGCTGGGACTACAGGCGCCCACCACCACGCCTGGCTAATTTTTTGTACTTTTAGTAGAGACAGGGTTTCACCGTGTTAGCCAGGATGATCTCAATCTCCTGACCTCGTGATCCGCCCGGCTCGACCTCCCAGAGTGCTGGGATTACAGGCGTGAGCCACGGCGCCCAGCCAAGAATATGTTTAACTTTGTAAGAAATTGCCCAACTGCTTCCCTAGGTGGCTGTTCCATTTAAACCCCACTAGCAACACATGATATTTCCACTGACAGCCCTGGCCATTCACACATTAAAAACTAATCGCCATTCGAATAGGTACGTGGTGGTATCTCACTGTGAAATTATTTTCCATTTCTCTAGTGACCAGTGACATTGAACATCTTTTCATTTGTTTATTTACCATCATCAGTCGGTATATCTGCTTTAGTGAAATGTCTATTCAAATATTTTTCCCATTTTTAAATTGGGCTATTTATTTTCTTATTGTAGGGTGGGAAGTTTCATATATATTTTCAATCAAGTCCTTTATCATATACGTGTTTCATAAATATTTTGTCCTAGTCAGTATCATTTCAACGTTCTTTCAATAGAATCTTTAGGAAAGGAGAAGTTTTAAAATTTAATGAAGTCCAATCTGTATTTTTTATATTTTGGTGTCATATGTAAAAAAAATCTTTGCTTAACCTAAATACATTTTCTTATGTTCCTTCTGGAAGTTTTATATTTCTACGTTGTATACTTAGGTCTATGATCCATTTTGAATTTTTATAAGGTGTAAAATAAGGGTTGAGATACATTTCTTTCTATGAATGTTCATTTATTCTACAACCATTTGCTGAAAAGACCATTCTTTATACTTTGAATTGCCTTTGAAGCTTTGACAAAAATCAATTTATCATACCTTTGTAAGTCATTTCTGAACTCCATTTCAT
Organism: Hylobates moloch; assembly: GCF_009828535.3. Lineage (NCBI taxonomy): Eukaryota > Metazoa > Chordata > Mammalia > Primates > Hylobatidae > Hylobates > Hylobates moloch. Next base: position 6,808,089 of record NW_026652287.1, read on the forward strand.
TCTATTGACAAATATGTGCATTATTTTGCAAATACTACTCTGCCTTAATTATTAGAGCTATATAGTGAGTCTTAAAATCAGATAGTGTGACTGCTCCAACTTTGTTCTTCTTTTAAAAATTGTTTTGGCTATTCCATTTGTTGCCTTTTAATATAAATTTCAGATCCATCTTGTAGATATTGCAAGAAAATGCCAGTATATTGTTTCTGATTGCATTATATATACAGATTATATAAGGGAGAATTAACATTTCAAAAGTTTGTGAACATGGTATATACCTCAATTTTTTGGTTTTACTTTTTCATTAATGTTTTAAAGTTTTCAGCTTGTAGAGCCTGCTCATATTTTCTAGATTTATACTTAGGAATTTCACTATCCTTTGCTATTGTAAAAGGAATTGTTTGTTTAATTTCTATTTCCAATATTCATTGTTAGAATAAAGGAATATACTTAATCTTTGTGATCTTTGTGTATTGACCTTGTATGCTGTGACCAAACTAAACTCATTTACAAGTTCAGTTGCTTTTTGGAGATTCTCTGATATTTTCTATGTAAACAATCATGTTATTTGTGCACAGTGGGGTTTTTTTCTTCCTTTCCAATCAGTGTGTGATATATTTCTCTTTCTTGCCTCATTGCACCAAGTTCTCCAATGTGATGTTGAACACTGATGACAGTGAACACTCGTCCTTTGTTCTGGATTTTATGAGGAGAGCATTCAGCCTTTCACCTTTAAGGTCAATGTTAGCTGTAGGTTATTTTAGATGACTTTTATAAGACTATGGGACTTTTTTTCTATTCCTAGGTTGTAAATTTTTTTTTATCATGAACAGATTGTTTTTTCGATCTGTTTAGGTAATCAAATGCTTTTTTCTTTTTTGGTGTGACAAATCACAATGATTGATTTTTGAGTACTAAAACAACCCTTTACTCTTGGGTATAGCCAACGTGGTCATGATGGATTACCATTTTTATATATTCCTGAATTCTATGGGTCACAATTTTGGTGAGGGCTTTTTGCTTCTGTGTTCATGAGGGATGATGAGGTTTGCATAATTTCCCAAAATACGGTTTATCATGCTGAATACTTCACCTGCGCCTGAAAAAAAATGAACAGCTGTCGTTGAGTGAAATGTTAGATAAATATCAATTGCATCAAGGTGGTTGATAGTATTGCTCAATAATTATTAATGATTGTAAATCGTTACTAATTTCCTATCTACTTTTTCTTTCAATAACTGAAAGAGGAGTATTAAATTGCAAGTATAGCTGTGGACTTTGCATTTCTCCAATTATTGCTCTTTTCAGTTCTATTACTGGTGCTTTATATGTTTGGAAAGTCAGTTTTTAGGAACATGCTCATTTAAGATTGTTACATCCTCTTGGTGAATCCACACCTTTATAATTGTCTAATGTTATTCTACCCCTGGAAATATTTCTAGTGAATTTCAGTTTGTCTGATATTACTACTGTGGTTCTGGCTTTCATTTCACTCATATTTTAATTGTATATTTTTTTGTCCTTCTACCTTTAATCTTCCTAAATCTGTATGTTTAAAGTGGCTTTCTTGTAGATAACATGTAATTGCCTTTTTATCCAATCTGAAAATCTGTCTTTTAATTTGTATTTTTAGACCATTTATGTTTTGTGTAATTATTGATATGGTTAGCTTAATATCTACCATCTTGCTATGTATATTCTATCTTTAATTTGTTTCTTCATTCCTCATTTTCTTGAGCCTGCTCTTGGGTAAAATATTATTTTTTATATACTTTTCATGTTCACTATTGGCTCTTTCAAAATTTATGTTTTAAAATGCATGTTATTATATCTCTTTTAAAATTTATGTTTGTGTTTTCCGTAAGATCTACAATACAGATATGTAATTAATTGCAGACCACCTTTAAATAATATACCACTTCCCATGTTGTGTAAGAGCCTCTTAGTTGCTTTCTCTCACCTTTCGTAGCATTGTCATTCAATTTCCCTTTATATGAGCTAGCAGTATACTAGCAATTCATTACGAGTGTTTCGCTCTAGACAGTAACTTACTGTTTAGCACAATTCAAATTAAAGAAAAGGTCTTGTATATTAGCCTTTATTAACTATTATCACGGGTATCCATTTCTTTGTGTACATTTCTGTCTGATATCTTATTCCTTTTATGTGAATAATTTCCTTCAACATTTCTTGTATTGCAGATATGCTAATAATTCCATAGTTTTCTTTTAAAAAGTTATTATTTTTATGTTTTAAAAGATGTTTTATCCGCACATAAAATTCTGGAACTGACAGCTTCTCCCCTCGCCTCCCCTACCCCCAAATTTTAAAGATATCAAGCCATTGTTTACTTGTTTGTATAGTTTATGATGCGCAGTCTGCTTTGATACCGAACATTGTTTCATATGTAATCTGTCTTTTCCTCTGATTATCTTTATTTTTGTTTTAAGCAATTCTTAAATATGATTTTTGTCACACATCTCTTAGATACTCTAATACTCACCCCTCTCTTTTTCCTATTTGTGTTTTATATGAGCAATTTCTATTGATCTAGCTTTGAGTTCACTGATTCTTTTTTTGGCTGTATAAGTGTAATGATAAAACTGTTAAAGGCAGTCTTCATCTGTTACCTTTTTAAAAACATCTCTAGGATGTATATCTGACTTTAATAGTTTCCATATTATGCTGAAACTCTCTATATGTTCATGTTTGTTGTCCACTTCTATTATTACAGACTTCAGCACATTAATCATATTTATTTTTAATTTTTAAATAATTTCAGCACATAAGTTAATTCTGAGTCTGGTTTTGTTGACTGGTTTATCTCTTTATAGTGGGCTGTTTTTGTTTGCACTGGTTTTTTACATGTCTCATCAATTTTGGTTAAAAGCTGGACATCATTTGTGGGACTGTAGAGATTAATTATTATCTATACTTACAAATGAGGGCATTTCTTCTGCTGCCTAGGGTCAGGTTGAGTAAATCTAATCAGGAGTTAAGCTGGGTTTGGGTTTTCCCATTGCTGTAGTTATCACTGGCTTCAGTTTTTAAGATGTTAGCCAGTACTTACTGTGGGGATTTGTTTGCCTAAGGATTTTTCTCAACATTCCCTCTCCACCCTAAGCTTTAGTCATTCCCTGTGCATCCAACCACTTAGTTTGCCTGTATCCATGTTCTGGTCTCTTCCCCAACAGTAGGGGAGAGTAATTATTGCTGTTACTCCTGGTAGTTGTAGGTGAGAGAGTCCTTGTCCTTCTGATCTAGCCTCAGACTTACACATTCTCTTCATTCTCAAGTTTGAAAGAGGAGCTTCCTCAGTCATTTGATTTTTCTTTCTGTGTTATGGACTGAATGTTTTTGTCCCCCCCCCCCACCAAATTCATATATTGATGTCTTCACCCCTAATAACATGGCATTAGGGGATGGACATCTGGAAGATAATTAGGGTTAGATGAGATCATGAGGTTGGAACTCCCATGATGAGATTATTGTCACTGTGAGAAAAAAAAAAAAAAGAGAGACCAGAGCTCTCTCTCTCTCTATGCCATGTGACGACACAGTGAGAAGGTGGATGCCTGAAAGACAGGAAGAGAACCCTCCCCACACAACAACCATGCTGGATGTTGAACCTAGACTTTCCAGCCTCCAGAACTGCAAGAAAATAAATTTCTGTTATTTAAACCAACAGCCTATGGGGTTTTGTTATATCATCCTGAGCTAATACTCTCAGTGTTAGAGATGTCTAATATTTCTACTCAGGATGGTTTCCTTCTCTCCCTCAAGGGTAGAGAATCTTTTCATTGATATTTCCCAAGCATAAAAGTTCTTTACCTGTGTCCTGGGTATAACAGACTTTTTTTTTTTTTTTTTTTTTTTTGAGACGGAGTCTCACTCTGTCTCCCAGGCTGGAGTGCAGTGGCACAATCTCACCTCACTGCAACTTCTGCCTCTCAGGCTCAAGAGATTCTCCTTCCTCAGCTTCCTGAGTAGCTGGGATTACAGGTGCCCGCAGCCATGCATGACTCATTTTTTGTATTTTAGTAGAGACGGGGTTTCACCATGTTGCCCAGGCTGGTCTTGAACTCCTGAGCTCAGGCGATCTGCATGCTTTGGCCTCCCAAAGTGCTAGGAGCTACCACACCTGGCCTATAATAGACTTTTCTTCCCTTCCCACAGAGGATTTTCTTTTCTTTTCTTTTCTTTTCTATTCTTTTCTTGTCATTGTTGTTCTTTTGGGGGGGAAGGAATAGGGCAGGTCTTTGCCTGGGGCTGATTCAAGAACTAGCCCTATGACTCACTGATAGTACAAATGTAGGGAAAGTACTTAACCTCTGTAAGCCTTAGTGTCTTCACCACTAAAATGGGGAAAAGTAATAGTGTCTACCTCTAGGACTCTCGTGAGTATTAAATCAGATAAAAGCCCGTAAAGCATTTAAAATATTTCCTTAACACACAGAGTACTTACATCTTTAGTATTCAGTGAAAATCTATTCTATTATGTGGGTTTTAAAATGTTCATTTACTTCTAGCCCCTTCATCTGTTTTGCAATGAACCAATGCTATTTTAAAACCATTCAGTGCTTATGCAAGGCAGGGAATACCAAGGCTTTTGTGTTTGTGATATGCTTTTAATAGAGAGTAAGCTTATTTTCTGAAAAGAATAAACTCCAGAAAATTAAAAATAATTTAAAAATTACATAATCCTAGTTTATTCCTCATAAAGAGTAGCAGGTGTAGCCTTTTATTAGTCAAACTAACATAACCACTATAACAACTGAATATGTACATTTTAAAGCTCTACACTTGTAATGAGTCATTATATCTTGAATAACTGCTATTTGTAAAGTGGGCACAAGTGATATTTTATTAATATATTTTTATGTATTATTATTATCAAAATTCAGCTTTGCACCAAATATCAAATTCTGTATTAAATCTGAGTTTCTGCCTAACTTTTCCAGAGGCTTTTATTTAAATTTCAAAGAAGCATACATTAAGCTTCTAAAATGTTTTCCCAGCTGCCCCTAAACTTGGAAGAACTTTTCTTCTTGCATAGGCAGTCATGGAACCATGTTCCAGAGGGTGAGGCCCTTGAATTTCCTTTTTCATACAGGCTAATGGGGGCCTGGAAATAAATCTGAATTTTGGGAGAGTTCAGGACAATTTTAGAACCTACATAATCCCTCTCATCTTACCTGAAGAAAGTTCGCTTAGCATCAACATGGCACTCCCTACAGCTTCTGAGGTCCCTGAGCAGTAGCTTAGCCTCTTCCAAGACACACACCTACAAACACATGCCCATGCATTTTGACAAGTGTAATCCTCTTCAGGTGCTGATGGGTCGCTGAGACTTATATCTGAGGGAGGTCTCTAGAAGGAGAACATCTTTTCACACTTTCAAACTCCATTCTAACGGTCAAGATATTGGTACTATCCAATTTTGCTTAGGGGATAGGAAAACAGATTCTATCTCACCCTTCTGGTGGGAAATTGACCTAACATTGTGAAAACCTTTTAACAATATTTATAACTATAAATTGTATACTAATCCACCTTCAAGGGCATACCCAATTTATATTTTTCAATAGCAACCAACACTATAGGTCCATGGATATTCATTGCTGCATTAGTTGAAGGAAATACAGTTGGAGCAGGTCTTTGCATAAAGCAACATGAGCCATTCAGCAGAAATGATGAATATTGACTTGTGTGGTAACGATGGCCTTATTCATTCATTTAAAAGATTTTTATTGGGGGCCTATTAGGAATCAGGAATAATTCCTGTCATCAGAGCTACTACTCTGAACAGAACCGATATGATTTCTTCTCTCTTGGAGCTTATCTCATAATGGGATGCAAAGGGCAATAAGCAATCAACAAAGAAATAGACACAATAATTTCCAATCAAGGCACATGCTATGAAAGAAGTTAAAGGGTGATGTGGTAGGAAATGACTGTGTGGAACAAGTTGGACTGGAAGGCTGCCTAGAAAGGATCATGTGTCTGAGGGGAGGCCTGATGCTGAGAAGGAGTCAGTCATGCCAAGATCTGGGGAAAGAAGGTTCCATACCCAAAGAATTAGAGCAGGTGCCAAGACCCTGAGGCTGGATAGATGGGAAGAAACCAATGTGATTGGTGCACAAAAGCCAGGGGTTACTTTAGCCAATCTTGGGGCAAAGGGAAATGAAAAGTCACATCTAAACACAGTCATACAGCCTGCAATTTCCAACCTGGTTCATTAGTTTAGAGAAAGCCCAGTCCGCATCAGGGTCTCAGAATTAACCTAGACAGTACCATCATTGCTCTACAAGGGCTGTTGGGTGGGAACAGTACAAAATGCCAGGGGAAGCCAGATTCTTACCCTTGAAGACCCAATAAGTACCAGGAGAGCAGTTTCATGCACACAGCATGCTCAATAAATGGTCCCACCAGATGATCAACTGTAGTTCAAGTAAACTCTAATAAACGTGATCACAAAAGTTTGCACAGTTTAGTTCCATATTACTGGAAAGCCAAGGTAAGGGCGCCTGACCAGTAACTTTTTCTGACCTTTAAAGGATTATCAGATGTATTTACCTAAATAACACTGGAGAGGTTAGAAACTTTCCAATGATTGGTTTGACCCTAATGGTTTGTTTATCAGCCTTTAAGTGAAAATTCTCAAGGCCTGAGTTTAAAATAAGAATAGTGTTTTACCCATGACCTTTTGTTTTTTTGTTTTGTTTTGTTTTGAGACAGAGTCTTGCTCTGTCACCCAGGCTGGAATGCAGTGGCGCAATCTCGGCTCACTGCAAGCTCCGCCTCCCGGGTTCACGCCATTCTCCTGCCTCAGCCTCCTGAGTAGCTGGGACTACAGGTGCCCGCCACCACGCCCGGCTAATTTTTATTTTTGTTTTTTTGTTTTGTTTTGTTTTGTTTTGTTTTTAGTAAAGACTGGGTTTCACCGTGTTAGCCAGGATGGTCCCAATCTCCTGACCTTGTGATCCGTCCACCTCAGCCTCCCAGAGGGCTGGGATTACAGGTGTGAGCCACCACGCCCAGCCGACCTTTTGTTTTTATTGCATTTTTGTTCCTTCTAAAATTTTAAAGTCCTGGCAGTAAGCTAATTTCTCCTCTATTGGAAAAGTCCATATGTGAGCAGGGGACTCTGGATTAGTCAGGGTTCTCCAGGGAAACAGAACCAATAGGGTGTGTGTGTGTGTGTGTGTGTGTGTGTGTGTGTGATGTGCTTTGGGAGGTATGTAAGTCCCAAATCTGCAGAATGAGTCAGCAAGTTGGAGACCCAGGAGAGTTAATAGTGTAGTTCCAGACTGAAGGCAGAAAAGAAACCAATGTCCCAGTTCAAAGGCAGTTAGGCAGGAAAAATCGTCTCTAACTCTGGAAAATCCAGCCTTTTTGTTCTATTCAGGTATTAGTGCATTGGGTGAGGTCCACCCATATTGGGGAGAGCAGTTTGTTTTATTCAGTGCACCAATTCAAATTTTCTTTTTCTTTTTTTCTTTTTTTAGACGGAGTCTCGCTCTGTTGACCAGGCTGGAGTGCAGTGACAAAATCTGGGCTCACTGCAATCTCCACCTCCCAGGTTCACACCATTCTCCTACCTCAGCCTCCTGACTAGCTGGGACTACAGGCGCTCACCACCATGCCCAGCTATTTTTTTTGTATTTTTAGTAGAGACAGGGTTTCACCATGATAGCCAGGATGGTCTCAATCTCCTGACCTCGTGATCCTCCCACCTCAGCCTCCCAAAGTGCTGGGACTACAGGCTCGAGCCACCGCGCCCAGCCATCAGTTCAAATTTTAATCTCAACCAGAAACACCCTCCTAAGCACAATGTTTCACCAAATACCTGAGCACCTGATTGCCCAGTCAAGTTGACCTGCAAAATTCACCATTATAAGCTCTAAGAGTGTGCTATAGTTTATCTCCAAAATTCATGTTGAAACTTGATCCCCAGTGCAATAATATTAAGAGGTGGTACTCTTAGGAGGTCATTAGTTCATGAGGGCTTCTCTCTCATGAATGGGATTAAGGCTCTATTTTGTTTGTTTGTTTTGTTTTTGAGATGGTGTCTCGCACTGTCGCCCAGGCTGGAGTGCAGTGGCATGATCTTGGCTCACTGCAACCTCCACCTCTCAGGTTCAAGCAATTCTCCTGCCTCAGCCTCCTGAGTAGCTGAGATTACAGGTGCGTGCCACCATGCCCAGCCAATTTTTATATTTTTAGTAGAGATGGAGTTTCACCATGTTGGCCAGGCTGGTCTTGAACTCCTGACCTTGTGATCCACCCTCCTCAGCTTCCCAAAGAGCCCTTATTTTAAAAAGGTTTCACACAGCGTTCAGCCCCTTTGCCTTTCTGTGTTTCCCACATGTGAGGATACAACATTCATGCCCTCTGGAGGACACAGTGTTCAAGGTACCATCTTAGAAGCAGAGACTAGGGTCCTCACCAGACACCAAACCTGCTGGCACTTTGATGTTGGACTTCCCAGTCTCCAGAACTATGAGAAATACATTTCTGTTCTTTGCAAATTACACAGTCTCAGTTATTTTGTTATAGGGGCACAAACTAAGACAGGGTGTAACCTAAAATACATGAGCCTTTTTCTCACCTCCAAATACCTTTGCCTCTTTCAATCCTGCACTTTTGCTATCAACTGGGGGTTGTGCAACAGAATGACTGCATGGGCCAGGCAGGTGATGTCCATGACAGATGTAAGCCTGGTTTAGAAACAACAGCACAGCTGTGATGGTGCAGTGCCAGTCGCGTACCTGACCCTGATGTTATGGGCACGGTTGGAAGAGAATTCCTATGAAAGTTTGATGCAGATTGTGTTATGCTCTGCTCCAAACCCTCCATGGCCTCTCATATCATTTAGGGTAAAAGCAATCAAATTATTTATAAGGGCCTAAAATTAGACCTGACCTGCTCTGATCCCCTCCCTGTCTTAACTTCTAACTTCTCCGATTTCCTTTTACTTCCCCCCACCTTTTAGCCCTACCCACTGTACTCTAGTTACTCAGCCTTTAGTCCCTCCAAAGATCAAACTGTTGCCATAAATTATATTATTAACATAGACTATCTGGTGTGGTCCAAGGTAGGTCAAGGGCCAAACTTTGAAATGTGCAGGGTTTGGACAACACAGGCTTGCTGAGTTAACCCTTATTTCTAACTCCAGTCATTGGCCCTTCACCATCCCTAGAATGAGCCAGAACTGTTCCCAAAAAGGGCCGTTACATTTGTTCTTTCTTTCATCTGGAGCCCTTGTCCACCCAGAGAGACACATCCTTATGAAATATGAGTTATGTTCGGGCGCTTCTATCTCTCCTTGGGGAGAGATAGTAAGTTTAGTGGTAAACTTACTATTTTTTTTTTTTTTTTTGCCTTGGGACTTACAAGCACCTGAAACATAGCATTTGTTTAAGCATTTATCATCTGTTTTCTGCCTTCTAGAATGGAAGCTTCTAGGGACAAGGATCTTTTATGTTCACTGCTCTGTGTCAGAGATTAGACCAGTTCCTGAAACTTGGGAGAGAGATAACTAATGAGTATTGGTGGAATAAATGAATGAACAAATAAGTGAATGAAAACGGAAACTGTCATGGACTGATAAACTGCAAATCTATTCAAGGGGCCACCTGTACTGTGTGCAGATCAGATGAAACATGACTATGATTTGAGGGCAGCTCAAGGGCTGCCAGGTTGCAGCATCTGCACTATCTTTTTAATGAAACAATCAACCAATTAATCAGTACCTATTAACCTCCCGTGCTTGGCCCAGGTCGAGATGCAGTTGTGTGGAGAGGGAGGAAAGGTACAAAATGTTCAGAGGCCATGGGAGCCTGCTTCAGCTTTTAATGAGCTCACTCTGCTTGGATTCACCATAAAGAAATGGAAAACAAATTAAGGCTATAAATATGAGATAATGAAAAGGTGGCTCAAGGGCTGATTTCTATGAAGGGACAAGTTGTATTGATCTGATGTAGAATTTTTAAAAGTTGTGGTCAGTGGTCCTCAAGATTACCCTCAGTTTCAATAATTTGCTAGAAGGATGCACAAAACTCAGAAAAAAGCTATTGTATTCATAACTATGGTTTACTATAGCAAAATCATGCTGATTAAAATCAGGAAAAGTGAAAGGCATATAGGATAGAGTCTAGAAGAGACCACACCCCAGCTTCAACCACTCTCAGCAATGATATAAGGCAATGCACATGAAATATTGCCAACCCAGGAAGCATAGCTGATCCTTGGTGTTCAGAGTTTTTATTGGAGGTTGGCCACATAAGCATGCATGTGGCTGACCCTAGTTACTCAGTCTTTAGCTCTTCCAAAGATCAAACTGATGCCATAAATCACATTATTAACATAGACTATCTGGTGGGGCCCAAGGCAGGTCAAGGACCAAACCCCACTTTGAAATGTTCAGGGTTTGGACAACAAAGGCCTGCTTGAGTTAACCCTTATTTCTAACTTCTAGTCAAAAATTGAAGATCTGTGGGCTGGGTGCGGTGGCTTATGCCTGTAATCCCAGCACTTTGGGAGGCAGAGGTGGGTGGATCATGAGGTCAGGAGATTGAGACCATCCTGGCCAACATGGTAAAACCCCATCTCTACTAATAAAATACAAAAAATTAGCCGGATGTGGTGGCGCATGCTTGTAGTCCCAGCTACTCAGGAGGCTGAGGCAGGGGAATCACTTGAACCTGGGAGGCAGAGGTTGCAGCCGAGATCGTGCCACTGCACTCCAGCCCGGCAACAGAGCAAGACTCCATCTCAAAGAAAAAAAAAATTGGAGATCTCTGACACCAGCCCTGCACCTCCACAAGGCAGCTCTCAGCTGGATGAGGAGCAGCTGTCCCCACTTACATTTCACATCATCTGCTGGGCCCCTGGAGACCCTGGAGTTAACACCTTGAGATAATCCAGAGCTTTTACCATCTGAGTGCTGGCAGAGGAACTAAGATAAAGGAGGAGCCAGCATGGTCTGAAGCAGCAGAGATGACTTCCCGCAAGAGGGAAAAACGAGGGGAGCACAGGGAGAATTCCTTAAAAACATCCTTCAAGTACAGAAGATTCCATTTTTTTAGCCAGCAAACAAAGCTTAGATTTTTATTCAGAAATCTTTGTAAGGAACTGGAACTACTACTGTTGAAGCTCACTTATTTTTCTGTTGCCTGCTGGCCACAAATGAACAGAATAAATTGACTTAACAACATACCATGTTGTGCATGGTCATTTTTTCTATTTGCATTTTCATTTGTATTGATTGCAAAGATGCATCATGCCAAAATTTTCAATTTAACTGTGCTTTGATCTTATGAATCCACTTTCAAAGATGACCGTATGTCAGACCCAGTCTTATAAGAGGTGCTGAGACACAATAATGAAAACATTGACATGTGATCCCCGAGCAGAATGAGCTCACAACCTAAAGGCGGAAATGGGCATTAAACTATTAGTGACCTGTATAAGGAGCCCTGCCATTCCACCAGCATTGAGTTTGGTAGTTCAGCTCCAGGAAGGATAAGGTTAATTGAAGTATTTTAGGTTAATGGGGCCAATGTGGAGCCAGGTATAGGAGAGAGGCTGGGAAAGGTGAGAGTTCCAGAAAAGAGGGCTGGGTCTCATCTCAGAACAACCCGACCCCAGGGCTCTATTATAAGTCTCTGTATCCATTAAAATCTGAGAAAGCTTCATCCATGTCCCTACAAAGGACACGAACTCATCATTTTTTATGGCTGCATAGTATTCCATGGTGTATATGTGCTACATTTTCTTAATCCAGTCTATCGTTGTTGGACATTTGGGTTGGTTCCAACTCTTTGCTATTGTGAATAGTGCCGCAATAAACATACATGTGCATGTAGGGACATGGATGAAACTGGAAAACATCATTCTCAGTAAACTATCGCAAGGACAAAAAACCAAACACCGCATGTTCTCACTCATAGGTGGGAATTGAATGATGAGAACTCATGGACACAGGAAGGGGAACATCACACTCCGGGACTGTTGTGGGGTAGGGGGTGGGGGGAGGGACAGTGTTAGGAGATATACCTAATGCTAAATGACGAGTTAATGGGTGCAGCAAAACAACATGGCACATGGATACATATGTAACAAACCTGCACATTGTGCACATGTACCCTAAAACCTAAAGTATAATAATAAAAAATATATATATAAAAAAATAAATAAATTAGCTGAATATGGGTTGAGCTTCTAAAAAAAATCTGAGAAAGCTAACAAAAAAAGTGTAATATTTAAGTGCTTACATTTAACAAATTAATATGTTTAATTAATTATTGCATTTTTAAAAGCATATGCTCCAAAATATAATGATGGTCTTTTGAGATAAAGTTAAATGACTACATGTGAGGCCTTATGTGAGTTTTACACCTGCTTAAACATCCTGTCTTCCCCACCTTCCTTCTCTCCTACCCTAATAGTACACTCTGGAAAACTGAGTTGCCTAGCCAAGACTCATACTGAGTCATTCCAGTCAAATATATGTCATCTCAAAGATGCTGATCGAAACCAGAATCTTAAAAAATAAATTATCATTAAATTAAAATTGTAGCATTTTTACCTAGAATATGAAGGCAACAGAACACACTGTTTTTGTAAACATTTGTCTGTGACTAACTCTTAGACAAATCAGAAAGAGCCTGGGCCCTCTCTTTTTGTTGTAACCTACAGGGTGGGATGGGACAAATAATCATCATATTATCACCTTCCATTACACCTTCGTCCTATTTGGCATGGCGGTTTCAGGGGCACCCCTGGAATCAGTTAACAATGAATCATTTATGTTAACAGGTGCTGCAAAGTGTTTTCCAGATACCCTTTCGTGGGAGACATCTAGCACTTTTTCAATCCTGTCCAAGGCCCATGTAAAGTAACGAAATTCAACATCAAAATGAAAGGGATTTTGTTTTCCCTTTTCCAAATATAAAGATATGATCACACATAGAGTCTCTCTGTGTGAAAACTGAAATATCAATTCTTTCCATCTAGTTTTAGCTGTAAGCTTACAAGATAAGACTCTTACTTGCTACTGTGGTCTCAGTGTTCTGGTCTAATGGAAACCAGGTGGATGGTTCCTCCCATCACCAAATGCAGATGCTCTGACAGTCCCAGGTTAGAACTCATCACTTCACACTTGAGAAGTCACAGGGGGATGCCCCTCAAGTACTTGATTATCTCCCTTCTTTCCAAAATGCTACTTAATGACATGCACACTTCCCTGCCAATCAAAGCAAGACTCTAACAGAAAGCCAAAATAATAGTGCCTTCCAAAGAAATGAGTTGATATCATTCAGACTTTTGTTGCAGCTCCTTCGCACATCAAAACATTTCCATGCAGTGGCTTGTACCCTCATGTCCCCTCTCTTCCATTCCCAAGATGACAGCTTGGTAATAGAGAAGAGGTTTGGGGGTAATATGTTCAGTAAGTGTTAATGGATTGACCGAATGCTGAGGGAAGATTCTCATGTTAATGAGCATCTTCTTGGCGTTTAAAAAAAGGATCTCTGAAAGAGGCAACATTAGGAACAGTCACAAAATGTCCTTGCATTGCCTGACAACTGCAGGCAGAGACAGTGGTCCTCTTGGGTTCTTTGATGACGATGTAAATTGGACTCTATTTCAAACATCATCAATTATTTTAATCCTGCTAAGCAGAGCTTTTCAGAGTTTTCTCACCCGTCTTCATTCTCTTCCTGAGCGAGGTTGCTGAGTAAGAAGAGAAAAGAGGAGCATGGGAAGAAGCTCATCTACTCATAATGCTGCTTATATTTTCAGAATGTTTTCAGATCTGAGAGCTAATGCATAGTTCCCTGGGAATGTTAGAATAATGTCAGGCACACACACACACAGGCACACACACCTGTTCCGTGTCCTCCTCCTGGGACTTCCTTCAGGACCCACCCCACTCATGGTCCCCCTCCACCTCTGAGTCCCCACCCTCCATTGCAGGTTGCTCCACCAGCAGCACTGAGGTGATAAACCAGCTCTCTAGTCCATTGTCCAACGTGGAGACACAGAATTTGGCCAACCCATCCCATCTATGCATGCCTCAATGCTTGCTGTGGCCTCTCTCCCGATGGCTTGCTCCTTCCTCTCCTCCATGTATCCATTCAAACACCCCTGCTTTATTTTGTTCCTTCAAACTTACCACTCAATATACTAGATTGTACTTAAATACATGCTTATTCTCTATCTCCTTTCCTTAGAATGTAAGTTCAAAGAAAGCAGGGATCTTATCCACTGCTGTAATCCTGGAATTTTTTTTTTTTTTGGAGTTGGAGTTTTGCTCTTGTCCTCCAGGCTGGAGTGCAGTGGTGCAATCTCGGCTCACTGCAACCTCCACCTCCCGGGTTGAAGTGATTCTCCTGCCTCAGCCTCCCAAGTAGCTGGGATTACAGATGACTGCCACCACGCCTGGCTATGTTTTGTATTTTTAGTAGAGACAGGGTTTCACCACGTTGGCCAGGCTGGTCTCAAACTCCCTGACCTCAGGTTATACACCCAACTCATCCTCCCAAAGTACTGGGATTACAGGCGTGAGCCACAGCACCCAATCCCGGGACATTTTACAACCACAGTCCTCAAACCCTCAGCATGTATCAGAATGCCCTGGAAGCTTTGTTAAAATAGAGATTGTCAGGCCCCATCCCTAGGGTTTCTGATGTAGTAGGTCTGGGGTGGTACCCAAGAATTTTCATCTCTAGCAAGTTCCCTGGTGATATCAATGCTTCTGGTCTAGGGATCACACTTCTAGAACCAACACCTGAATGACTGTTGGCCAATAGTAGGTGCTTAATAAATATTTGTAAAACAGATAAATGAATGAAGGCTTTATGGTATCTCCTGATTGTTAAGAAGCCTCTGTGGACATACCCAAGAGATGATTGCCCTCTTGCACAACATGCCATCTCCCAAGCCATCTTTTCCATAGATCTAAGTGCAGTCACACCTGGCCTTGAGGGGCCAGGACTTCATTCCCAACACCCTGGTGAAGTCCTTCCCCCAAAAAGGTACCTGTCACCGCAGCTACGCCAAATCATTTTACTACAGATGGTTATGTCCGAGGTTAGTCTTTTTATGCCATCATCAAAGTTCCCCTCAGGAGGACTTTCTATTTTATGTTCAAGGAGGAATATCATCACCTTGCTCATAATAACAAAAAACGAGGGACATCCTAAATGTTCAACAACAAAGAAATAAGTAAATGATGGTGTAGCCATATACTAGAGTATCATTCAGCTGTAAAAATTATGTTTACACAGATTGTTTTAATAGCTGTGGTAAAATGGGTTTTATATAATACTACAAATAATAAAGCTGGAATAATACTCTCCTTGGAAGCTTGCTCCAGCTGGGGTAGGCGTAGGCAGCCTTGCTCCACAAATGCTGCACAGAAGTGGCAACCCTTGCACCCATGAACATGCACGTTTTGCGAATTTCCTTTTGCAACTGGAGGATGCTGTTTGATTGGATGCACGGAAGACAGGCAGAGGCAGTGCAATGATAGAGAGGGGCTGGGCTGGCATGCGTTTCCCATCTGACTCTGGACCAAATTTAGTTTCTCTATTTAGAAGAGAGAGGACCCATTTTATAATAATACAGAGATGATAGTTAACTTTTATTGTGCAGTAACCATGTGCTGGACATATGTTCTAAGATAAGTGCATATATTAATTACATTCCATTTACTCAGGAATCCAATTATTTCAAGAAAGCAAATAGGCCAGTTTTCATCAAACACTTTGTGTGCCTATGGGAACAAACAGGGCTGCTATTTATCAAATACATTCATGTGAATGTGCTAGTTAAAAAAACAAAGATCTCTCTTGTGAATATTCTGATGGAAGGAAAATGATACAGCATAAGCAACTAAATTGTAAGGGATATTAGAAAGTGACAAGTGCTATAAAAATAGGAAGTAAGGCAGGGAGAAGGGGTGTTGATAGCATTTGGGTGATTTTTAAATAACAGGGTAGAGAAAAACCTAATTGAAAAGATGACATTTAGCTAAGACTTGATTTTGCGGAGGGAATTTATTGGTCTTGCAAAGGGAATGTTAAATTTCAAGACTGTGCTATGGAAGAAACCCTAGTGTATTCCAGAAAGTGCTGGGATGCTGGCAAGGCTGGAGTGGAGTCATTTAGGGCAAGGGCAGGTGGAAGTGAAGTCAGAGGTAAGGCAGGTACAGCCCACGGGAGATGCAACACCTATGAAGCAAAGATAAGGATGCTGCCTTTTACTCAGAGTCAAATGGGGAGCCATTAGGTTTGAGCAGGAGAGAGGCAAGGTATAATCAGACTTACACTTCCAAAGTATCATTCTGGCTGCTGCATTGTCCTTGAAAAGGCAGGAAAGTAGAAGAAAGCAGATCAGTTGTGAGGCTGCCACAGAATCTGGGTGAAAGATGATGGATTCAGACCAGGTGGTGGTGGTTGCAGGGGTAAAATGTTGTATTAGC
The DNA here is from genome assembly GCF_009828535.3 of Hylobates moloch. NCBI lineage: Eukaryota > Metazoa > Chordata > Mammalia > Primates > Hylobatidae > Hylobates > Hylobates moloch. The sequence goes on from NW_026652287.1 coordinate 6,824,578, forward strand.
GACCTATTGCTGCTATAAGAAATACCACCAGCGGTGGCTGAAAACAATGCAAATGTTTCCTATTAAATTTCTGGAGGTAAGAAGTCCTAAAGGCAAGGTGCTGGGAGGGTCATATTCTCTCTGGAGGCTCTGAAGAAATATCTGTTTTCTTTCTTTTCCAGCTTCTAGAGACAAGAGACTGCCTGCGTCCCTTGGTTTATGGCTCCCTCCTCCATCCTCCATCCTCAAAGCCAGCAGGGTAGCATCTTCAAATTCTCGCCCTCATTTCCCTCTCCTATGTTTCTATCATCACATTGCCTTCTCTGACTTTGACCCTCCTGCCTTCCTCCTCTAGGGACACTAGGGATTACATTGGATCACCTGGATAATACAGGATCCTCTGCCCGTATCAAGGATCTTCATCTCATCTGCAAATCTCCTTTTTTCATAGAAGGTCATATATTCGCAGGTTCTGGGGGTTATGACAGACATTTTTGGAGGGACGTTTTTGGAGGGTCATTTTTGGCCTACGACAGGCGTGGTCAAAATCTACACATACTTTGACGGCAGAGCCAAAGGTTATTCTGACAGGATGGATGTGGGGTAAGAAAAAGCAGTGAGTCCCAGGTGACCAGGAGGCTCATAACCTGAGCAACTGAAAGGATGGAGGCTCCATCTGCTAAGAGATGTCCAAGCGTGGTAGAAAGCTGGGGAGGGGGCTCGGGACTCTGCCTCTATGAGGGACCCACACACGCTTTGGGCATCCTATGTACAGCTGGCTTGACAGCTTTGGGGAAAAGTGTAGTCATTGGCATTTTCATAATGGGCACTGTCAGCAGGGACAGCGATGGGCTCTTCCTGGATGGTGGCTGGTAAGAGATAAAGGCTAGTTTGTGGGCTCAGGTGAGATGCCCCGCTGAGATTTTACAGAAAGAAAACCCTGGAAATCTAAAGTGGCTAAGTTCTTTTTTTATTATTATTATACTATATGTAACAAACCTGCACGTTGTGCATATGTACCCTAGAACTTAAAGTATAAAGTGGCTAAATTCTTATGTGACTAGGTAGGGACTAGGACTTGTTGAAATTCGGGGACGCATATAAATATGACTGCTGTCTGTTGCAGCAGAATTGTGAGGGCTAAGTGTGTGCATGTGTTCGTGCGTGTGTGTGCATATGTCTGTTTGTGTGTGTGCTATAATCTCACCATATTAAGCTTGACATAAGAAAAATATAAAAGATTATGTCTACCCCCAAAAAAATTATAGTCCATAATTCTGGGAGGTGGGATTATGGCTAATTTCTATTTCATTTTAGACTAGTTTTCTAAATAATCCACAACATGCTATATTAAGGACTTATTCTCTGAGACTGACATTTTTTGGAGAGGCCACATGGTAACATGAAAATGATTAGTCTTACCTGGGCACGGATTGCGGCTCTACCACTAAATGCTGAACCATGGTAAATACCATCAATTCCCACCTCTGTAACAAAGGAAGTTTTACTTGTGGATTAAATGAGATAAAATTTGTGCATCAGTTAAGGATACTTTTGGCTATGGGTAATAAAACCTGATGGCAGTACCTTAAATAACAAACAGGTTTAGTTTCCTATTTTTTTTTTTTTTTTGAGACAGAGTCTTGCTCTGTTGCCCAGGCTGGAGTGTAGTGGCATGATCTCAGCTCACTGCAACCTCCAACTCCCAGTTCAAGAAATTCTCCTGCCTCAGCTCCCAAGTAGCTGGGACTACAGACACGCACAACCATGCCCAGCTAATTTTTGTATTTATAGTACAGACGGGGTTTCACTGTGCTGGCCAGGCTGGTCTTGATCTCTTGTCCTCATGATCTGCCCACCTCGGCCTCCCAAAGTGCAGGAACTACAGGCGTGAGCCACTGCACCTGACCTAGTTTCCTTATATAGTAAGATGTCTAGGAACAAAAGACTTTAGCATTGGCTCAGGGGCTCAGTGATGTCTGGACCAAGACTTTGGATTTTTTGGCCCTTTGACTTGTGGTCAGAAGATGGCTGCTGTAACCCAGCCATCATTGCTGTATTCAAGGCAAGAAGAAGGGGGAAGACAGAAAAGGATAGCATCACCAGCAAATCAAATGCTTTCCCAAATCTCTACAGAATAATTCTACTTCTTTCTCATTCACTAGAAATTGGCCACTGCAACTAAAGGCCATCAAAGACAAAGGAGTAAGATAGTAAGTTGACTTAAGACAAAGACCTAATAATCACTTTCTTCCACCTGAAAAAACAAGCAGTGTGCCTAGTAGACAGGAGGCAATCTATAAATGCTGGCTATAACTATTATCAAAAATTTTAGAATACTTTTGCTTTTAAGAAAGCTAGTTTGGGGTATTTAAGAACCGTTGTCTCCTTTCAGCATCCCCAAGGCTTCTGTTCCCATTATTTTCCAGTCATCAGTACTCGATAATGGGTAGGTTTTCTTCAATCTGTTCACACTCCAGTTTTCATCAGCTGAAGTCATTTTTCTCTGGCCATACCCAGTTGCGTGAATAACCTGGGAATATTAGGGGTTAACTTACTAGAAGCCAAATGATTACTAAGGGCTCCTCAAGGAGATAGAACCACAAAAGTCCCACCAGCTCTATTACCCAAAGGATCAGCAGAGCCATGAACAGCAAGGGGGACAAATCCCACAGCTACTAATGCAGACCGTAGACTCATAATCAGCAGGTTTGTCCACATCCCCCGTGTCTGTTAACCTGGTCCACACCACCATCTATCTCCTCCTATCTTGACAATTCCAAGAGCTCCCAATTGCCCCCAGATCCTCTCAAGCCTCTGCCAGAGCCATCCCCTTACAGAGTAAACCAGACTTTGCCCCTCAACTTCAAAGTCTTCAACAACACCCATTGCATTGGGAATAAAATTTGCATACAGAGAGTCCTGAGTGTGTGATGGATCCCAGCTCACACACCACCTCCACCCTCCATCTCCTGCCCCTTCCTCTTGCGCACTGTGCACAGTCTCAGGGCTACTCACTGGAGACAAAGCAACAGTCAGCCTTCAGGAAAGGGGACCTCGTTTCAGACGCCTTCACGTAAGAAGGTCCAAAACCCTAGCTGAGCACACAGACTTGATTAGCATTGCTGATTGACTCTGAGAAGATAGCAAAATATGAGGGGAAAGCTTGTTTTCAGTCATTTCAGGAAGACACGTGTGGGTCACAGGTAGGACGGCGGTGACAGCTGCCAGCACACGTGGCATAAGAGCCACCGAGCTGTGACGCTCCTTAGCCATTCATCAGCCCTGGCAGCAGGATGTTGATGTTGATGAAGCAGCAAGCACGGGGGGAGGAATGAAAGATGCTCCCATGCCTCTGCCTTGGCACCGTCTTCCCTCCAGACACCAGGGCAGGGGAGCGTCTACCTCAGGTGACACGGACGCTGCTCCCTGGCTGAGAGATGAATTATAAACAGATTGAAGACGCTCGCTTTAGGGACAATGCTCTTCCTCACCCCCACCCATAATGCAAAATTAATATGAGGAGGGGTGAATGCAAATCTCTATTCACATGAAGCAAGAAAGAAGCTTTTAAAATAACATTCATCTGGGAAGGAAGCATTGCATCATGTGGAGTTGCTTTAAAAGCCATGAGCAGGCCTGGCGCAGTGGCTCACGCCTGTAATCCCAGGACTTTGGGAGGCCAAGGTGGGTGGATGACTTGAGGTTAGGAGTTCGAGACCAACCAGGCCAACATAGTGAAACCCTGTCTCTACAAAAAATACAAAAATTAGCCTGGTGTGGTAGTGCACACCTGTAATCCCAGCTACTCCAGAGGCTGAGGCAGGAGAATCGCTTGAACCTGGGAGGTGGAGGTTGCAGTGAGAAGAGATCATGCCACTGCACTCCAGCCTGGGCGACAGAGCGAGACTCCATCTCAAAAAACCTAATAATAATTAAATAAATAAAAACCATAAGCAGTGCACCTAAGACAGAGAGGAGCACGTGGCAGAGGTCCTCTGACTCACGCAATGTCCAGGAACAGCCTCCATCACCCGTCCTTTCCTGTGTCATGGGGTTCACCAGCCAGGAGAGTACCTGGACAATGGGCCCCGACCGCCTCACCCTTATTCCTTCAACCCCTGCACCCTCTACAAAGAGCAAAAGCAACTCTTCAAATAGAATGCTATGTGCTTATTCATTTATATAGTCACTCAACAATCATTTATTGGGCTTGTATTAGGTGACAGGCCCTGGGAATATGCAGTAAGCAAAGTGCATGGAACCCCAGTCTTCATGCAACTTAATTTTTGTGAGATGTAGAGAGAGAAAAATGGGCAATTTCCTTCCCAAATTAAGGGTAAACAAAGAAGACAGGACACACAAACACACACACAGTAGTAGAGACAGAGACACAGACGGGGCAGAAAGGAACTTAATTGGCCTTATCCCCTTGGTTAAGTTAAAAGCAAAATCCCAATTGGTCAGGAGCAGCTCAGCATCCACCAAGCCTGTCATCACAGGTTCCTCAGTCCCGCTGGTACCCAAAAGATTTATTTAAATAATTCCATCCTTTATCCTGTAGAAGGAAAAGGAGATAGTTCATGGGGAAGGGATGTATTCCACCTGGTAACAGCCCATTACAGACACAGCGTAAGAGGCAGGCTCAGGCTGCAGAAGATGTGCAGATGGAATCTGAGATCCTAAGAATCAGCCACCTCTCCCACCAGCAGGCTCCCCACTGGCCATAGAGAGAAGAAAAGTGAGGTGAGACATTTACAAAACACTTATCCAATGTAACACCATCCTATCAGCCTAAAGTCAGTGACTCATTTAGTAATACGCATATTCTTCCTGATTTTGATTGTTACAGTGTGATTAGGAAAAACCATACCCTTGTGCTTAGAAAACACATACTGAAGTATGCTTTTTGCAACTTACTACTAAATGGGTCAGAATATACATACATAAACATACGCATGTGCACACACCTACCTATATGGAGAAAGAGAGAGATAAAACATATGAGAAAAAATGTTAATAAGTCTGAGTAATCTTATTCAGGAATTCTTTGTATTGCCCTTGAAACTTCTATGTAAATTTGCAAATGAATCAGACTTTAAAATTTAAGGAAAAAAAAGAGGTCAATAATCCAGATTTTACAAATAATTATTTTTCCCAATTGAATTCCACTTTGTCTTGAATCCCTCTTTTTTCTCTGAAGGTACATAAACTGCTTAAAATATCTGGGACAAAACCTGAAAGAAAGTTGAATGAGATTCTTAGGGACCTGCCAATTTTCTCCCTGTGCCTGTGCCCCCACACATACGTTGTTCCCTCTGCCTGAAATGCTCTTTGTTCATTCTTAACCTGGTTGCCAGTTTCTAATTCTTCACATTTTAATTTGATGTTGACTTGCTCAGTCAAAGAATTCCTACCTGAATCAAAGCTAACTCATCCCTTACATCTTTCTTACAGTACCTTGGATGGTCCTACCATACCTTAGCCCCATGTGTAATTTTGTGTTTATTCTGTGAATATTTGTTTAATGTCTGACTCTTGCATTGGGCCAAAAGAACTAAGAGAGGAGGGACTGGTTCTGTGCTGTTTGTCTGTGGAAGTAGCAGGCATTTGGTGTGCACTCAGGAAATATTTACAGAATGAGTGAGGAGAATGCACAGAGTATGGAAGAAAGGAGGGACAGAAAGAAAGACGAAGGAAAGAGGAAGGGACAAGGAACTGCCTAAAGTCATTTCAGAGACTTATATTTAAGGCTGTGGTCCCCTCACCTCCTGCCAATGCAGAAGCCTTAGAACTATCTATGACTCCTCTTTTTATCCTCATGTCCCACATCTAAGTGCAAGATTATCGACTCTCAGAGAAGGTTTCTGTAGTGTCCAGCTGGAGGTGAGCAGTTCTTGTACTTGAGACTCTCCTGGCAACCATGAAGGGCTCCCGTTTCTTCTTCCCAGTGGTAAGTCCAGCAACACTGAGTTAGTTTGTAAAGATGAGTTGTTACCCCATTGCGTACCCTTCGATCAGTATCAGATATCTCATAAATATCTCAAACTGAATATATCAAAAGCTGAACTGCAGTTATACACACACACACACACAGAGAGAGAGAGAGAGAGAGAGAGAGAGAGAGTTTGCCTTCTCCATCCCATTAAATATCCCTCCACCTGTGAGTTGCTCAGGGCAGAAGTCTTAGAACCATCTTTGACTCCTCTTTTTATCTTCATGCCCCACATCCAATATTTCAAAACTCCTGCTGGACCTGCCTGGATTGCCACCAGCCTGCCCTGTGCCACCATCCCTCTTCTCTGTTATCACTCTATCTCCTAATGGCTCTTTCTGCTTTGCACCTGTGCTGCCTCCTGCAATTTGTTCTCCATCAGCAACCAGAGTAACCTCGTTAAAGCGTAAGTCACACTGAGCTTCTCTTATGTTCAAAACCCTCCCATGGCTTCCATTCCCCTTGAAGTTGAGAATCTGAGTATGCACCAGTATTGCAAAGCTCTATGGGCTATTATCCCCCATGGGGTACCCTTGCTCACTCCTCTACAGCCACACTAGACTTCCCACTGTTCCATCTATGTACCTCTGTCTTCTGTGCATTTGCACTGGCTGCAGTTTCAGCCAGGAGGAAACTCACATCAATATCCAGGCTCGGGCCAGGTGCAGTGGCTCACGCCTGTAATCCCAGCACTTTGGAGCAGATCACCTGAGGCCGGGAGTTCGAGACCAGCCTGACCAACATGGAGAAACCCTGTCTCATCTCTACTAAAAATAAAAAATTAGCCAGGCATGGTGGCACATGCCTGTAATCCCAGCTACTCAGGAGGCTGAGGCAGGAGAATCTCTTGAACCCGGGAGCCAGAGGTTGTAGTGAGCTGAGATCACGCAATTACACTCCAGCCTGGGCGACAAGAGTCCATCTCAAAAAATAATAATAATAAATAAAATAAAATCCAGGTTCAGTCCTTCACCTCATTCAAGCTTCTTTCCAATGTTCTCTTATCAGAATGGCCAACACTGATCTAATTTAAACTATTTGTCCCCACTACTGCCACCACTAGCAGGCTGCCTCAGTGATTTTTACCCGGCTATATTAAAATTCTCTAGCACTTAACATTTTTAATTATATTGTCTGCCTCACCCAGCTAGATTGTCAATACTATCAGGATGAGAACTTTTATAGATTTTGTTCCAGTGCCCTATTCCAGCCAGCTAGAACTATGCTTGATACATAGTAGGTGCTTAGTAAGTATTTGCTTAATGAATTAATCAAGATCAGTATTAAAGAAAGATGTGACTAGTTAGCTTCATTACACAAAACTTATTTCTTGGAAAATCAAGGCAAAGGGCATCTTGAAATTTCTACTTCTAGAATCAGATGCTACGCCAAGAATCAAAGATCATCCACTATTTCTAAAAGTTATCTTTTCCTCTAACATTTCTCTTTTATAGCTTCTTATTTTAGAGATTCCATATCTTTTTTTTTTTATTGTCCTCTCCCTGTATTCTCTGTTTCCTCCAAGTTCCTTTTGTCTGTTGGTTTAGTATAGCCTCTATATTTTAATGTAGGCTTTCCTGAACTCTCAGGTAATTCTTTTGGTTTTTTTGTTTGTTTGTTTGTTTTTTGAGACGGAGTCTCGCTCTGTCACCCAGGCTGGAGTGCACTGGCGCGATCTTGGCTCACTGCAAGCTCCACCTCCCAGGTTCACGCCATTCTCCTGCCTCAGGCTCCAGAGTAGCTGGGACTACAGGCACCCGCCACCAAGCCCGGCTAATTTTTTGTATTTTTCAGTAGAGGTGGGGTTTCACCGTGTTAGCCAGGATGATCTCGATTTCCTGATCGCGTGATTTGCCCGCCTCGGCCTCCCAAAGTGCTGGGATTACAGGCGTGAGCCACTGCACCCGGCCACTCTCAGGTAATTCTTGAAGGTCTCTTTATATTAGTAGTAAGGCACCATAAAGCTGTACAGGAATTCTGTAAATGTGAGTGGAGATTTTGCTACAGGGAGAAAATATTTGAAAACCATATATCTGACATGGAATTTATATCCAGAATATATAAAGTACTTTTTTTTTTTTTTTTTTTTGACAGAGTCTTGTTCTGTCACCAGGCTGGAGTGCAGTGGTGCGATCTGGTTTCACTGCAACCTCCGCCTCCCGGGTTCAAGAGATTCTTGTGCCTCAGCCTTCCGAGTAGCTGGGACTACAGGCGTGCACCATCACACCCAGCTAATTTTTGTATTTTTAGTAGAGACGGGGTTTCACCATGTTGGCCAGGATGGTCTTGATCTCCTGACCTCATGATCCGCCCACCTCGGCCTCCCAAAGTGCTGAGATTACAGACGTGAGCCATCGCGCCAGGCCTATATAAAGTACTCTTACAACTCAACAATCGAAATACACACAACCCAACCAAAAAACAGGCAAAAAGAATTAATAGACATTTCTCTTACAACGAGACTAAAATGTGTATTCAACACCATAGTCCGTAGGGAAATGCAAATCAAAACTGCAATGAGACATCATTTCAAGCCCATTAGGATGACTAGAACCCAAAAGTTAGACAATACCATGTTGATATGGGTTGGATGTATGTCCCCACAAAATCTCATTTTGAAATGTGACCCCCAGTGTTGGAGGTGGAGCCTGGTGGGAGGTGGTTGGATCGTGTGTGGGTCCCTCATGAATGGCTTAGCATCATCCCCTCGTGCTGAATGGGTTCTCACTCAGTTAATTCACACAAGATCTGGTAGTTTAAAAGAATATGGAGCCTTCCTTCTCTCTCTCTCTCTCTCTCTTTCTTGCTTCTGCTCTCGCCATGTGACGCACCTGCTCCCACTTCGCCTTCCACCATGATTGCAAGCTTCCTGAGGCCCTCACCAGAAGCCAAGCAGATGTTGGTGCCATGCCTGTACTGCCCGCAGAGCTGCGAGCCAGTTAAACCTCTTTCCTTCATAAAATAACCAGCCTCAGGTACTCCTTTATAGCAATGCAAGAATGGCCTAACGTCCATGAATTGGTGAAGATATTTTTAAAAACTAGAAAGTTGCCGGTAGAAATGTGAAATTGCACAGTCCCTTTGGAAAACATTTTAGCAATTCCTCAAAAAGTTAAACATAGGCCAGGCACGGTAGCTCACACCTGTAATCCCAGCATTTTGGGAGGCCTAGGCGGGTGGATCACGAGGTCAGGAGATCAAGACCATCCTGGCTAGCACGGTGAAACCCCGTCTCTACTAAAAATACAAAAAATTAGCTGGGTGTGTTGGCGGGCGCCTGTAGTCCCAGCTACTTGGGAGTCTGAGGCAGGAGAATGGTGTGAACCCAGGAGGTGGAGCTTGCAGTGAACCGAGATCATGCCACTGCACTCCAGCCTGGGAGACAGAGTGAGACTCCATCTCAAAAAAAAAAAAAAAAAGTTAAACATAAAGTTACTATATGATCCAGAAATTCCACTTCTAAATATCTTCCCAATAGAATTGAAAACAAATGTTCGTGCAAAGATATGTACACAAATGCCCACATTGGCATTATTCGTAATACCAAGAATTCAAACCAAATATCTCTCAACTGATATATTGATAAACAAAACGTGTTTATCCATGCCATGGAATATTATTATGCTGTAAAAATAAAGGAAGTACTGATACATGAACTAACATAGATAAATCTTGAAAACATTATACAAAGTGAAAGACGTCAGACACAAAAGATCATACATCATATGATTCCATTTATATGAAATATCTGTAATGACAAAATCCATGAAGACAGAGTGGGTGGTTGCCAGGGGCCAGTGGTTGAGGGAATGAGAAGTGACTGCTAATGGAGTAACGAAAATGTTCCAGAATCAGATAGTGGTGATTGCTGTTCAATGCTGTGAGTACACGAAAAGCAACTGAATTGTATACTTTTAAAGGATGCATTTTATGTTATGTGAATAATAGCTCAATAAAGCCACATTACAAAAACACTTAAAAGCAGGTCTAATAGATATTTTTATATCTACCATCATTTTTCTTAAAAGTCGTGACAACTCCTCTGTTGTGAGTTTCTAAGTTACTGCACATCTTGGCCGCAAGAGATCAGAGGAACCCTAAGACAGGCAGCATTCTAAGCTAGGAAGTACTTACGATTTCTGCATGGTTCCCCACAGCAACTCCAGGCCAGCAAATTGGGAAAACTATGCTCCACAAACCTTCTGCCTTATTTTACCCTTTGTTAAATTTAAACCAGAGATGCAACTCATTAACCTATGCCATGAAACATGAAATGGCGTTGACGTCGGAACATTTATTTTATAAATAGAAATACACCCCCACTCTCTGAGCACAGTGGTTCATGCCTGTAATCCCATCACTTTGGGAGGCCCAGGCAGGAGGACTGCTTGAGGCCAGGAGTTTGAAACCAGCCTGGACAACAGAGCAAGACCTCATCTATATAAAAAATAAAAAATTAGTAGGGTGAGGTAGCACACGCCTGTAATCCCAGCTATTAGGGAGACTTGGGTGAGAGGACCACCTGAGCTCAGGGGTTTGAGGCTGCAGTGAGCTATGATGGCATCACTGCACTCCAGCCTGGGCAACAGAGCGAGACCCTGTCTCTAAAAAAAGAAAAAGAAAAGAAATGCATCCTCCTAGATCCCAATTCTGAAGGATCTTCCACCTTCAGTCGTAAGAGGTGACGTATGTGGTAGTGTTCATGACAAATGGTTGTCACAGAGTGCATCTCGAGTCTTTGTCATTGTCAACCTTTAACGTGAAAGAAATCCCCCACAGTCTGTCAGGACACGAAGCTGCCCTAACGTACATTCCAATCCACATGATAAATCTTCCTTGCAAAGATTTCAGCCCTGAGCCAGGGATTCTCAGCTCCAGCTTCACACTACAATCACTGGAGAAGCTTTTTAATAGTATCATCAAGGCCGGGCATGGTGGCTCACGCCTGTAATCCCAGCACTTTGGGAGGCTGAGGCAGGTGGATCACGAGGTCAAGAGATCGAGACCATCCTGGCTAACATGGTGGAACCCCGTCAGGCGTGGTGGCAGGCGCCTATAGTCCCAGCTACTTGAGAGGCTGAGGCAGGAGAATTGCTTGAACCCAGGAGGCGGAGGTTGCAGTGAGCCGAGATCACACCACTGCACTCCAGCCTGGGTGGTAGAGCAAGACTCTGTCTCAAAATTAATTAATTAATTAATTAATTAAAATAATATCGATTGGGTCTCATCTCAAAACAATTGAATCTGAATCTTTGGGGATGAATCCTGGGCATGATTATGTTTTAAAGCTCCTAAGATTATTTATTCCATTGTGCAGCCAGGGTTGAAAAACACTAATTGGACCAAAAGCAAAATCAACACAAAGCATATTTGGGCATTATGTGGATCCAGTTCATAACGGGGATGCATATTTCACTACTTTATTATTTTGTTTTGTTAATGTCAGCAGTACTCACTGATGTCATTCTCATGAACGCAGATTAGCATGGAAAGTGCGGCTACTCCCAAGGGTATCTTTGGCCTTCATCACCTCCAAGAGGTACAGAGTACAGGAAGACAAGGAACGAGACTGCCTGACTTGGTAGCACCGGGCTCCTCTTTCTCTGTGTCATCTCTGTGTGTGCCACCTTCTGCAAGGACACTTTACATAGCAAGCACCAGCAAGTCCAAGTATTAAATGTCATTTTGGTTTGGCCAACATGAGTTCTTCAGGCTCAACCTACAGACCTTCACTGCACCCCACACAGCGTAGCAAATGGTACAACCCGGATATGATCAGCCTAAGCTTGGCCACCTATTGCCAGAGGCTTTGTCTGTGGTGGGAGGAGGTACTCCTGTTTCATTTATCCTGATAACCGTGTGCCCTAGCTCTCAAGAGCAGCCTTATCCCCCTGCAGAAGGCCCTCTGCCACAGGACAGGGCTGTTCAAGTAACTCTTCCCCTAAATCTGGTTTCTTCGTTCAGTGGCATTGTCAAAAATCCCCACCACTAACTTTATTACTAAGGACTTTCTTAATCCAAGCGGATTTAGGCTGGAGTTTCCAAAATTTGTTTATTTAACTCATTCCTTCTTTTCCAAAAAAAGTAACATGTCTTGATAGTCCATTCTGCCTCCACCATGGAGATGGGACAGAGCTGGGGAATCTTCCTCTTTTTATACCTTTCCATCGAAAACCATTGCTGCATTCTTCATTTGCCCACCAAGTATGTGCTGAGTGCTGCCTTCTCCGGATTGTATTATAGAAACAAGGTTTTTGTTTTCCTGTATTAGAGATTTTTGTTGAGAGCAGATTTTAGGGGCTCTTGCCACACATAAAAGCCTAACTATGTGAGATGATGGATATATTAATTTGCTTGACTACAGTAACCATTTCACCATGGATGAATATATCAAAACATCATATTGTGCACCAGAAAGATGTACAATAAAAAAATAATAAAAATAAACTCTGGGCAGATTATTTTGGGTCTTGATATTTCCTCAGCATACTAGCACATTTTCTATTTTTTTTTCCAAACAGCCCTCATTGAGAGAGTCAAATTTGTTTTGTTTTCATCAAATCATAAAATTTTATTTCACAGATTTATCTTGTTAATTTCTGAAACTACAAAGCACAAAGATCCAAGATGAAACAAATTCTGTGAAGACAGTGCCTGGCATAAGATAATCAACACATTCTTATTAATGATTTCTCTTAAATGATTATATTGATTCTCTTTACATTAAGCTATTTGCTATTTATTTGGGACCAAGATTACCAATATATTGCAAAATTTATTACTAAGTGTCTATAATTGCATAAAGATTTAAATAAAAAAGCAGGACTCACACAATTTATATTTTTTTCCCATTATGGAACACAAACACGATAATGCTACTCTCAGTTGATTTATGTTATCAGCATATTAAGTAGAGCTGTTCATGAAAATATAACCCAATTTATACACGAAAATTGATTGTAACAATGAAGAAAAAACACTTCAGGAAATAAACTCTGACATTTAGGCTAAAAACAATACCAGGTTTTTTGCTAAATGTATCTTATTATTTAAAGATTTTGTAAGCTGGGCGTGGTGGTTCATGCCTGTAATCCCACTACTTTGAGAGTCTGAGGTGGGCAGATCACTTGAGTCCAGATGTTCAAGACCAGCCTGGGTAACACAGAGAGACTGTGTGTCTACAAAAAAAAAAAAAAAAATTAGCCAGGCATGGTGCACTGGCCATGCAGGCATGTTCCTGTAGTTCCAGCTACTCAGGAAGCTGAGGTCAGGGGAATCACTTGAGCCCTGGAGGTGGAGGTTGCAGTAAGCTGATGTGGTGCCACTGCACTGCAGCCTGGGCAACCGAGTGAGACCCTGTCTCAGAAAAAAAATTGTAATTGTGAATTGCTAAGACATAAATGACTCTGCCTCAGAGATCTTGATCTGCCCCCACCCTCTTGTCAATCACTGAGTCTCAGAGTCCCCTGGAGGAATGGGAATCATAACTAGTGTCCCTGAGCACTCAATAGGAGCTCAACTGTGCTGTGTATATATCACCTCATTTAATCCCCACCACAACCCTAGGATGTGGGGTGTGGTTAGTGCACCCAACTCACGCATAAGGCAATGGATGCCCAGAGAAGGCATGTAACTGGCCTGAGACCACACAGCCAGAGTAGGATGGGGCTGGAATTTGGTATTGGAGTCTGCATTCTTATGATTCAACTACATGATAACCCTCAAGGGCAGTATAACACAAACTCAGATCTTTTCCAGTGAACTAAAAGCTTCTTGAGGGCAGGGACAATGTTATTCATCTGTGTCTCTTCAGTCCTGGAAATAAGACCTAAATATATTTAGTGCCAAGCAAAGATTTCTTGAGTTAATGATTAAGAGTTATTTTATAATTAAGCCGTGACTGCCCAGCATGCCCTAAAAGAATCAGAAAATGGGCTCAGTTGGAAGGATCAGAGGAAGCAGTGTAAGATACATTAAATGGTGGTCATTTTCAGAGAATGAATCACTTTGGGAATACGGTCTAGAGAGAATTTCACAGGATTCTCTCCATTATTGCTTACAAAGAAACTAAGTTGACCTAAGGGGTTTCCAGTACGTTGACTCCTCATGGTCATAGTTTTAAGTATTTGCTCAATGACTAACCCTATGGGCCAATCTTTTCCTTCTTGCGCATAGGAATTTGAAAGTTATTTTATTTTGCTTATCACTAAGTTTAGCTTTGTAACCTATCAACCATAGTTATGAATATTATACATACCATAAATTCCTCAAGTCAAAATTAGCTTAATTTTACCCTAAACACAAATGTGTAAACTACAGCATGTCGATGTGGATGTGTGCGTGCGTGTGTCTGTGTGTGTGTGTGTAATAACAGGTCTTTATTTTCTAATTATATAAGATATGCAAAGCTAACACGCACAATATGAACAATAATATCTCAAGACCCCAATATGAATATGCCTTGGCCACACTAATTTGACAATCACATGACAATTGCCGTACGTTCCTTTTGTTGCTGCCAGTCATTACGGTTCAACATTTGTCCTTCAAATCCTTCAGCAGCAGTGACTGCCATGCCTTCCTACAGTACACATTCCCCATTCTCACAAAGATGAGCCTTTCAGTTGCTTCATGTGAGAAGCCAGCAGTAGAACAGGGCTGACCTGCCCTGCTGCTCTCTACTGCACTCAATGGCCAAGACAACCAAGGCCCCTGTGAAGCATTTCTGCTGTCACCAGATGTGGTCAAAGGACACTTGATGGAGTAAGACTGAGATGAAGGAAACAGCTTGTCCCACAGACTCAAGAGTCTGGGATTCCAGCTGGAAAAGGAAAGTGCAGAGTCATGCTCTTGTTGCCTTTTGCATTTAATACGGGCACTCCAGTGGGATGTAAGACCTTGAGTGGCGTTACAGATGAATTTGGCTTCCATGAACAGATACATTCAATTACTATCCTGCTTTGGTTATTGATGATTTCACGCATCCTGTGACTGATTGTGTGAGCAGCCACTGCACTAATGGAGAATAAATGAAGGTCTCTTGCTATTATGTCAAGGCGTTTTTTAAAAAGACGCTGCAGGACCAAGAAAAGCAAAATTAAATCTCTTCTTACTTTCTAGATGTAAATTTGCACATTCGTGCTATATCATCCCTTTGCGTCACCTTCTCTCTCTACATATAAGGGTATTGTTTTAAATGTGTTACAGAAAGAAAGAGACAGAGAGAGTTTTCTGTAATTGAATTTCATTTCTATAATGAGGCCATAAATGCTTGAAACTTAATCTCAGGTCTTGCTGCAATTGACTCAATCTGGATGGTTTCTACTTGAGCCCATAATGAAAAGCAATTTATGGCAAATCAATACTAATGGCCAGTTAACTGTTTCTGAGCTTTGAACTAAAATTGAGATGTAGTAACATGTTTACCCAACCTCAAGTACGTCAATATTGAAAACTAAATAGCAAAGAGAGGTCAAAATTCCTTTGGCTTCTTCTCAAATAATGGGTGATTGGAGTCTCGTGATGCAAATGATTCCTCACCACTCAGAGGACTATGTGCTTTGAGAATAAAAAAAGAATAGCACCAAATGTGGTGAACATTTCTTGTTTATTTATTTATTTTCTTTCCTAACAACACTCTATTTAAATTGGAATTACCTCTTCCGTGTTAGACACGATCTATTCCGGTGGTTACTTCCGCCAAAGTAGGTCAACTAGGCATCCCTTTTTAAACAGAGGGACAAATAATTGAAAGGAGCTTATGTTCAATTTCATTTGAAAGATGGCTTGTTCTCTAATCCCTCTGTATCTAGGGAGCACTGATGAGGTTCCCAGTGTCTTCCTTGGCTGCCTTGGGCCACCCAGGCCAATACTGAGCTTCCTGCTAGTTCCAGGGGCACACACTCTCCATCACCCTTATCTCTGTTCAGTAAATCACCTTGTGCTTACATTAACCCAAGTTGATTTCTTTTTGCTTGCAAAGAAAGAATTCTAGACCATATATCTACATATTTTTAAAATATTATTGATTTACTAATATATCTATTGAGTAGCAATTAAGTGCCCAGAGTTTAGCTTAGCACTCTGAAAGATCTGTATAATCCCTGCCCCCAAAACCTCAAGAAATCCCCCAATAGTCCATGGACATGGACTGGGAAGGTTTCAATAAAGAAAAAGGAGGGGGCCGGGCGCGATGGTTCATGCCTGTAATCCCAGCACTTTGGGAGGCTGAGGCAGGTGGATCACAAGGTCAAGAGATCAAGACCATCCTGGCCAACATGGTGAAACCCCATCTCTACTAAAAAAATACAAAAATTAGCTGGGCATAGTGGCGTGTGCCAGTTGCCCCAGCTACTCGGGAGGCTGAGGCAGGAGAATCGCTTGAACCCAGGAGGCGGAGGTTGCAGTGAGCCGAGATCGCACCACTGCACTCCAGCCTGGGTGACAGAGCAAGACTCCATCTCAAAAAAAGAAAAAAAAAAAGAAAGAAAAAGAGGGAGGAAGAAATTTCCACAATGTGGAAAATGCTGGATATATCTTTACACTTTGAAACGAAGAATCATGTTTGCATTATAAGCACACACACAGACAGAGACTTTAATAAAGGCACAGAAAACTCTAAACATTAGAGCTTTGGATCTGCATTGATCTGATTTCTAGCAATTCAATGATTTCTAGCATTGGAACTGAGCTAGAATACCTGGGCTGGTGAGGATATATATTAATACCTGGTAATGGGTGTGGCCACCTGTTCATCGAATACACTTTCCCCGTGCGCTTGCTGGAAGGCAACTAAGGCTTGTCCCACAGCTACATTCCCTAGTATCCCCTTTCCCAGAACCTAGATGGGATTATATGACTAGAATCCACTCAGGAAATATGAACAGAAGTAGTGTGTGTTGTTGTGTCTTAAGATGCAGCTGTGTTTTCTCTACTTGTTTTTTTTTTTTTTTTCCTTTGTTGCCATCTTGTCATGGGTTATCACATCCATTTTGGAAGCCATGTGTTGAAGTTGGCAGAGTCATGTATAGAACTAATCACTGCTGAAAAGTGATTCATCTAATGACTCAGAGCAACCATTCAGAGGGTTCTAGAAGTAAGAAATAAACATCTATTGTGTTTGAGCCATTTTGCATTTTTAGATTTATTTGTCATAGCAACCAGTATTATCCTAAACAGCACACTCAGATACACACACACAATAGAAATTTCTATATTTTACATGACTGCTTTGTTTTAGACAAGTTTATTCAGTGAACAAGTATTAGCTGAAATCCTATCATTTGATAAGTATTCTGTTAGGACTTGCAAATATAATTCAAACCAGGTCTGTCGAGTTTCCAACATCCTAGAATACATAGCTTAAAATATTTAATCAAGTAATAATATGGCTTTCCATTTATGTAACACATTAACATATAAAGTCATTTTTCACATCCACTAACTCACATGATTCTCACATTTCTTTAGTGTAAGCAAGGCAGAGATCATTAACTCCATTTCCAACTATAAATCCAGACTCTCAACAACGTTCCCATGGTCAAACATCTAGCAAGGCTACGTCTGAACTGAAGTTGAGAGCAGTGGTTCTCAACTGGAGGTGATTTTGCTCTCCACCTTCCCCAGGGGCAGTGTCTGGAGACATTTATTGTTGATTGTCACATTTGGACAGGGGGTGCTACTGGCAGCTGGTAGGCAGAGTCCTGGAACTCTGATCAGCACCTTACCATGCACAGGACGCTTTCTACAACACAGAATTATAAAACCCCAAATGCCAATAATACTGAGATTGAAAAACATTGGCTGAGAGCTTCTGTTTCCTAATCTTTGGTTTATCCCAGGAGAGCTTCAAACCTCTCAACAACAACCCAGGAAATTAGAAGACTATAGAGAAACACCTTCAATATTCTAAAGAAAAAAAAACATTTTTAACTGAGAATTCCATACCTACACAAATTAAAGTATGACAAGAAAATAAAGACATTCCCCTATATTCTAGGTCTTTTGGAAAGCCAGTAATGACATAAACCACAAAGATTAGGAAGTGAGTCAAGAAGAAGGAAGACTAGCACATAAAAGAAGCAAACAGAATCCTTGGGCTGTTGCTGAAGGAAGATCAAAGATGGGAGCTGCTCACTAGGTGTAGACAGCAACTTGCCCACGCTGGAGTAGGTCAAAAGACTCTAGGAGAGATGACCATCAAAAACACAAAATTGATGGAATGTATCGATAGGAGGTTTAGCCAACTAGTGGAGAATATGGGGTTGTTAATGATGAGTTTCTTAAAAATATAAAATAAAATAAAGTACCAGGACAATTACTGATATAGTTTGGATATTTGTCCCCACGCATTATGTTGAAATGTAATGCCCAATGCTGGAGGTGTGCCCTGCTGGGAAGTGTTTGGATCTTGGGAGCGGATCCCTCGTCAATGGCTTGGGTCATCCCCTTGGCGGTAAGTGAGCTCCGGCTCTGAGTTCACACAAGATCTGGTCATTTAAAAGTGTGTGGCACCTCCCCTCCTACTCTCTCTCTTGCTCCTGCTTTCGCCATGTGGTGTGCCTGCTCCCCCCTTGCCTTCCGCCATGCTTGGAAGCTTCCTGAGGTCTCGCCAGAAGAAAATGTTGCTATGCTTCCTGTACACCCTACAGAATCATGAACCAATGAAACCTCTTTTCATATAAATTGCCCAGTCTCAGGTATTTCTTTAGAGCAATGCAAAAAGGGCCTAACACAATTACTAACTCCAGGTAAAACAAAAAGTAACATAAAATAAAACGTAATCTAGTAATCCGCATGGTTTACATGTGAATCATGTTTCACCATCCTAAATATGTAAAAATTATATTACCTAATCTAGATAACAATATAACTCGTAGGTGATGGGGCACAAAATGTGAATATATTTCAGTGTGTCAAAAAGAGAATTAGAGCTGCACTGAAACTGAATTCTCAGGCTCAACGGCAGGAAGTCAGGAAGAAGAAGAGCTGAAAATATATCACCTGGAATTACAGAGCAAAGTACCACAAAAATTATCAAAACAGTTTAAAGTGGTTGCCTGTCGCTCAGGGGAATTAGGCAAATAGTAGGGGACTGTTTTGGTTCGGTTTGGTTTGGATTTTTAACAAATATGGTTGAAATAATTGAATCTTTAAATTATGTAATGTATAACTTTGTTTTATTAAAAGTGCAGTGAATTTTTGTAAGTTTTCTGTGTAGTTTTTCTCCCAAATGTCCAATTTCTTCACTTAAAGATGAGACTATTTCATAACTCGTTGGAACTTTTGATTTCTTCTTCAAATGGTCTGACATTTTGTAGTTCATTTCTATGCATGCATTTACCACTCACTGTATAACTGATTCAAAGATAGGTCTTATACTTTATGGAAGTATAAATCATAGTCTATACTTAAGGAATCCACAAGCTCACTGGAGAAAGAAATTGGGAAGGCATAAAAGAATAAAGTGACTTTGAGTATTTCATAAATTCTTAAATGACATTTTTTCAGTTTCATATCACTTAATTTAGAAACCATCTTACCATCGATTGTGTCTTACAATATATGATGTTTCCTTCTTAGTGCTATATAAAATAATATCTTTTAATCCATATAGTTTTGAAGTTGCCTGTTTATGGAATATGTAACTAAAGATTAAGTTATTCAAAACAGACTCTAATTGTTGTGTGAGTGCAAAGATGGAGCATGCAGGGAAAACTCTTTAGAGGAAGCAGGATTTGAGCATCACGTTTAGATACAGAGAAGTGAGGCGTTGACTCCTAACCATCTCTCAAATTTGTCCACTTGCTTCACACCCAGGGCTTCTGCCTTCCTTTAAGCCACAGTTTTCTTACCCCCAGATCACCAGTGCCATCTGGGCTGAACCCTTCAGTTCTGCTCCCTCAGGCTTTTCCCCCTGCAGCCCCAGGGATCTTCCTGAAATGTAAATCGAATTACCCCACTTCCTCCTGAAGATGTTCCAAGGGCTCCCCAAATGCTGGTGGGTAACAATATGTGTCCCCATTTGGTGGCTGCCAACCCTTCAGCCCCATCCCTTTTACCCTTCACACCCCATAGGACCATTCAGTCCCAAGAATGCATCATGCTGTCCCCCTGCTAAGGCTTTTCTGGGTGCCATGTTTGCCTGGACGTTCCCTAACCCCCATTGTGGTTTGGCTAGCTCCTCCTCAACTCTAAGTTTCCTGTTTAAACATTTAATTTGCTCAATCCCCTCAAGTGTGGGTTCAACATCTCTGCTGTGGCTTCCCGTGGTATCTTGTGTCCCCACTGGAGCCCTATGCCATAAATAGCTGCTGCATTGAACCATCAGGATGCAAGGCAAATAAACTAGAAACAATTCTGGTTTTG
Organism: Hylobates moloch; assembly: GCF_009828535.3. NCBI lineage: Eukaryota > Metazoa > Chordata > Mammalia > Primates > Hylobatidae > Hylobates > Hylobates moloch. The sequence continues at coordinate 6,844,919 of NW_026652287.1, forward strand.
TCTTTTCCTTCCCTTTCTACCACTTAGAGGGATGACCCTTTGTCTTCCCCCTGGATGATGACTAGGAGGGTTTACAGCTCACGAGTTCTGACACAGAAAGGTTGTTATCCAACAATGTGTCACTCCTTCTTCCAACATGCAGAGCTGTCACAGGGAAGCAGCTGTCCAGCTGGGAATAACATTTGCCACCATGGCATTTAGATGGGGGTGTGTGGCTAGTTTTCACCAATATGGTGTGAGCAGTGGTGATGTGTTGCTTCTGAGCCAAGGTGTATAGGAACAGAGAGTGTCAGCTTTGTACTTTCTCTTCCCCTATCCAAATACAAATATACAAAATGGAAATAGCCAGGTTCTCAGCAGCACCTGGAAGTTATTACTGAAACACCAGGGGTTTGGTCTGAGTCCTACTGCTTACTACACAGAAAGCAAATCACTGAGATGCCAAGTATTGCCAAGGAAGAAGGCTTTAATTTGTTGCTGCAGCTGAGAATGAGAGGTGACAGCGTGCTGGCAGTCCTCACAGCCCTCGCTTGCTCTCGGCGCCTCCTCTGCCTGGGCTCCCACTTTGGCGGCACTTGAGGAGCCCTTCAGCCCACCGCTGCACTGTGGGAGCCCCTTTCTGGGCTGGCCAAGGCGGGAGCCGGCTCCCTCAGCTTGCAGGGAGGTGTGGAGGGAGAGGCGCGAGCAGGAACCGCGGCTGCGCGGTGGCGCTTGCGGGCCAGCTGGAGTTCCGGGTGGGCGTGGGCTTGGTGGGCCCCTCACTCAGAGCAGCCGGCCGGCCCTGCCAGCCCCAGGCAATGAGGGGCTTAGCACCCAGGCCAGTGGCTACGGAGGGTGTACTGGGTCCCCCAGCAGTGCCAGCCCACTGGCGCTGCAATCGATTTCTCACCGGACCTTAGCTGCCTTCCCACGAGGCAGGGCTCGGGACCTGCAGCCTGCCATGCCTGAGCCTCCCACCCCCTCCATGGGCTCCTGTGCGGCCCGAGCCTCCCCGACGAGTGCCACCCCCTGCTCCACGGTGCCCAGTCCCATCGACCACCCAAGGGCTGAGGAGTGCGAGCGCACGGCGCAGGACTGGCAGGCAGCTCCACCTGCAGCCCTGGTGCAGGATCCACTGAGTGAAGCCAGCTGGGGCTCCTGAGTCTGGTGGAGATGTGGAGAACCTTTATGTCTAGCTCAGGGATTGTAAATACACCAATCAGCACCCTGTGTCTAGCTCAGGGTCTGTGAACGCACCAACCGACACTCTGTATCTAGCTACTCTGGTGGGGCCTTGGAAAACCTTTATGTCTAGCTCAGGGATTGTAAATGCACCAATCAGCACCCTGTATCTAGCTCAAGGTTTGCAGACACACCAATCAGCATCCTGTGTCTAGCTCGAGGTTCGTGAGTGCACCAATTGACACTCTGTGTCTGGCTGCTCTGGTGGGGCCTTGGAGAACGTTTGTGTCGATACTCTGTATCTAACTGATCTGATGCGGACGTGGAGAACTTTTATGTCTAGCTCAGGGATGGTAAACGCACCAATCAGCGCCCTGTCAGAACAGACCACTCAGCCTACCAATCAGCAGGACGTGGGTGGGGCCAGATAAGAGAATAAAAGCAGGCTGCCCCAGCCAGCAGTGGCAACCTGCTCGGGTCCCCTTCCACACTGTGGAAGCTTTGTTCTTTCACTCTTCGCAATAAATCTTGCTACTGCTCACTCTTTGGGTCCACACTGCTTTTATGAGCTGTAACACTCACCGCGAAGGTCTGCAGCTTCACTCCTGAAGCCAGCGAGACCACGAGCCCACCAAGAGGAACGAACAACTCCAGACGTGCCACCTTAAGAGCTGTAACACTCACTGCGAAGGTCTGCAGCTTCACTCCTGAGCCAGTGAGACCACAAACCCACCAGAAGGAAGAAACTCCGAACACATCCGAACATCAGAAGGAACAAACTCCGGACACGCCGCCTTTAGAACTGTAACACTCACCGCGAGGGTCCGCAGCTTCATTCTTGAAGTCAGTGAGACCAAGAACCCACCAATTCTGGACACAAGAAGATGGGAGCTCAGTCTCAAATCCATATCCCTGACTGACTAAAACCAGGGCTTTACATAACAGGCAAGAAATGTAACAATGTGTAAGGAAACAGGAACTTGGGAAGGACAAGGAAGCCATCATGGTGAATGAAGCATCCAGCATCTGATGCGGTGATCCAGTTTCCCTTCTTTGATATTTTTTGTGAGAAGCCTATGGTCATTTCCTGAGAAAGGAACTCAGATAAAACAAATATACACTTCAAGCTTTAACAGCACAAGGGTCCATTTCTATGTTTATCCAAAAGCAACTGTCTATGGGACTCTTAGGCTGGTTGCAGAAGGACTTCCACTAGCCAGATGTAAGGGGACATAATTCTCTTTTGTCTGTCCATTGAGATTTGGGGATTTATTTGGTATTCTTGTTACTGCTATTCTATTATATTCCCCTATTATCAGTCTTATAATATTCTTAAGATCATATAGTCTCAATATGTTATTTGAAAATTATATTAATTACATAAATCAAAACTTTATAAACTTGCTATAAGTAAAATGTCCCTATTTAAGTCTGGCTCCCTCCCCACTGAACATTGTTCCTTCTCCCCCATATCTGCTGGCTGCCTTTGTCTATTTGGGCTTCTGTAACGAAGTGCAATAGTCTGGGTGACTTATCAACAACAATTTATCTCTCACAGTTCTTCAGGCTAAAAAGTCCAAAGTGAAGGCTCTAAAGATTCAGTGTCTGGTGAGGACCTGCTGCCTCCTGGTCTTCATGCAGTAGAAGGGATGAGGGAGCTCTCTGGGATCACTTTTTTAAGGATACTGTATTAGTCTGTTTTCATGCTGCTAATAAAGACATATCCTAGACTAGGTAATCTATAAAGGAAAGAGGTTTAATGGGTTCATAGTTCCACGTAGCTGGGGTGGCCTCACAATGATGGAGGAAGGTGAAGGAGGAGCAAAGTCACATCTTACATGGTGGCAGGCAAGAGAGCATGTTCAGGGGAACTCCACTATATAAAACCATCAGATCTCAAGAGACTTATTCACTGTCATGAGAACAGCATGGGAAAGACCTGTCCCCATGATTCAATTACCTCTCACTGGGCCCCTCCCATGACACATGAGGATTACTACAATTCAAGGTAAAATTTGGTTGGGGACACAGCCAAACCATATCAGGCACTAATCCCATTAATGTGGGCTCCATCCTCATGATCTAATCACCTCCCAAAGGCCCCAATTCCTTATACCATCACAATGGGTGTTAAGATTTCAACTTATGAATTAGGGAGGGGGACACAACATTCCATCTATAGCACTAGCTAAGGTTTTTGATCCCAAGGGTGGTGTATAAATCAAGCAAACATATTCTTCTTTGATTAGCATTAAGTACGGTGGCTTTGCATCCCCCTAGACATGGAAGGTGTTAATTTTTTTTTTTTTTTTTTGGAAACAAGTACTCCTTCTGTTACCTAGGCTGGAGTGCAGTGGTGCGATCTCAGCTCACTGCAACCTCCACCTCCTAGGTTCAAGGGATTCTCCTGCCTCAGCCTCCTGAGTAGCTGGAACTACAGGCACCTGCCACCATGCCTGGCTAATTTTTTGTATTTTAGTCGAGACAGGGTTTCACCATATTGCCCAGGGTGGTCTCAAACTCCTCACCTCAGGCAATCTGCCTGCCTCAGCCTCCCGAAGTTCTGAGATTACAGGTGTACACCACCATGCCTGGCCCTAAGATGTTAAAATTTGACCCTTTTTCTTATACATATACATCCACAGGTCCTCCCAAGACCCTCCTCTGGAGAAGCTGCTATATCTGCTGAATCTACCCAAGCAAAATTTCCTTGGTACAGATGAGTCCTATCTTTCCCACTAGATGTTTCTGAGTCCTCATGACCCCTGAGCTTCTGTTCCATGCAGAATAGCACAGCCCTTTTCAGCACAGGGTTCCTTGCTGCAACCCACTGCCATCTTTTAAAATATCCCCATACCAATATCTGGACTGTTGACTGTGTTGTAATATGTCTCCAAGATTCATAACACTTAGATCCACCCTCCAAGAGCAGCAGAGAATTTTTCCCCCTCTCTCCATCTCTGCTGCTATAGGCTCTTTGTGTTGTTATTCTTTAACTATTGTGTTAAAGTGTTGTTGTTGTTTTAACTATTGTCAACTCTGAATGCAATTTAACAATACAACTATGTAATTACCCATACAGAAAAATTGTGTTTCTCAGCAACAAATCGGGAAATTAAATTCACCAGCTCACCCAAAGCTAAAAATGCCCAAATACTTCTAACTTTCTTTTTCCTTTAGCACCATGCAGCCTATCAAAAATGTTACTCTGGGCCAGGCGCAGAATGTTCACTCCAGCTACCTCTCTCTGTTATGCACCATCCCTTATGCTTAACTTTCACCTATCTGGTAATTTTGCAGTTTTGGAGAAAAAAGGCATGTCTGACAATTAGGCTGAGTAACACTAAGCAGCTTTCTCTAATTCCACCATTTTTAACTTATAGAATGCAGCACAGTATTAGCCACGGTGTGGGAAAATGATGGGATGAAGAAGGGAGTTCTCAGTGTTAATGCATTTTTAAGTCTCCTGTGTTCTGGTGGACCATGGATTGGAAGGAATCTCATAGTTCCACTGATTTTCTAACAGTAGAAATCTTCACGGCCGGGAGCAGTGACTCACGCCTGTAATCCCAGCACTTTGAGAGGCTGAGGCAGGTGGATCACAAGGTCAGGAGATCGAAACCATCCTGGCTAACACAGTGAAACCCCGTCTCTACCAAACAAAATACAAAAAAAATTAGCCAGGCGTGGTGGCGGGCACCTGTAGTTCCAGCTACTCAGGAATGAAGGAGGCAGACTTGCATGACCATATCCACTGCACTCACATGGGAGAATGAGACCAAAAAATCATTGCACAAATATCTAGAAACCAAGGATAACAATTTCCTCATATTTGTAAAATAAATTATAACGCAAGTTGATTAACGTTTTAAAAATACAGTGGTCCTAGGCGATCTTTAATTGATGGCATAAAAATTGTTCTCTAGTTGTTTAAGACAAGAGACATTCTTTGATGTCAGATGTTCATCATCATAATAGTGACAAATATAATAATGCATTAACCATATTTTGTTGACTGCCATCTATGTGCTGATGCATTGTTGAGATGGAGACAGGGAGTTGCCCTCAAGCCCATCCTCCTCTTCTTTCAGCGAGTAATAGAATACCCACTTTTCACCAGCTTCTCAGGATCAAGGCCACACTTTCCAGCACCCCTTGTAGGAAGATGTAGCCACGTTACTGTGCTCAGGCCAATGGAATGATGGGCCTTTTCCAAGGCATGACTCTGTTTCCCCTTATCTCCTTCCTGCTGGTCGTACTGGGATGTGTTGAACCACCTGGGACCAAGTGGATAACATCCCAGGAACAGCCAAGCAACAAAAGAGAAAGAGTCCAGTTCCCCTGTGACTTTGGATTAATGAGGCCACTTAGTTGATGATTAATGGCAGCTGCCAAACCAACTCAGTTTTACTGGAGATGGAATAAACAAGGGTCCTAATTATTCCAATGAGTAATAGTGAAGAAAAAAAAATAATACTCTTCAGACCTCAAGGAGCTTAAAGTATAATCATAACAGCTGCTTTTTACTGCAACCGAGTTATGTACCAGGCCCTCTGCCCTAGTGCTTCTCACATTATTCCATTCAATGCTTACAACAATCCAGTGAGGTAGGTCTATTACTCCCATTTTTCAGAAGAGGAAACTGAGGCTTGGAGATGACCAATTATTTTCTCCAAGTCATGTGATAATGGTAAGTAGTGACCACAGCCCAAATCCAAGTTCTTCCACTCCAAAGTCCATGCTCCTATATAATACAGCTCCCTGATGCAAAGACTGCAGCAGATTGATCTCTCATAGGTCAGCTCAAATTGGTTCCCTAGAGAAGTGTGTTGGAAAGAATTCATGGTCACAAATGAAAGCAGGTAGGCGGGCCAGGAAGCGTGTGATCATTGACTAGACCAGCTGTATTCATTTCCTGGGGCTTCCATAAAAAGCACCACAAACTGGGTGGCTTCATACTACAGAAATGTATGTCTCACACTTCTGGAGTTTAGGAGTCTGATATTAAGGCGTAGGCAGGGCCACATTCCCTCTGAAGTTTCCAGGGAAGGGTCTGTCCCAGGCCTATCTCCCAGTTCTTGGTAGTCCTTAGTTTGCAGCATAACTCCAGCCTTCACCCGGCATTCTCCCTGCATACATGCCTGTCCCTGTGTCCAAATTTTCTTTGTGATAAGGTCACCAGTCATATTTGATTAGGGGTCCGCCATACTCCAATATGACCCCATCTTAACTAACTACATCTGCAACAACCCTATTTTCAATTAAGGGGTACTAGGGGTTAAGACTTCAGGGGTGGGAGGTCTGCACTCAGGGCAGGCATTTGCCTTCTCTTGGATACTGACTTCCTTAAAAAAAAAAAAAAAAAAGAAAAGAAAAGAAAAAAGAAAGAAAGAGAAGAAAATTAGAGAAGACCGTGCCTGGAGATAGATTAGCACTTTCACAATCGTTTTATAAAATGTCCTCACATGCTCATTTCTTAATGAATGCTTAATGCTTCCAGGGATTCAAATAAACAATAATTGATTATCTATTTCCACACTAGATGAAGAACATATTAATAATCCCTTGTGAAAACAATTGAGGTTAGAAGTTACTGAAGATGAATCACACAGAAGGCTGATGGTAACATTAGTATTGAAACTCAGATTTTCCAACCAGAACTCTTGATATGGTAGAGCCTCAGGGAAATATTAGATTTTGGAAGCAGGGAAGGTAACATTTCTGGGAAAGCCAATATCTCCTTCTCACTAGCAAAAGGTCTGGCTTAGAAGATGATTCGTGCCTCCTTCACTGCAGAAGACAGACTTAAATTCCTGAGCAGGAAGCAGTGATTTCAAGGTCAAAGGCTATCACCAGCAGTAAATCTCCTTCCCCTCTCCTGGGCATCCTCACAGTGCATCCTACTCAGGCAGCACTATTATTGTATCTCTCTTGTAATTGGAGATATTAAGGCCCAGAGAGTTGGGCACATCTTGTCTAAGGTCCAGGTGACAGAAATAAGAGTGGAGAGCCACAAGCGTCCTTGTTCTTGCTTTGCCCAAGGACACATGGTTGGTTTCGCCTCTCCCTACTATGAAGAGGCAATTTTACTCATATGCGAAAGAGATGCTGTGACTCACATATGTCTGCTTCTGATTCAAGTGAGAGTAAAAATGTTAGTTCTTTTTTTTCAGGTGAGAAGCTCACACACACACACACACACACAGTTATTACCACTTTGAGAGCACCATCTCTCAATTGCCTTGACATCAAGAACTTTTTGTTTTCTGGGACTTGAGCTGAAGAAAACTTTTTCAAACCATGAGGAAGAGGGAAACGTCTAAAATGACGAAGGTTTGCAGCTTCACAGGCTGTAAGCCCCAATGTATTTATTAAGACATATGAGACAAAATCCCATATAAATAGATCTTTATACCTATTCTGTTGCCTGTTTGTGATAAGCTAAAATGTTGGTTTCTGGGAAGCAAAATAGAAAATAATAACCATAATAATATATCAGGAATGTCTGTTAGAATTTGTTCATTCAGAGTGACAGATGTTCCTCCTATAATTCCTCATTTAAGGAGACAGAGAGAGAGGTAGAGGAGGTCTCGAAGAGTCATGCTCTTGGGACCTCTGATGTTAATGGACATCTTCTTTAGCTTGTCCCTTGTAAAAGGAAGTTTGCAACCATATCTAGTACAGTAATGAATGTCTGGCTGTAGGACAAGGAAATGGCCAAAATAAGGAACAGAATAGACACCATCAAGAACATTACTAATTTGGGGGAAAGAAGACCTATTATTTGACATTGGGTCTTTAACCCTTGGACTTAAAGAAAAGCAAAGATAATTTCCCCAAACCATTTCTAACACTTAAAAAAAAAAACTTACACCAATCTGGATGCCAATAAACCCACATTTCATGTACATAAAACAGTTCATGGCATCATTTAATCTCTCTAATTTCACGTGTGGAATCTTTCTTGAATAAGCCAACTGCATAGCTTCATTAAGACAAGGACTGAAGGAATTAAGATTTTCTTTAGTTCAGCATCTGATTCTCCTTTTTTTGTTGTTCCAGAAATTTATTTTTAACAGTGTATTTGAAAGCATACGTCTTAGGTATATTCTTCATAATCTAATCTAATTTTTATCCAGTGTCTACTATTTCATCTCACTTTAGAAGTACTCTCACTTAGGCTGGGCGCGATGGCTCACACCTGTAATCCCAGCACTTTGGGGGGGCCAGGTGGGCAGATCACCTGAGGTCAGGAGTTCGAGACCAGCCTGGCCAACATGGCGAAACTCCTTCTCTACTAAAAATACAAAAATTAGCTGGATGTGATACCACGCACCTGTAATTCCAGCTACTCAGAAGGCCAAGGTAGGAGAATTGCTTGAACCTAGGAGGTGGAGGCTGTAGTGAGCTGAGATTGCACCATTGCACTCCAGCCTGGGAGACAGAGTGAGACTCCATCTCAAGAAAAAAAAATACTCTCACTTAAAGAATAGCTATACTCGAGGTGGGGGAAGCTACAAATTTGAGCTAGGAACATTTGAAAACTCTTCTATTTATTTTATTTTATTTTATTTGTTTGATTTATTTATTTTTTTGAGACAGAGTCTCACTCTGTTGCCCAGGCTGGAGTGCAGTGACACAATCTAGGCTCACTGCAACCTTCATCTCCCAGGTTCCAGAGATTCTCCTGCCTCAGCCTCCCGAGTAGCAGGGATTACAGGCACCCACCACTACGCCCAGCTAATTTTTTTATATTTTTTTAGTAGAGACAGAGTTTCACTGTGTTGGCCAGGCTGGTCTCCAACTCCTGACCTTAGGTGATCCACCTGCCTTACCCTTCCAAAGTGCTGGGATTACAGGCATGAGCCACCATGCCCGGCCTGAAAAATCTTCTAGTGTTAAGATCTCATAATGTGAAATTTTTTATTTAAGATATTCCATAGAATTCATAGTTTTCATGTTCTCTGCACATTCTTGAATTGGACTATAGAATAGGTGGACCATATGAAAAGTTACCAATTGTCATTTTGGATCCTCACTGGTTTCTCCACTGGTGCTATGAAGCTTGGTTTTCCCAAAGGAGAAATAATGACAGAGAGTTTGTGCTGACAGTGACCCCAGGGCTGTGTACCCTTTGAGGGTGTGTCCTGCTCCTGGGTTCTGTGGAGCCAAGATAACTAGCTTTGCTCACGGAGATACTTATCCTATTAATATGACACCAATAAGGACAGGGGAGGTGCTTGTTTTCAGTTTGTCACTTTAATTGAGGTTTCTCTTTATAAATCCATTTAAAAGCCCTCTGGGGCATGGGTGTAAGCAGGGACGAGCAGTTTAAAGTTGGATTTGGAGCACGGACTTGGTTTACGGCAGACCTGGATTCAGGCACCTGCCTTGCCACTTGGTAACGAGGTGACTTTGGTCAATTTGCTTAAACATCTTGAGCCTCAGCTTGCTCGTCTCTAAAACAGACATAATAACAGCGTCTTCTTCATATAGCTGTTATGCTAATTAAATCATCAATAAGCAAATTGGGGAGTGGTCAACAATCCCTTGTACGTGTGTGTGCGCCCTGTATCTTTTCCTTTTAAGAACTTTCTCTATCCAATTCCATGGGCTCCTGTTGGGGTTTTCAAATCTGCAGCTTCATTAATCAGTAACACTTATGTAGTAGGTAGTGCCTACGACATGCTAGTCACTGTTTTAAATCCTCTGCAGACAATAATTCATTTAATCCTCAGAACCCTATATGTTAGGTTTGATCGTATTTATTTTACAGGTAAGGAAACTTACAGAGGAGGTCATAAGACTTGCTGAAATTTACGTAGTTAAATAAGTGGCTGAGTAGGGATTTGAGAACAGGCAATCCAACTCTAGATCTGAACATAACTATTTAAATATCTATAACTACTTATCTATACCATGCATGTCCGTGTCTAGCATGTAAGCTATAATTCAGCCTGGCCAGTTATGTTTCCCCAGCCCCTAGAAACGAGCACTCAGCTGGAGTTGGAATATAAGTTTGCAGCTCCAGATAGATTCTGTTGCAAGGATTGGCCTGCTACTCGGGGAGAGAACATCACTCTATTTACTCTGAGACTGCTACTTATAAGGGAGACATAAGCCTGGAACTCCTGGGGAGTATCTTTCCAGCTAGTGGAGAGAAGCTGCCTGAGATAAATGTCAACAGCAGGCCGGGCACGGTGGCTCACGTCTGTAATCCCAGCACTTTGGGAGGCCGAGGCAGGTGGATTGCCTGAGCTCAGGAGTTCGCGACCAGCCTGGGCAACACGGTGAAACCCCATCTCTACTAAAATACAAAAAATTAGCTGGGCATGGTGGCCTGCACCTATAGTCCCAGCTACTTGGGAGGCTGAGGCAGGAGAATTGCTTGAACCCAGGAAGCCGAGGTTGCAGTGAGCAGAGATCGTGCCACTACACTCCAGCTTGGGCAGTAGAGTGAGACTCTATCTCAAAAAAAGAAAAAAGAAAATTAAAATGTCAACAGCAGAGCAGAAGCTGAGTTCATCAAATGAAAGAAAAGTGAAGAGATTCAATGGCCTCTAGACCCACCCAAGCCTTAAATTCCTGACTACATGGGCTAGTAAATTCCTTTTTTAGGTGTAACCTGTTTTGAGATGGTGTTCTGGTACCCTGTTAAGAGACTTGAAAAATAAAAATGCAGAATAAGCATTAGCAAGCTTTAGCAACTTTAAACATGCAAAATGTACTAATATACACACACATGGACATATACATATATTAGAGATATTTAGTCAAGACTATGGAAGACTTAGTGGATTCAATTAATAATAACAATTTCACAATAATCATTAATAATAATTTAATCATTATAAATATGATTAAACCTGATAAGCAGACATAGTGAACATTTTGTCACTAGAGTGTACTGCCCAATACATGCTTGTCTGAATTCGTTATGGATTTTTACTACAAAAGTTCAAAATCTAGTCTTGCAATACACCTCCTGCTACACAAGATTGGAGCAATTTTAAGAACCCAGAGGTCACAGGCTTTCATAGAATGTATATAAAACACATAAGCTTTAGATACAATCAAGGAGTTCGATTGCTATTATATTTAGTCCTTGACTAACTGGTCTTATAATCAATGCATGTCTTAATCTCAGGCTATACATGGCAGAAAAGACAGTAATACTAGAAGAGGCACTTGGGTTTCAGTAGGGAGTATAAACCCCCAAACCACTTTCAAAACAGTTGCATTTATTCTTTCAGTTGGGTGATCTAATTTATTAAAGGGACTTATACAACCCTTTAGTATAGGGTTGTATAAATGTACAATGATTTTATATACATTTATATTATATGGAGATAGTGGAATATTGGTATTTTGTACATTTAATATGTACAACTTTATAGACATATATGCAGTTAGTGTAAATTGAAGCTTGTACATAGACAAGATATATAATATTTTATACATACATAGAACATGTGTAGTTAGTGTGATATGTATGTTTGCATATATGTAAGATGCAGTTAGTGTGCTATGTTTGCATATATGTAAGATGTAAAGTCTTACTTATGTGCATGCAGAATATATGCAGCCAGTGTGACATGGATGTTTTCATATATGTAGTGATTTGCACAGCCCATCAGAATTGTGTACTCTGCAAACATTCTTCATTGTATCACCTTGTCAGTGTTTCCATATAGAGACAAACATTCATGTAATTGAGACCAGCCTAAGTACGTATAGCAGCACATTCATCATGGCCACACACACATCCCTTTCTTAGCACGAAGCCAAGCAGTCATTCCCAACTCACACCCTCCTTTTTCAGTTTTACTTAATGCTTGTGGAATTTCTGGAGCATTAAAATGGAGCCCTAGTTGCAGAATAAAAAAGAATTATTTTTTTTCAAAAATAGATCTTTCCCTTTTTGTAGTATTTTTTTCATTCCTTCTGATTTGAAATGCTGTCATAATTAGTAGCAGATGCTTAATTCAGACAGAGATTTTAAAAAGGGATCTGGATGGAGTGAAATAAAGGGAAAATTACTAGAGAAAAGTCACTTCTTGTATCTAAATAGAAGTTCTCTGTTACTTTTTTTTATTTTCACACATGTAGAACATTGCAACACACTGACTTATTCTAAATCTCCGTGTTCAACAATTTGTCCATGGCAGAAAATGCTTAAAAATAAAATAAGACCCTAAACACCTGCCCCAGGATATGTTATTTATTGATGCTTTGGAAAGATGGCCATTAAAGAATTTTAAAATATATATTCCTGCGCTGTTTCATATTATTTTTACACATTTGTCCCCAAATTCGATCCTAATGATACCAAATGCATGTGCAGAGAAGGAGATGCATTAGGGAACGAAATAAGTGGAGAGGTATTAGGGAAGAAATTAACATTTATTAGCCATATAATATGTGGTAGGCATTACTTTGTACTAGGTGTTTTACTTACACTAACTATTGTAATCATTATAAAGTTATTGCGTTCCAGGTACTATAATTTATAGTGCAATGGCTAATGTAAATAATGTCACTGACGAAGCACTTTTTATGTTACAATCAATGGGCTGAGCACTTAGATACACTTTTCTAACTTTAGTCTTACAGAAAACAGGTGAATGGGCACTATTTGTATGCTAATTTACACATGAAGAAAAGGATGCTTAGAGGGTAGGTAATTTTCCCAAAACACTTAGCTGGTAAGTGGCAAAGTTACCAAGCCCACACTTCCAGCCAACTTCATGGCATGGCCTCAATGCTGGGTATACCGCAAAATATTTAGCAGAGGTTCCAATGTGCAATGCATGTTAGTAGAAAACAATAGTTGCCTGGGACCAGGACTGGACACAGGGATCTACTTGGCCAGGCCAAAACTCCAGGCTAACAAAATAGATCAATGGAATAAATTGGGATACCAAGAAACTAAACTAGGCCTGGCGCGGTGGCTCACGCTTGTAATCCCAGCACTTTGGGAGGCCGAGGCGGGCGGATCACGAGGTCAGGAGATCGAGACCACGGTGAAACCCTGTCTCTACTAAAAATATAAAAAAATCAGCCGGGCGTGGTGGCGGGCGCCTGTAGTCCCAGCTACTCGGAGAGGCTGAGGCAGGAGAATGGCATGAACCCGGGAGGCGGAGCTTGCAGTGAGCCGAGATCGCGCCACTGCACTCCAGCCTGGGCGGCAGAGCGAGACTCCGCCTCAAAAAAAAAAAAAAAAAGAAAAAGAAAAAGAAGAAACTAAACTAAATACATGTGGATATTTGATAAATTACAGAGCAGACGACAATGTAAATTAAGGGGAGATAGGGGCAAGTTTAATAAATATATTGGCCTTCCCTTGGAAGAAAACATTCACTTCCTACCATATGCAAATTACACTGAAAACAGTGCCTCCAAGTCTCTCCCAAGTCCAAATCTTGATACTATCAGCCCCATCTTTCTTCCCGTTTTTATACATAACCAACTTTTTCCAGAACCAGATGAAGACGTGATCAAGAAGGACAACCACTCAAAAGTCAACACTTGTGGGGTCATAAGGAGATAGAAGAATCTTTGCTAAATCTTTACTGTGTAGAGGGGTAGATCTGCTAAGGAGGATGTTCCTGATCAACATCTTAGTGCATTTCTTTGTTGCTATTGTCGTGTTGTTGAATGAAGTATGCAAACGAGGGCCATTGTTGAGTTGCTTATAATAAGACTAAGACTGAATAATGTTTATTTTTGTCTTTTTTCTTACACACTTCTTCCTTTCCTCTAAATTAATGCTGAATTTTTTTTTTAGAATATTGACTTAGAGTCTCAATTTGTTAGCCAGCCAGGCCCTCCGTGTTTCTTGGCCATCCCTGAAGTGTGATAGGCAGTTCTGCTTTTATTTTCATAGAAAAAATTGAACACAGTTGATGTCACTGTCTAAAGAGTTAGTTCAAAGATGAGAAAAATGCCTCCAGAGAATTTAAAATACCTGTGAATCTTACTTATGATGCAAGCTAGTTTTCTTATAAACAATATTTTCCACTTGATTCTGTCTTGAGAACATAGTTTTTTTTTTGTTTTTTTTTTTTTGAGATGGAGTCTCGCTGTCGCCCAGTTTGGAGTGCAGTGGCGCGATCTCGGCTCACTGCAGGCTCTGCCCCCCGGGGTTCACGCCATTCTCCTGCCTCAGCCTCCCAAGTAGCTGGGACTACCGGCGCCCGCCACGACACCCGGCTAATTTTTTGTATTTTTAGTAGAGACGGGGTTTCACCGTGTTAGCCAGGATGGTCTCGATCTCCTGACCTCGTGACCCGCCCGCCTCGGCCTCCCAAAGTGCTGGGATTACAGGCGTGAGCCACCGCACCCGGCCGAGAACACAATATTTTATTTCCATTTCAGCATTACCTAATTCCCATATGGCAATGCCTAAAATCTTTTCTGATGTTAAATACGTTATAAAAGTGACATGTCAAATTTGAAAAATGTCACTAACGTGAACGTTTTAATTATGAATAATTTTTAAATTGCTTTTTTCTCTGTAGTAATAGGCTTGGTATTATGCAAAAACTCTAAAATGTGGAACTGTTTCAAATGCTCCAAAAGCTGAAAGGGTCTACTTTTTCTGAGATCCTGATCTGTTTAAGGTCACACAAGTAATGTTCCTTGATTAAGAATCAACTTTTATTTTATTGATTTTCTGTATTAGTTTCCTACCTTCGATTTGGGGTTTTTGTTGTTATTTTTCTTTTTTTTTTTTTTTTTTTTTTGAGATGGAGTCTCACTCACTCTGCCACCCAGGCTAGTATGCGGTGGCGTGATCTTGGCTCACTGCAACCTCTGCCTCCTGGGTTCAAGCGATTCTTGTGCCTCAGCCTCTCAAGTAGCTGGGATTACAGGTATGTGCCAAAACACCCAGCTAATTTTTGTATTTTTAGTAGAGACGGGGGTTTCACCACATTGGCCAGGCTGGTCTCGAACGCCTGACCTCAACTGATCTACCCGCTTCAGCCTCCCAAAGTGTTGGGATTACAGCTGTGAGCCACCGGGCCTAGCCTCTATCTGCAATTTGATCATTTCCTACTCATATCTTCATCATTTCCTACCTTTTACTTGTTTTGGTTTTATTTTTCTCCTTATTTTCTGGTGTCTTCAGGTAGAAACTTAGGTTGTTGATTTGAGATCTTTCTTTGCTTCTTTGTTTCTAATAAAAGGATTTAGTGCTATAAAGTTTCATCTTAGCACCACTTTAGTTGCATCCCATACATTTTGATATATGGTGTTTTCATCTTCATTCAGTGTTATGTACTTTAGTGCCTTCAAGACCTCCTTTTTTACACATAAATTGTTCATAAGCATGTGGTTTAATTTCCACATATTTGGGGGGTGTCCTGTTGTCTTTCTGTTATTAATTTCTACTTTGATTTTATCATAGTGAGAAAACACATTCTGCATGATTTTAATTTTTCTAGATTTGTTGAGCTTAGTTTTATGGTCCTTCATATGGTCTACCTTGGTTGAACACTGCATGGGTACTTAAAAAAAAGAGCATTCCTCTGTTGTTGGAATGAATGTCAATTAGATCCTGTCAATTGATTGTGCTGTTCACATTTTCTATATCCTTGTTAATTTTCTGAGTAGTTGTTCTATCGGTTGCTGAGTTTATTGATGTCTCCAACTTTAACTGTGGATTTTCTGTTTCTCCTTTTCAGCTCTATTAGTTTTTATTTCATGCATTTTGAGGCTTTGGTGTTTGGTGTACACATATAAAGGATTATTGTCTTTCTGGCTGATTTATCCTTTTATCATTATGCAATGTTCTCATTTCTCTTTAGTAATTTGCTTTGCTCTGATCTCTACTTTACTATATACTAACACAGCTACTCCAGCTCATTTTTTTAATGATGGCATTTCGTATCTTTTTCCATCCTTTTGCATTCAACTTACTGATGTCATTGAATTTGAAGTGAGTCTCTTTTAAGTAACGTACAGTAGAATCATACATTTTTATCCTCTCTGCTAATCTCTGTCTTTGATTGGTGTATTTACATTATTTATATATTAATATAAGGTAAATATAGATTTTTTGTTTTTAAATCTGTCACTTTACAATTTCCTTTCTATGGTTCTCCATTCCTGTTTCTCTTCTCTTACATTCCTGCAGGTTATTTGAACTTTTTTTGGGATTCATTTTGATTGGTTTATGGCATTTGAGAGTGTATATTTTTGTGTAGGTTTGGTAGTGGTTGCTCTGGATGTGTCCCAAATATGCTTATATGATGTATCACAATCACTAGTGTCAACATTTTACCACAAGTAAAGTGTGAAAACTTCACTGCCGTTTAGGTTATTTTTGCTTTCCTGCTTTTAAATGTCATTATCTCGAGTTTTAGATGGTACTTTTTGTTTCAATAATCAAATATGATTTTCTAAAGTCATGAAGCAAAAAGTAATCCATTGGACATATCATTTCTGTTCTTTTTATTTGTCCTTCATAATTCCTGATGCATCTAAGCTCTTTCATTTTCTTTCTGTTTCTTATTTTAACAATTTTTAATGGTAGGTCTACAGCAAATTCTTTCAGTTTTCCTTTATTTCTGATGAATAGTTTCACCAGATATAGAATTCATAGTTCTTTTCTTTCAGCACTTGAAGATATTGTATCACTTCTTCCTATCCTCTGTGGTTCAGAGGAGAAATCCACTGTTCTTTAAATTGTGTTTCCCTAAAGACAATTTATCGTTTTGCTTTGGTGCTTTCACATTTTTTACTTTTTGGTCACTTTTCAAAAGTTTAATATGAAACAATCTGGCATGCATTTTTTGCACGTGTCCTATTTGGAGTTTTCTCAGCTTCTGGGATATGTAGGTTTGTATCTTTCACCAAATTTGGGATGTTTTAAGCTATTCTTTCTTAAAACAATCTTTCACCTGCTTTCTTACTCCTCTCCTTTTGGAAATGCAATGATACAAACATTGAGTCTTTTTGTATTGTCTCACAAGTCACTGAAGCTCAATTTATTTATTTATTTCAGTCTATTCTCTCTCTGCTATTCAAACTGGATAAATTTTCTTTTTCTTTACTTAAATTCAGTGCTTCTGTCCTCTGTTATCTCCATTCTATTATTGAGCTCACGTTGTTACTGTATTTTTTAGTTATAAAATTTCCACTTGGTTTTTTAAATAGCATTTACTATTTCACTGAGATTTTATATATTCTTTTGTTTTGAAAGATTTTGTAATTGATTTTTGAGACACCATTTTCTGGTGCCTGCTTTAAGTTTCTTTTAGATAATTCCAATATCTTATTCATCTTAGCATTGGCATCAAGTTGATTATTTTTTTTTCATTCAAGTTGTGATTTTTTGGCATCCTGATATGGTAATTTCTATCTTATTCTCCAAAATTTGTCAATTATCTTAGGAGACTACTTTTATGATTCTCATTCTATTTTTCCTCTCTTACAATGCCACAGGTTATTTGAACTTTGTTAGGATTCCATTCTGATTTATTTAGTGTTTTAGAGCACATATTTTTGTGTAGGTTTGGTGGTGGTGGTTCTGGGTGTGTCGCAATATGCTTGTGTGATGTATTGCAATCTACTGGTGTCAACATTTTATCACAACAACTGAAGTGTGAAAACTTGCTTTCATTCAGTTTTTTTTTTTTTTTTTTTTAACTAGGCAGTTACCCTGTTGATGTTTAGCATGTGGGTCTTGGTCAGTTTTGTGGACTATGGTTCCAAAGAGAGCTTCATTTTCAGAGCCCTTGTGATATTATTTTGGTCTGCTTGGTTTATCTAGTGGCACTAGAGCTCTCATGGATCCCTGCTGGCTTTACCTAAGAGGCTAAAAGGGATTTCTCCAGGCCAGACTGGTAGGTGTCTTTTAGAAGGGAGGGGGTTTAGTGGTGGGATCTCCTTACCAGAGCCTTCAATTAGCCTAATGTCTCTGGGCAGAAGAAAGGAGTCTCCAGCCCACAAGGACAAAGAGGCTTCCTAGACTGTGCTTCTTCTTGGGCCCCTCACCCAAATGTCAACACTTTTATACCATGTTAGTTTACTATTGCTTCTGTAACAAATTATCACAAACTTAGTGGCTTAAAACAGTACAAGTTTATTTTCTATTTTGGAAAGAAGTCTGAAATGGGTGTCTCTGGGCTAGAATTAAGGGTCCTTTCCTAGATCCCCTAGGGTAGAACCCATTTTCTCATCTTTTCCAAACACTAGAGGCTTTCCAATTGCTCACCTTGTGGCTGTCTTTAATCTCCAAGGCCAGCAGTGGCTAGTTAAGACTTTCTCATGCTATATAACTCCAACCTAACGGTCTCCATCTTCTGCCTCCTGTGTCACTTCTAAGAACCCTGGTAGTAGCATTGAGCTCATTCATATAACCCAGGCTAATCTTCCCATCTCAAGATCAGCTTCTTAGCAATATTAATTCTATTGGCTACCTAAATTTCTCCTTGCCATTTAACCTCTCATATTTACTGGTTCTAGGGTGTCTTAGTCTGTTTTGTGTTGCTATAATGGAATACCACAGTCTGGGTAATTTATAATGAACAGAAATGTATTTGTCTCACAATTCCAGAGGCTAAAAAGTCCAAGATTGAGGAATCGTATCTGGTGACGACCTTTTTGCTCCATCATAAGATGGTGGAAGGCATCACATGGGTGAAAGAGAAAGGAAATTGGGCCGAACTTTTCATTTTATAAGAAACCCACCCTCATAATAATGGCATTAATGTACTCATGTGGGCAGAGCCTTCATGACCTAATCATTGTCTATAGGCCCCACCTCTCAATACTGCTGCATTGGGGGTTAAGTTTCTAACACATAGTCTTTGGGGAACATATCCAAACCATAGCATGAGAATTAAGATCTGGACAATTATGGGGATGAGGCCATTATATTGCTTGCAACATCTACCTCAAGATCTCCAGGTACCCTTTTCCCATGGTGGTCCGCACCTCATTGTAGAACTTGTGAACTCCAGGCAATTATCCTTCATTAAGACAAAAAGAATACCCTTGCAATATGTTGTTGCAGGTATAAAGCATAATATAGCAAATAATCATGTGCTCAGTACTTTAGGGATGAAAATTGTGAATATAATTTATGAAATCTCTAAATTATAAATCCCTAATTTTAATCCCTCCATAGCAACCGCTATTTGTGGGGATATTCTTTTAACTTTGGGTACTTCTTGGCATGAAAACTTAAAAGCACTGTTTAATTTCAAGTAGGAATACGCAGAAAGGAGAAGTTTTATATTTACTGTGACTTAGTATATGGTCTACTAATATTTCAAAAAGATATCTATTACAATAGATTTTACTTCATCTCATCTAATAAATTCCTGTAAGCAGCAGTGCTAGTAATTTTAAAAGCTGTTAAAATATTATTGGTCAATATCAAATTTTTCATAAATTTACCCTAACTTTGGAAACAGGCCCAGTAGCCAATTTTGCATTGCTTCTTGCAAAGGATCCGTAATTCACAATTATCATTGACTTAAAATATAAGATATTTAATCCTGTCAAGCACAGGGTTTGTTTGAATAAAAAATGATTCCCCTTTAATTAGAGGTTTTCATCAAGCTAATTTCGGCCTACTGTTCAGTACATGGTCTCCGCATTGCTAGCACCACTTTTAATATGGAGAAGGACTCGAGAAAGGACTCAGAGGAAGAGCAGAGTTAGAAAAATAACCAAAATATGTGTTGGGGACACAGAAAGCTCTAAGCAGCCTGTTTCAGCAAAAATATAGACGTTTGGGTTCTTTGATTGTGACAGTGTGTGATTCAAGTAATCAAAACATCTTGGTGAGGCATTTAAGTTTATTTTTGGTCTCCAGACAGGGATGTTGGAAGCTATGGGAAACTATTTGTCTGCTGTCAGTCTCTGGGTGTGACTTCGGAAGAAATGGGGTGTAAGGGCTCCCTGCCCTTCCTTTTCTGAAGGAGTTACTCAGCCTGGCTGCGGGGCGGGAATTGACGTCACCGACGTGCTGGGTGTTGGTGGAGGCTGCAGGTGTGATCCACTAGGGGGCACTGAGTGTCCTCGAAGGTCAATGGAAACGCCTTTAAAACATGCGGGTGCCAGGTCAGCCCATTTAAGCCACAGATCATGCAACAAGCATTTGACACCAAAGCTAAAGCTCCCCTTCCAGAGAAAGAATTTGGGCTGCTGGGATATTTTATTTGGGACAATTACGTTTATTAACTAATTTGGAGCTATATAGTCCCAGACAGAAAGATTTTACTGAGAAAATATCAGAATCCACACTAAAGTTTTGTAACGCTTTTAGTATTTGGGAGCTATTGGAAAATCTAGACACTTCACTCAATTAGGAAATAATATCCTAACAACATAACCAACGTAATACCACGAAAATGTCAAATTTTCAGCAAATTCTTCTTTATCCAGGTTAAATTGGTACTGTGGAAACATGCTCTAGAAAATACTTTATCATTGCCCTGACAATTGCCTTTCTTGTTAAAGTGGGGCTCACAATGTGTATTGATTTCTGTGATAAGAGACACTGAAAGGTTCCATGGAAAATGAATACAAGGCTGCATCAGTGGCACCTGCTGAGGACCAATGGCCAGAGTGATCTGTGTTCATGTTGGCTCAACAGGTGTCTCGGAGCCAGAAAACCACAAGAGCTGGGCAGCTGTGCTTTTCCCCACCCCTGAGAGTGCAGCCTCCTCAGGTCGTGGCTGCAGAATCATGAAGTAGAGGCCATGGCCACTCTCCTTGTTCATTTGCTGTGCTCACTCTGTGCTGTCGCTCAGCTGCATGGGCAGGTGTGATGGCTTCCTTACCCATCATTTGTTCTAATCAGGTAGAGGGAGGCTTTTCCCTTTCACCTGAGGTCAAGGCTGCCTCAGCATAGAAAACACATCTCCAAGAAAAGATGAGGACATTTGGCATTCGAGGAAAGGGCTAATTTTCCTGGGTTTGTGTGTTTTTGTTTGATTAAGAAAAATTGTATTTGGATAAACAAACACTGGCCATTATCATATTCACTCCCTCCACTGTATGGAACCCTTCCCTTGTCATGAACATCTCTTATCACTTATACACATGGATTTTTTTTTAAAAAACCAGCAACAATTCATTTACAAGATATGGGTCCATCTAAAGACAAGAGAAGCCCAGCAAATTCCTCTTTTTCTTTTAAAGAGCAATGTCAACACAAGTTGACAGAAACTGTGGCGTATATTAATATTGACATTTTCTAAATAAATACTGTCAACACATGCAAAAGCATTGTAACATAATTGTAGTAGTCACTTGTAATTATGGCATTTGTTAAAATGTTAATTTATAGCAATCGCAAATTTGTATTGGGGAAATAAGATGTAAACTTCAAGTTGTTTAAGGACTGTCTGTCTTCTTCCCATCCTTCAATGGCAGTCTCTTAGTGCCGCAGCTTTCCTTGCAGATAACACTAAAGAATTCACCTGAGGCCAATGAGGAATTCGGTATAATGTAGTTTGCATACTTGTCCCCACTCAAATCTCATGTCGGAATGTAATCTCCATCGTTGGAGGTGGAGCCTGGTGGCAGGTGTTTGGGTCATGGGAATGGATCCCTCATGGCCTGGTGCTGTCCTTGCAATAGTGAGTGAGTAGCTGCAAGATCTGGTTGTTTAAGTGTGTGGCACCTCCAGCCCCACTCTCTCCTGCTCCCACTCTTTCCATGTAAAGTCCCTGCTCCCATTTCACCTTCTGCCATGAGTAAAAGCTCCCTGAGGTCTCGCCAGAAGCAGAGCAGATGCTGGCACCATGCTTGTACATCCTGCAGAACTGTGAGCCAATTAAACCTCTTTTCTTTATAAATGACCCAGTCTCAGGTATTTCTTTACAGCAGTGTGAGAACAACCTAACACAAATGGCCCACGCACATGGCCCGACAAGCATCCTCCAGTCACACCCCCACCCCCAGCCATGAAACATCCACTTGAGTTGATCAGTCTTCAGTGGTGAGGAACATGGATTTAGAGTCAAAGAGGATTGGGTTCCATTCCTGAAACCAATACGTGCTGTGTATAAAAGTTATACTTTAGGCAAATCCAATTTTCAAATCCATAAAATGTGAAAAATTAGAGTACCTGGTTCATTGGGTGGTTAGGGAGAAAATGAGATACTAGAAGTAAAGTAATCAACACCACTACTACCTTTTAAGTCTACTTCTCAGTTAATAATAACTATCATTATTAATTATAAAATAACATTATTATTCTTTTTCCAAATAGATTTATTAATAATAAGTTTTACTCTGCAATTTTGCGGTGAACTTCTGAGGATAAAGGACTGATATTTTTCCAGTCACTGGTCCTAGCACAGCACTATTTATGAAGATGAGGTTTAGTGAGTATTGGAAACATGGGCTCAGAGAACCAAAAGTAATAGCAGACATTTCATATTCTGCCTTAAAAATAGTTAGCTGGTACAGCAACATACCTATAATTATCTAATCAGATTATATACAAAATTTTAGTTTAGTTCCACCCCAAACTAAATTAATGCAATAGTTTTAGCCTGCTGAAGAATTGAAAAATTATATTTTTTCCATTATCAAAACAAAAAGCACACTCTCTCATGCATTTTCTCTCTCACACACACACACTCTCTCTCTGTCATCTTTTTCCCTCCCTCCTAAAACCAAGTGGCAAAATAAAGATTTTAAAATGTCTAGTAATGGGAACACAAATGTTTCTTATATTATTCTTTATACTTTCCTGCAGGATTGACATGTGTCTCCAATTTTTAAAAAAATTAATGTTTGTTTCTCTGGATCAAGCAACACCTTTCCAGATGAGAGTCTTGTCTAATGATATATGATAAAGATTTAACAACTGGATCTCTGAAGATAAACCCTGAATTTTTAGTGTTTGCCAATTTCCTTGGTGTAAATACACCCACAGTGGCCATTTTCAGGGAAACTCACACCTAGAATTAGAGAGAGATGCATACAATCAGCCCTTGAAAGCCAGCACAAGCCAAATCCAGAACACCACAGGACTTCAAAAACAATTTTTTGCTGGTGGTAGTACCATGAGGTAAAGCTCAAAAAATAAGATTAATTCCAGCAACAAAATGTCCCTTGATCACAGGTATCTAATCCAGACTTTAGTTTTGGACTATGGCAGTCACACAAACTTTGGATGGATTTTTTTTTGAGTCCCAGTATTGGGTAGGAAAAAAAATTGCTGCACAACTGTGATGAATGCATTTATTAAAATTCAGGTGAGCAAATATTGTCTATATAGTAGTTCTTAACCTCTTTTCGATGACATAAGCTTTTTGGATAATATGATGAAAGCTATGAACCTCTCATAAGGAAAGCGCACAAGTAACAGGATGTTGAAATGGGACTCTATCTTGGTTTGGCTGGTCCCAAAATGCCAAGGTTAAAACAGGTAGGTCAACTGCCTCCTCATCCTGCAGCTTCAGTGATCAGCTGGACCACCCTGGCGGTATATGCTGAGACAGAGTGCCAGGGCTTCAGCATCGCTGGTCATGTGCTGAACCTGCATGGGCAGGATACTCCAAGAGAGCCTTAGAGGGGTTCTCAGACACTACCCATCACTTGCCTCTTTCCAGAATGAGGGGTTAAGTCAAAGGCCAAGAGCAATGAAGCCTTTTAATAGGGTTGCTGGGGCAGACTGTATTTTCTGATATTCATGGGGGACAGTGTGGGGTGCCTTCCTTGCATCAAACCAAGTTGGAGTTTTCAAGAGAAAAACAAAATTTGACATAAGATACTTGGGAGTGGGGAAAATGAAGAGAGGAATATAAGCCCCACCAGAAGAAATTTAAAAGTGAAGGATTTTGGTTGTAACTGACAATCTGACGACACGTGAAGACAGAAGGAGGAGGCATGGAGGGTGTCACTCCTACCAATGGCGAAGGTTTGTGTTTCCTGGGGATGACATGTGACTCCGCTCTTCTTCTTTTTGAGAGAGAATTGGCTTGGGAACATTTTTAAGGATTTTACCATGAAAATTGTCCAAGGGAGGGACAAGGAACTACAGCAAACAGAGGCTGCACACGTCGAGTCATGGTAACCCGAGAGGCTGAAGGGCAAGTCATGCGTAGACGGAGAAGCAGTAGCCACACCGAGACAGCTGAGTCAGAGGACGCCAGGTTGGGGATGTCGAAGGAGACCAGGTAAGCCCACATGGACAAATTGTATATTGACATTGAACACTGCATACGTATTTATAATGGCCAATTTACTGAATAGTAAGTTTAAAGCTTACCATAAAGTTACAGTAATCATTGTAGTAATCAATTCGGTGTATTTTTGGTATACACAGAGATGTGCACCAATGAAACAGAATAGAGTTTAAAAACAGATCAACACATATGATTCATTGATTTTCAACCAAGGTGCCAATGCAGTTCAGTGAGGAAAAGGATAATCTTTCAACAAATGTTGTTGGAAGAACTAGATTTTCTAAAAGAGAAAAATGAACTTTATTTCCTTGTACCATAAATAAAATTACTTGAAATGGTACTTAGACCTTAATGTAAGAGACAAAATTATAAAACATCCATAAGAAAACTTAGGAGAAATCTTTAAAAACTTCATGTAGGAGGCCGGGCGCAGCGGCTCACGCCTGTAATCCCAGCACTTTGGGAGACCGAGGTGGGAGGATCACGAGGTCAGGAGATCAAGACCATCCTGGCTAACACAGTGAAACCCCGTCTCTACTAAAAATACAAAAAATTAGCTGGGCGTGGTGGTGGGCACCTGTAGTCCCAGCTACTCGGGAGGCTGAGGCAGGAGAATGGTGTGAACCCGGGAGGTGGAGCTTGCAGTGAGCCAAGATTGCACCACTGCACTCCAGCCTGGGCTACAGAGTGAGACTCTGTCTCAAAAAAAAAAAAAAAACTTCATGTAGGAAATATTTCTTATATGGAACATCTCCCCAAAAAAGCATGAACAAAAAATAAAAATAATTTATTTTTATTAAAATTAAAACTTCTGCTCTATGAAAGACATCATCTAAAAATGGAAAAGGCAAACTACAGACTTTAATAAAATATTTATAAAATATTTACCCCAACAAAGAATGTGTATCCGGAGTATACTGGAACTCAATAATAATTACTGTCATCATAATAATAATTTAATAGCTTTTATAATTCAATCATAAGAAGACAAGCATCATAAATGTGAAAAAGATTTGAGCAGACATTTCACAAATAAATAATATGAGTGTCTAATAAGTCCATGAAAATCTTCTAAATATTATTTGTGGGCCAGGCTTGGTGGCTCACACCTGTAATCCCAGTACTTTGGGAGGCTGAGGCAGGAGGATGGCTTGAGCCCAGGAGTTTGAGGCTGCAGTGAGCTGTGATCGCACCACTGCACTCCAGCATGGGTGACAGAGTGAGACCTTGTCTCGAAACAAGTAATACATAAAAATAAAAGAAGAATAAAGCCATACAATGACATCTATTAGAATGGTTAAACTGAAAACAACTGGCTGTAACTATGGCTAGTGAGGATGTAGGGCAACTGGAACTCTCATACGTTGCTGGTGATATTGCAAATTCACTGATCCTCTCTTCTTTGGTGTCTAAACTAGTATTTATTATATCAGCAATATTTCAGCTCAGATACTGTATTTTCATGTCCCAAAGTTTTATTTGTACTTTTAACATTTCATTTCTCTATTAGCTTCATGTTTTCCTTGTACATATTTACAGAAGTTGTTTCACATTCTTGTCTGCTATTTTCGCCCTTGGTCATTTCTGGGTATGCTGTTACTGGCTGAATTTTCTCCTGTGTAGAGGTCATACTTTTTTTCCAGTAGTATTACATGCCTAGTAGTTTTTTATTTAATGCTGGACATTTTGTATTTATATTAAGTGTCTGAATATAATTTGGAAAGTAGTTACTTTCCAAACCTTTCCAGTCCAGCTGATCTTATAATTTGCTATGACCAACAGAATGTGGAACTCACATCTTTGTATGAGTTCTAAGCCTCAGCTTCATGAACTTCTGCAACTTCTGCAATTGCAGAAGTCCTACCAGTTCCATATGAATAAACTCAAGCTAGGCTAATGGATGAGGACAGTCACATGCCATACATGTCTTTGTCCATTGCCAATAATCACTCGAGTGACAGACACATGACAAGAGCTACCCAGGACTAGCACACCCCCATCAGTCCAACAGAATCACCTCTGACATATGAGTAGTTCATCCAAAACCCAACCAAAATTGCTGACCCACAAAACCTTGAGAAAATAATTATTGCTTTAAGTTTCTATTGTGGGAGAAGTTCCATAGAACACACTCACTGATACAGTGGTATTTAGCGTATTAATACACCCCTTATTCACTTTTCTCCCATCCTTGTCTCACCTTTCCTACTCCCTGACCTCGGTTTCCTGGAATTTCTTTCTAATAAGCTACATTACCCCAAACTCTTTCCCAGGCTCTGATTTCAGAGGAACCTAAACTAAGACAAGGAATAAGAACTTTTCTGTAGTTTTTATTTTGCAGACTGAAGCTCTGCATCATCTTTACGTAAACCACTCCCACCATGTTATCACCTACTATAATGTCCACCTTTAATTTTCTTTTTTTTCTGAGACATTTCTGAGAC
Source organism: Hylobates moloch (assembly GCF_009828535.3). Classification (NCBI taxonomy): domain Eukaryota; kingdom Metazoa; phylum Chordata; class Mammalia; order Primates; family Hylobatidae; genus Hylobates; species Hylobates moloch. The sequence goes on from NW_026652287.1 coordinate 6,871,686, forward strand.
AGAGTGAGACAGAATCTCACTCTGTCACCCAGACTGGAATTCAGTGTGGGGATCATGGCTCACTGTAGCCTCAACCTCCTGGGCCCAAACAATCCCCCCAACTCAGCCTCGTAAGTAGCCGGGACTACAGGCACACACCACCATGCCTGGCACAGATATATATATATATATATGTTTGTTTTTAGAGACAGGGTCTCTCTATCTTGACCAGGCTCATCTCAAACTCTGAGACTGAAGCAATCATCCTGCTTTGGCCTCCAAAAGTGCTGGGCTTACAAGTGTGAGCCACTGCACCCAGCCAATTTTCTTATCATGAAGGAAGAACATAAAGTACCTGGAAAGCAATCTGTGCGAATAAGCCTCAATTTTTAAAATTTTATCTAATTTTTAGAATATCTTGTTTATACCTAATATGGCAGGCAGCCTCTAAGATGCTGACCCACTGACATGTTTTGGAATTTCACACCGTTATGTAATCCTTTCCCTTTGAGTATAGGCAGGACCTGTGAATGGCTTCTAACCAACAGGATTGAGCAGAAGTGATGGAATGCAATTTGTCTGATGAAATTGCCTAAGCTCTGACTGTCATCTTGCTGGCTGACTCTGTTACCTTTTTGGTTTGCACATGTTGACGTAGCAAGTGACCGTGCCGGAGAGGCTCGTGTGTCAAGAGACTGGAGAGCAGCCTTCAGCCAAGAGCCTGAAAGGAACTGAATTCTGCCAGCAATCACATGAGCTTGGAAGCTGATCTTTCCCTGGTCACACCTTCCCATGAGATCTCAGCCTTGGCTGGCACTTTGATTGCAGCCCTGTGAGAGACCATAATACAGAGGACCAAGCTAAGCTATGCCCAGACTCCTGACCGAATCTGTGAGATAATAAATATGTGTTGTTTTCATCTTCCTCATTTGTGGTAATGTGCTATGCAGCAATTGATAAGTGATACACTAAGTATGAAAGTACTTTTAAAGGAACTCTCATAAAGATCTCCAATGCATTTAACTTAGTTCTCAGGGAAATCAGCCTTTCTTTCATTGTTTTTGTTTGTTTCTTTATTTTGGTTTGGCTTTGGTTTTGAGACGAAGGCTTGCTCTTTTGCCTAGGCTGGAGTATGCTGGAGCAATCTCAGCTCACTGCAACCTCTACTTCTGGAGTTCAGGCGATTCTGCTGCCTCTGCCTCCTGAGTAGCTGGGATTACTGGCGCACACCACCATGCTGCGCTAATTTTTGTATGTTTTGTAGAGATGGGGTTTCACCATGTTGGCCAGGCTGGTCTCAAACTTCTGGCCTCAAGTGACCCACCCACCTTGGCCTCCAGAAGTGCTGGGATTATTCTTTTATTGTTTTATGTCAGTTGTACTAAAGTATAGCTCGCAGGCAATAGAATTCACCCATTTTAAATTTACCATTAGAAGTGTTTTGACAAATGTACACTGTCACGTGACTATCATCACAGTTGGCAAAGTTCCTTAACAGTTTTATTGAGGTGCAACTTACATACCAAAATATCCAGTCCGTTGAAGTGTATAACTAAATGATTTTTAGCAAATGTCTAGCTTCCCTCCTTTCTATACTCCTTCTCTATCGATTACTATAATATTTAAGTATATTAAAAATATAGAAATGATGTTAGGGAAAAGGGCAAAGTAGGAAGCACCAGAAATGTGTCTCTCCACCAAGAAAACAAATGTGCTTGCCAAGCCTGTCTGTTGTGATCATTTTGAAACATTAGAGTCTACTCTAAAGATTGCACCTTCCAGGAGAAGGCTTGAAAAGTGAATTGTGGTTCTTCCTACATCAAAGTTCCAGACCTGCCCCAGTTCAAGCTGCATCACTGATGACCACACCCTCACATGAGACCAGGAGACCAGATTCCCTCCAACCTCTGCCAGGGTGCCCTTGCCTGGAGGCTATCAACGTATGGCCTCCAGACCAGCAACGTCAGTGCCACCTGGGAACATGGTACAATTGCAAATTCCCAGGCTTCAGCCCAGCAACTCTGGAGTGGGGATGATACTGTGAGTCTGCATGATACAACTTTGCTGCACATTAGCATTAACTGGGAAGACTTTAATCCCCTGTCCCCCAGTGCCCACATCATGCCAAGTGCCAATTAAAGCATGTGTTTGGGGTGGAACAAGATAGCATTAATTTTTAAGGATCCTCAGGTGTGCAGAAGGATGGGGACCGCTGATGTGTGGTCTCCAAGCCCTGCAAGTGATGCTCGTGATGCTGATGTGTGAGCCCTTGGCATCAGTCTTCCCACCTGTGGATGGGGGATTGGAACGCCTCTTCTTCCTCACCCACTAGGGCACAACCAGATTCCTGAAATGCGAAACGATGAAGGGCAAGTAAAATACAAATGAAAAAGGCTCAAAATACTGATTCCCAGCAGCCAGGCTTTTTTTTTTTTTTTTTTTGATGGAGTCTCACTCTGTCGCCAGGCTGGAGTGCAGTGGCGAGATCTCGGCTCATTGCAACCTCTGCCTCCTGGGCTCAAGCGATTCTCCTGCCTCAGCCTTCCAAGCAGCTGGGACTACAGGCATGCACCACCATGCCCAGCTAATTTTTTGTATTTTTAGTAAAGATGGGGTTTCACCATGTTGGCCAGGATGGTCTTGATCTCCTGACCCTGTGATCCACCCGCCTTGGCCTCTCAAAGTGCTGAGATTACAGCCGTGAGCCACCGCACCTGGCTGCAGCCAGGCATTTTTAAGACAACCACAGGAAGCCATTTGGGAGCCAGCAGGGCTGAGTCTGATGGATAATTTAAAGAATGTGTGTCTCAACTCTCTCATCCACAGGAGATTGTGGATCTTCCCTGGAGATTATAAGAATCACCCTCCATCATCATGAATGTGGATCTCAGCAACTGGGGAGGTATTGTTTAATGGGCAAGGAGTTTTAGTATCGGATGATGAAAAAGTTCTAGAGCTAGATGATTGATGATGGTTACACAGCATTGCGAATATTCTAAATGCCACTGAACTTTACACTTAAAAATGGTTAAAATGGTTAACTCTGGGTTTTGCATGTTTTATCACAATAGAAAAAGAAAACCAGGGACACACACACATAAATACAAATAAAACTGGGTAAATCTGTATGTATATTGTTGTTTTAAGTTTCTATCATGAATCTTACAGGGTATATACCCCAAGTATTATAAAGCTCTCTACTACAAAGACACATGCACACGTATGTTTACTGTGGCACTGTTCACAACAGCAAAGACTTGGAACCAACCCAAATGCCCATCAATGATAGACTGGATAAAGAGAATGTGTCACATATACACCATGGAATACTATGCAGCCATAAAAAAGGAGGAGTTCATGTCCTTTGCAGGGACATGGATGAAGCTGGAAACCATCATTCTCAGCAAACTAACACAAGAACAGAAAACCAAATACCGCATGTTCTCACTCATAAGTGGGAATTGAACAATGAGAACAAATGGACACAGGGAGGGGAACATCACACACACCGGGGCCTGTCAGGGAGTGGGAGGGATAGCATTAGGAGAAATACCTAATGTAGATGATGGGTTGATGGATGCAGCAAACCATCACGGCACGTGTATACCTATGTAACAAAGCTGCACGTTCTGCACACGTATCCCAGAACTTAAAGTATAATAAAAAAAAATTTAAGTTTCTATTATGTATAGAGTATAGGCAGGACCTGTGAGTAGCTTCTAACCAACTATATATATGAGTACAAATAAATCTGGGTAAATCTATATACATACAGATTTATGTTTTATGTCAGCTTTACTAAAGTATAGCTCACAAGCAATTAAAAAAAAAAAAAAAACTTTACTTGCCCATAGCTCTTTTGCATGTCAGTCATGGTTGTACCCTAGTGGGTGAGGAGAGAGGCTGTTTCAATCCCCCATCCATACGTAAATCTATTTACATACAGAGTCACCCAGTTTTATTTGTATTCATACATACACACAGAACTAAAACAGATCTATCCTAAGAAGAGAAATTAATTTACTTAGAAGTGAATAAGGTGAACTCGTGCACATAAAAATGGAGGTGAGGGAATCGATGAGGACATCATCAGAAAGCCCAGTTCCAGATAATGATTCGTGTCGCAAAGAGAAAGGAAGCAACTGACCCCAGAAAGATTAGGGAGCTAATTCAAAGGATAAAATAAGGGGCCAGGCGTGGTGGCTCACGTCTGTAATCCCAGCACTTCGGGAGGCCGAGGTGGGCAGATCACCTGAGGTCAGGAGTTTGAGACCAGCCTGGCCAACATGGTGAAACCTGGTCTCTACTAAAAATACAAAAAAATGAGCCAGGCGTGGTCACATACACCTGTAATCCCAGCTACTCAGGAGACTGAGGCAGGAGAATCGCTTGAACCCAGGAGGCAGAGGTTGCAGTGAGCCATGATCACACCACTGTACTCCAGCTTGGACAACAGAGCGAGACCCTGTCTCAAAAAAAAATAAAAAAAAGATAAGATAAGGGACCAGATACGGGGTCAAAGAAGCCAGTGATATTACAAATGACTGTGTCATGCCCTCATGTGTTAAAACGTGTTGTGAACAGAGGAGATACGATCTGATACCTGGAACACGTGCACCCCAGGTATAGAAGAGAGTCTGAGACATACGGATTATACCAGAATCTGGAGACTGTCTGTACAGACCAAACAATCCCCTAAGCATGAAACGGGCACGAGAGAAACAGAAGACTCCAAAAGATAAAAACGACCTAAAATAACCTAAAAGTTTACATTGGGATGGGAGAAAGCAATGTGGGTACTTTTTTAAAAGTGAGTACATTGGAATCTGGTTTAAAAAGCAATCTGGATAAGAATGCCAATGCAGAGCAAAATGATCTCAGTGTGGAGAAGGAAAAACTGAATAGATTATGGGCTTTATTCTTTATTACAAAGGTATTGCACAAAATAATACATCTTTTTCCTGCACAGGCTTTCAGCTAAATGTGGAGAAGAAGCCTTGCTTGGATTTATGATTGATCATCGGTCCACACGTAGCCCTCTCCCTCTCTAAGTTCTTTGTAACAGAGAACACACATCTAAAAATGCGGAGAACATGAAAAATAAAGGCTTAATTTGGTATTTTGGGCTTTTATTAGGCTCAAATTTATCACTTTTTTATTAAATGGAAAAATCTTCAGCTCCTGCTAACAATTGGCTCAATCACGTTGGCTTCTATTTTATCCCATGATGAATAGCAATTAATCGCACATCAATAGTTCTTATGCTTTGAACTAAATCAAGATGTAGGAACGTGCTTACATATAGACAAGTAATGCCAATATGAATAATCAACTAGAAAAAAAATGGGTTAAAATTCCTGTGGTTTGCACAGGACTGATGGTTGATTGGAGCCTTGTTATGCAAATAATGTTCACCACTGAGAGATGAAAGATAAGAAAAAAAACTGCACTACCAAATGAGGTGGATATTCCCTATTTGATTTATTTTTTTATGTATCTTTCCAGTTTCTTTTCTTAATATCATCCTATTTCTTAGGCTAAAATTATTTTTTATTCATTGAACAGTTTTGCAGTAAGTTCTAAAATGAAGGCCCAATATTATGTGCTCCCTTGACATCTGGAGGAATCAGGAGAAACTCAGATTTATTAAGCCCAAGTTCCACTACCCACCTGCTCTCACAGATAAGATCCCCTGGCCCAAAAGCCCTCCTTATCAAACAGACCAGGCACAGCTCTCGGTCCTGAGTAGCAGCCTTTAGTTTTTTGCCATCCAGTGGAATTATTCCAACAAGACAATCATATCTTCCTGTGAGAATGAGGGTCACCCTGGCCTCTTTATACTACAAAGCCTGCCTCCCACTGCCCCTGTTTGAGGGGCTGCATCATTTTTCTTATGTAAAATCGTCCACATGAAGTGTCAGCTACTAATGAGTGCAACCCACAGTGGCCTTCCAGGGTGTCATGTGTCCGTCTCCCCTGGGCTGAGTATACATGATTAATAAATCTCATTTGTCCAGTGCCGGCTGTTGCGTGTTTGGTTATCCTCCTCACATTAGGGCAGCAATTCTTCCCTCACCAATGAGGTGACTAGGAGTTGATTAAAGCAACAGTCTGTGAAGCTGCAAGAATGCCCCATCCTCTTGTGTGAGGATTAATCAATAACCCAAGGCAGACCAGTGAGAAATCCTTTGTGCTTAGAGGAGCAAAGAACCTAAAAATGGTTCAAGTTCTGTATCATACAATAAAGTTCTGCTTTCTATATACTTTTTTTTTTTTTTTTTTTTTTTCTGAGATAGGGTCTCGATGTGTCACCCAGGCTGGAGTGCAGTGGCATGATCTCGGCTCCCTGCAACCTCTGCCTCCCAGGTTCAAGCGATTCTCCCGCCTCAGCCTCTCTAGTAGCTGGGAGTACTGGCGCCCGCCACCACACCTGGCTAATTTTTGTAATTGTAGTAAAGATGCGGTTTCACCACATTGGCCAGGCTGGTCTCTAACTCCTGACCTCAAGTGATTTCCCCGCTGCGGCCTCCCAAAGTACTGGGATTACAGGCGTGAGCCGTGGCGCCTGGCCTATATACTTTTATGCTAAGAGACTGATGATGAGGTTGCAACTTCCTACCTTCTTGAGCTGTCTTGGACTGCCCATTCCTAAGCTGGAATCTGTATGCAATTAGTTATCTATTGCTGTGTAACAAATTACCCCAAAACGAAGAGATGTAAAACAGCACACACTTATCTCACAATTTCTGTGGCTCTGACATCCCAGCTTAGCTTGGCCGAGCCCTCTGCTTCATGCTGTCTCTGAAGGCTGTAATCAAGGTTCCAGCCCAGGGTTCCTCACAAGGCTCCAACAAAAGCAACAGCTGAGGTTGCCGCCACCTCAAGGTTGAGCTGGGGCAGGATCTGCTTCCAAACTCATCCAGTGGTTTCTGGAAAACGACTCAGTGCCTCCTAGGCTGTTGGACTGAGGCTTGAGCTCTTTGCTGGCTGTTGGTCAAAGATCGGATCCTTGCTGTGTTGCCCTCTCCCTCAGAACAAACATGTGTCAAGAAGCAAAGGGAGAACACCCAGCCATCCGAAGTCACAGTCTTTCATAACCAATCAAGAAGTGACATTTAAGCACTTTCGTGACATTCTATATGTTAGAAGGAACACATTAGACTGAGCCCACATTCAAGAGGAAGGGTTACCTGCAGGCATGAGTGTCAAGAGGCAGGGGTGATTGGGAGCCCTGCAGGAAGCTGCCCACCACACTGGGCTTGGTAAATAGACACACACTAGGGTAGACGTGACCAAGTCTCCTTCAAAGATGGCGTCTCCTTCCAAGGTGCGGGGTTCTAGCTAGAAAGAAACTTCCCAGCCCAAGACCACATTTCCCAGAGGCCTTTGCCTCTATGTGGGGTCATGTAAGGGCCATGTAAGTGGATTTTGCCAATGCAAGGCTAGCAGGAGTGACATGTAGTACATGGGGCCCAAGGAGCTTCTGGTGCAGGTGAGCTTTCTCCACTTGTCCGTTCCTTTCTTGCCACCTTGTCATAGATTCTTCCATCTATCTAGGAAGCCACCTGGTGAAAATGCAAAAGCCACAAGACACAAGGGCCTGAGTCCCTCTAATTGCTGCTCGCAAGAGAGCCACCATGTGATCTGGAACAAGCATTTGGGATTTGTCGAAAAAGAATTAATCATCAATTATGTTTGAGCCTGTATGTATTCTGGAATTTGTAACACCAGCCATCATTACATTAATAGGACACAACCACACACACACACACACACACACACACACACACACACAATGGGTATTTCTGTATTCTGCATGACTAGTTAAGTTTATTAGTGTATGTACTGGTATTCATCCATTCCCTCAACACATTTTTTTTGTTCTTAAATCTGACTGTGGGTTATGTACTTGCTAGGAGCTATGGATGAAATAGTGAACAAGACAGATCCAGCTGATGATCTAGAACTTACAGTTTAAAACATATGAATAAGTATATCCACTCACAGTCTTCACTCACATTCATCTAGTCATTTGATTCCTACAGCATTCCTGGAAAGTAGACAAAACAAAGGCCATTTTTTCGATTTCTAGGTGTGACAGCTGAAGCCCAGCAAGTTAGGGCACGTGGTCAGTACTGAGCTCGGACAAGACCAAAGCTGCTGTTCCTGAATCTGAATGAATGCTCTTCCTACCATACCTCACCGCCTCCTAGTGTGTATCCCAGCAAGGTAAGCAACACACTAGCAACACAATATGTATAATGTCAGGATGCCCAGATCCTAAGGGAGGAAAATGTTATGCAATAATAAAAACACAATCATCAGCCAGGCGCGGTGGTTCATGCCTGTTATCCCAGCACTTTGGGAGGCAGAGGCAGGTGGACCACTGAGGTCAGGAGTTCAGGATTAGCCTGGCCAACATGGCAAAGCCCTATCTCTACTAAAAATACAAAAATTAGTCGGGCATGGTGACGCATGCCTATAATTCCAGCTACTCATGAGGCTGAGACAGGAGAATCATTTGAGATCATGCCACTGCACTCCAGCCTGGGCGACAGAGTAAGACTGTTGAAAAAAAAAAAAAAAAAAAAAAAAAAAAGCACAGTCATCAACTTGGGACATTGACTCTTTCTCTACCATGATTTTTTAAAATATTCCTTGTTCTCACAGAGCAATTTTATGCTTCTGAACTATCTGGTTGAGCCCCTATATATGTAAACTATATTAAGCTATTATTTTATTTTCCACATACTTTCCTCTCCGTCAACTCCTTCATACATAGGCTTGTATGGTAATGTATAGAACATCCAACTACATTTTAGTTTCAGATAAATTATAAATTTTTAGTATTAAGTAAATCCCAAATATTGCTCTGAATATACTGATACTAAAAACCATTCATCATTTATCTGAATTTCAAATTTAATCGTGGATCCTGCATTGTTACTTGGTATAATGATAATTCTACTCCCAACACACACTTCTTCCTCCTTCTTTTCCTGTGAGATGTGGGTGCAGTGTCTGCAGTTATTCCCATTTTATTTTATGCTCTTCTTCATCTTTAGAAATCTCAGCTGATAAATAATGAGATCGGAGGGAAATATGTTAAATAATGCCTTTCTACATTGATTACTTGAACCTCAGGTCACAAAGGGGAAAAATCCCTCAAACAGTAAGTGACATACACAATCCAAATGCCAATGCAAAAGTCATATTCACTTTCTTTAATATGTACCAGTGTTGAACATTTAAATTTAGGAGGAGGTAATATATTTTTGAAGTACTAATATTTTATGCAGTATTTGATATTTCCAGTCTCAGTGAATAAAATGCTGGCAGAAAATTGCAAAAGGTAGCATTCTTTTGTGGAAATGTATAACCAGAAGCATTTGATAACAATGCTTATAGAGACATTCTGTTTTCAAAAGGGCAAAGATGTGTGGAGGATAAGGAACATCTGGGAAATCCTCAATACCTTAATAGTTTCAAAAGATTTCCAAAGTTGCAAAATTATATCGAACAAAAGAAATAATGTGATTTCTATTACGCGAAAATATTTTAGGGTGCCCCTCCTTGTGGCAACAGAAATGTGGCCATTTGCATCACTGTGGTCAGAGTGTGAATTAGCGGGGCCACTCCCGTCACGGTATGAAGAACATGAAAGGTCGACTCTTCCCACTTAGATGAACAAAATGAGAACATATCTCTGTCAACTTCCTCCCTTTAATGTAAAATTTTTTAAAAAGTGGTGCTCAGGGTAGTTGGAAAAAAATGCCAGTGCTTATATTGATTCTCCAAACAAGTGCCACACATGATAACATCTGTGTCAGTTAATTACCAAGGAAAAGGCAAGTTGAACTTGCTGATTTGGAGAGATTTAAATGGATACGAACAGCTGCCAATGCAACAGGATAGCACTCAAAGAATTTCAAGAAGTGAGAAGTAAGCAAGGGCAAGAAAAAGCAATGGGAGAAGTGACTGTGGTTCTTTTTGATGAGTTTGTCCACCAGGCCTGGCCACACAGTAAAACTCAAGTAAAGCACCTGACTCAGTGTCTCCCAGTGTTAACCCTTGACAACTTCTGAAACTACTGGTTGTAGAAGGAAGTTTTTCAGAGTATACAGCCAGGACAGATGGAAAATCAATGTAACAGAGTAATCACAGAGTAATGACACGGTGTAATGCATCCATCAGCAACTCAGCTGAGAACTGAGGACTTTTCTTGTTGATACATAATATGTTGCATATTTATGAAGTACATGTGATATTTTGTTACATGCATAGAACATGAAATGATCAACTTAGGGTATTTGGGGTGTCCATCACCTTAAGTATCTATCATTTCTTTGTGTTGGTGGGAATATTTCAAGCCCTCTCTTCTAGCTACTTAAAAAATATCCAATACATTGTTGCTAACTATAGTCACCCTACTCTGCTATAGAACATTAGAACTTGTATCTTCCATCTGACTGTATGTTTGTACCCATTAACTGACCTCTCTTCACACCCACCATTCATGCGTTCCCCCTTCCCAGCCTCTGGTATCTGTTATTCTGCTCTCTACCTTCCTGAGATCAGCCGTTATAGCTCCCCCATATGAGTGAGAACATGAGATATTTGACCTTTTGTGCCTAGCTTATTTCACTTAACATCATGACCTCCAGTTTCATCCATACTGCTGCAAATGACATTTCACTCTTTATTGTGGCCAGATAGTGTTCCATCATGTACGTAAACCACATTTTTCTTTATCCATTCGTCCATTGATAGGTGCTTAGGTTGACGCCACATCTTTGTTGTTGTGAATAGTGCTGCAACAAACATGTGAGTCCAGGTATCTCTTTGATATACTGATTTCTTTTCCTTTGGATAATACCCAGTAGCGGGGTTGCTGAATCATATAGTAGTTCTACTTTTAGTAACTAGGAAGACATTTATAAAACTTCATAGAGGCTGAGATACACCCAATGGGTCTATGAATTTAAGCTCATGCACTTTGGGGGAAAAATAAAAGAAGTAGCCAATTTGCAAATACCTACATATAGCTTGATAAGTAAATAAATAAATGAACAGTTGTCACAGACCAGAGTGTTGCTAGGCGCTGGGTGAGCAAACTAAACAAGCGTCTTCCTTCCTGAAGCTTGGGCTCTAGATACAGCGCCACCCAATGGAACTGTCCACAGTGCTGGAAAATGGCTTATATCAGCACCGCCCAATAGAACACAGAGCTGGAAATGACTTATATAAACACTGCCCAATAGAACACAGTGCTGGAATATGGCTTATATCAGCACTGCCCAATAGAACACAGAGCTGGAAATGACTTATATAAACACTGCCCAATAGAGCACAGTGCTGGAAATGGCTCATGTCGGCACCACCCAGTGGAGTCACCACTAGCTACATGTGCCTACTAAGCACTTGAAAAGTAGCTAGTGCAAATGAGAAACTAGTTTTTGAATTTTATTTAATTTTCATTAATCTAAATAGACACAGATGGCTAGGCTATCGTATTGGACGCACAGGTCTGCAGGTGAGATGGTTTCTCAGGCAAAAAATATTTTTTCCCAAGAAGCAAATTTGAAATCTTGAGACCACACTATAGGAGAATACTCTAAGAGGAGTGAAATGTGAGAGTGACTGGTAGGAAGTCTGAGAAGAGAAACTGTAAAAATCAAAAAGGAGAATGTAGAAGGCCCACTGTGAGATCAGAAACAACACTTAGTCTATGAAGAGGAACATAGGGTCAAGGGTCTAAGACGCACCCTCAGGCTTGCACACAAATCCAGCAGGCTGAGAGCCAGAGCCAATGGGAATCACTAGTTCTGACTCCATCCGTCATGCCACTGGGGTCACCCTGGACTCTTTTGAGAAAAGAACAAGATACATTTGGAAGAGGCCTCTTCCTAAAGGTTAAGAAGGCTTTGAGGTTCTGATGACACTTCAAAATAAGTTTATAAATAGAAGAAAATTTTGGTGTACTAAAGGATACATTTCCAAGGACAGATGTCCAAAGGAGAGGAATTGGAAATTTTATTAGCAATTTGTGGCAAATAAGATTCCATCCAGAAATTAAAGTCACTAGATTTACTTCTAAGAACAAATAAGGCTGAGCGCAGTGGCTCATGCCTGTAATCCCAGCACTTTGGGAGGTCGAGGCAGGTGGATCACTTGAGGTCAGGAGTTCAAGACCAGCCTGGCCAACATGGTGAAACCCCATCTCCACTAAAAATACAAAAATTAGCCAGGCACAGTGGCACATGCCTGTAATCCCAGCTACTTGGGAGGCTAAGGCAGGTGAATCGCTTGAACCCGGGAGGCAAACGTTGCAGTGAGCCAAGATCGTGCCACTCCACTCCAGCCTGGGCAACAGTGAGGCTCTGTCTCAAAAAAAAAAAAAAATCATTTTTGTATAGAATCTTTAGATGGGGAAAAAACCCTTTAAGTCCTAGGATGAATTAAACACCAAAGTTTATCTATGAAGGAGTTCTGGAATTAAAGTCCATAGACAACTATGATATGGAAGAGACCCACCACTGCAATTTGCAAAATACCACTTAACTTTCTGCAGCATTTCTTGCATTTTTTTTTTTTTTTTTTTCTTGAGATGAAGTCTCGCTTTGTAGCCCAGGCTGGAGTGCAATGGCATGATCTCGGCTCACTGCAACCTCTGCCTCCTGGGTTCAAGGGATTCTCCTGCCTCAGCCTCCCAAGTAGCTGGGATTACAGGCGTGTGCCACCGCGCTCGGCTAATCTTTTTGTATTTTTGTAGAGGCGGGGTTTCACCATGTTGGCCAGGCTGGTCTTGAACTCCTGACCTCAAGTGATCCACCCGCCTTGGCCTCCTAAAGTGCTGGGATTACAGGCATGAGCCACCACGCCCAACCTTCTTGCTACTTCTAAAAATCATGAAATTGAGAAGGGATGAAGCTGCCTCTGGAATACACTTAAATATCTATAAAAAGCACACATTTCACCAATCCTAGGAATGAGAGTATTAATAAATAACAAGACATGTATTATTAACAAGTGTTAATAGATAAAAATAACATGACAGCACCACTATCCCTGGTGCCTCCACCAGGGTTCTGGAGGGTGGGTCATCTCACGCTTCACCCACGTTCTCCAGCCTGGTGGCAAATCTGTCTTCCTTGCGTGTCATTTCAACATCTTAGTCAGCTGATATTTTTCTTCATTTCTTTAACTTTATGAACAATCATTTTAAAAGCAAGAAAAAGATGGGCCAGGCGCGGTGGCTCACGCCTGTAATCCCAGCACTTTGGGAGGCTGAGGCAGACGGATCACGAGGTCAGGAGATCAAGACCATCCTGGCTAACACGGTGAAACCCCGTCTCTACTAAAAATACAAAAAAATTAGCCAGGCAAAGTGGCAGGTGCCTGTAGTCCCAGCTACTTGGGAGGCTGAGACAGAAGAATGGCATGAACCCGGGAGGCAGAGTGTGCAGTGAACCAATATCATGCCACTGCACCCCAGCCTGGGTGACAAAGCAAGACTCTGTCTCAAAAAAAAAAAAAAAAAAAAGTAAGAAAAAGTTCTGACTTTCTAATAAAATATAAAATGTGACTTTTAAGAAAATAAAGTTAAGATTATTATCTTTAGGAAAAGGATAAAGTATATGAAATGAAACCCTTTATGACTTTAATGAATTTAAATACTGAATATAAAATTAGAGCCAATAGCTGCTTTATGAATTAAGGGATAAGTTTACTGCACCTAATGGTATATTTCATTCCTCCGGGGTCTCTCTCTCCCACCACCATCACAAAAGAACACAAATACTGAAGTGTATGTTAAACCAAGCAAGAAAAATATATAATACTTTCTAAAAATATTTTAATTTCAATCTTGATAAAAGAAAGGATAGCATCCTATAGGATGAATTGATTTCGTCTTTGACTTGAAAATTATACCCCAGTTACTGTATGATGCAGAGAATATGCCATTGTCTGTGAAGTGAATGACAGTTAATATGATCATCATGGTAATAAAGATAAAATGCAAAGAGGATTCAGGTATATGCTAATAATTTGAATTGTAAATGTAAAAAGATTCTTTATTCACTGGCTAAGATAAAGATGAGATACTCTCTATTACTCCCTTACTGGGTTGATTTTGTAGGAAAAAAAAAAGGCAAATAATACCTATTGATCGGCCAGATGCGGTGGCTCATGCCTGTAATCCCAGCACTTTTGGGAGGCCGAGGGGGGCAGATCACGAGATCAGGAGATGGAGACCATCCTGGCTAACACAGTGAAACCCCATCTCTACTAAAAACACAAAAAATTTAGCCGGGCGTGGTGGCGGGCACCTGTAGTCCCAGCTGCTCGGGAGGCTGAGGCAGGAGTATGGCGTGAACCCGGAAGGCGGAGCTTGCAGTGAGCTGAGATCGTGCCACTGCACTCCAGCCTGGGCAATAGAGCAAGACTCTGTCTCAACAACAACAAAAAAAAAACCTATTGATCACAGGTATCATGAATCATGTGGTGTTACAGAGCTAAAACCTAGGGATCACTCGTCATTTGGCACAAAAATCTATTGACCCAATCAATGTAGCTTTTAAAGGGAAAACTTAAGTTATGAATATGTTATTACCTTTTGTCTCTGCTCTATGGAACTGCAAAGAGTAGTTATGTAGGTGTTTTGAGATTTTATTTTTAATCTGAAAAATTGAATGGTAAAAGGAAATCATAACAGAAAAAACAAAAATAGTTTATAGGTCTTTACTTTCTTGCTTCCTTTATTCCACCTTTCTCTAATTCCACAAAATTCTTAGCGTTCACTCAAAACTACTAAAATAAGAAAAGAAAAAAGAAACATATTTGTCATCACCAATCCATGATCGTTTGTTTGTTTTTAACTAACTAGAAGGCACCAAAAACCAAATAATAATTTAAGGGACTAAATGTGACTTAAAATTGAATTCCTTAGTTTCAAAAGTTTGAATTTCATACCACATTATAATTTTGTCCATAGATAATGAAGTAATTAAATGAACAATTTAAAATTCAGTGAATCTGCATGTGTTAAATATTATAGATTAACATAAGCAGTTACTGCAACCTCCGCCTCCTGGGTTCAAGTGATTCTCCTGCCTCAACCTCCTGAGTAGCTAGGATTACAGGTGCCCACTACCATGCCCGGCTAATTTTTTTTTTTTTGTATTTTTAGTAGGGACACGGTTTCACTATATTGGCCAGACTGGTCTCGAACTCCTGACCTCATAATCTGCCCCCCTGGGCCTCCCAAAGCGCTGGGATTACAGGCATGAACCACCACGCCCGGCCCATCTTGCACTTTTATGTTATAGAGAAAACGTGTTTCCTTAAACATCATGAACCAACCTCTTCTAGCTTCAAACTTTTCTTCTGTAGCTTTCTCGACTATCTCAGCCTTCACAGAATTGAAGGGAGTTAGGGCCTTGCTCTGAATTAGGCTTTGCCTTAAGGAAATATTGAGGCTCATTTGATCTTCTTTCTAGACTGCTTAAACTTCCTCCATACCAGTACTAAGGCCGTTTTGCTTTCTTATCATTCATATGTACACTGGAGTAGCACTTTTAATTTCCCTTAAAGAATGTTTCCTTTGCAATCACAACTTGGAAAAATGGCACCGATAAACTTGCTCAACATAGAGTTTCCACAAACCTTCAATTTGTAAAAACTGCAGTGTCTATAAAGCCCAGTAAAGAGAAGTTCAATGAAATGAGGAATTTTTCCTTTGAAATCACAACTTGGTTAACTGTTTGGCACAAAAGGCCTAACTAGCTTTCAGCGGGTCTCCACCTTCAACACATCTTCCTCACTAAGCTTAATTATTTCTAGTATTTTATTTAAAGTGAGAGATGTGTGATCCTTTCTTTCATTTGAACACTTAGAGGCCATTGCAGAGTTACTAATTGGCCTAATTTCAATATTGATGTGTCTCAGGGGATAAAGAAGCCCTAGGAGAGGGACAGAGATGGGTGAACAGCCAGTTGGTAGAGCAGTCAGGGCACACACCACATGTATCAATTAAGTTTGTCATCTTATATGGGCATGGTTCATGGCAACCCAAAATAATTACACTAGTAACATCAAAGATGGCTGATCACAGATAACCATAACATATACAGTAATGATGAAAAAGCTTGGGCTGGGTGCAGTGGCTCACGCCTGTAATCCCAGTACTTTGGGCGGCCGAGGCAGACGGATCACGAGGTCAGGAGATCGAGACCATCCTGGCCAACACGGTGAAACCCCATCTCTACTAAAAATACAAAACTTAGCCAGGTGTGGTGGCGCATGACTGTAGTTCCAGCTACTCGGGTGGCTGAGGCAAGAGAATCACTTGAACTTGGGAGGCGGAGGTTGCAGTGAACAGAGATCATGCCACTGCACTCCAGCCTGGCAACAGAGCGAGACTCTGTCTCAAAAGAAAAGAAAAAGCTTGAAGTATTGCGGGAATTACCAAATTGTGATACAGAGGCACAAAGTGAGCACATGATGCTGGAAAAATGGCACTGACAGATGTTCAACACAAAGTTGCCACAAACCATCAATTTGTAAAAAATGTAGTGTCTATGAAGCACAGTAAAGAGAAGTCCAATGAAATGAGGCATGCCTGTAGAAAACAGTCATACCCAGCCTGGATGCAACACACCTGCCATGAGTGCAGGTTCTGGATTTAGATGGCATGGGTGTAAATCCAGGCTCCACATCTTACACACTTGGGTTATAACCTTAGGAAATTTACCGCAGTAGAATTGCAGTGGCTGTGAGGTTGAAGGCCACATGAGAAGGGTAAAGTTAAGAGAAATTCAGCTTGTAGTTTTGTGGAGAAATTAAATAAGAATTCTGATGCAGCTTTGCCTGAAGGCCTGGTGCTACTGTTTTTTTACATTTATGTGAACCTATAAATTCTCTCTATTGTTTAGGACAGACTGATAATAATGTTGTGTGTCACCAAAAGTACCCTAACCTACTAAGTCCACATCTGATATGGTTTGGCTGTGTCCCCACTGAAATCTCATCTTGAATTGTAGCTCCCCTAATTCCCATGTGTTGTGTGAGAGACCCTGTGTGAAATAATTGAATCATGGGGGCAGTTTCCCCCCATACTTTTCTCGTAATAGTGAATAAGTCTCATGAGATCTGATAATTATATAAGGGGTTTCCCTTTTTCACTTGGCTCTCATTCTGTCTTTCCCCGATGCCATAGAAGACATGCCTTTGTTCTTCCCTCACCTTCTGCCATGATCATGAGGCCTCCCCAGCCACATGGAACTGTGAGTCTGTTAAAGCTCTTTTTCTTTATAAATTACAGTCTCAGGTATGTCTTTATCAGCAGTGTGAAAACAGCCTAATACAACATCCAACAGCATTTGGCCTTTCTTCCAGATTTAGACTCTTCAGATGAATGGCCATGGGTCTTGCTGCAAAATGCAGCATGCATTTTCTGCTCATGTCACATCATGCAATGTGCTGATCTTTAGGTCTTGCTTATTACAGAGAGAGGAGGGACAAGAAAAAAGTGAAAAACTGGGTGATCAGACCCAACATCAGGCCGTGGGGGCTACAAAGTCCATCAGAGTCAAAGGAATGAGACAAGACAAGTTAAGAGTGCATAAAGTGGGACCAGCGCACCAATGCTAGTATGGAGGCTGCAAAGGCCCCGAGTTCTGGAAGCCTGCACTATTTATTGGTGATCAAACAAAGAAGCAGGTGGTGAGGATGTGGGGGTTGAAAGAAAGCAGTGTATCAAGAGCATGATCTACAGCTGTGATGGTTTGGCATTTTTTTCTTTGAAGCATGTGGAACACGTTCTGCTACTTGAGATAATGAGAAACATCTTCTTCTAGTTTAAGATACAATCGATCTATGAGCCTGGGAGTGCTAGAAGCAAGGAGCCAGCAAGTCTAGACGCATTCCAGAGGCCACGAGGGGTTTTATGCCCTGAGCCCTGGATTCCATCCAAGCCATGAGCGGTTTTATGCCCTGGGCTTAGATTGTGGTGTAGCAGGGCAGCCTTCCACCCTTTGGCACAGAGCATGGTCTTCCAAAGACCACAGGGGGTTTTAGACCCTGGACCCCGGACATATTCCAAGACTTTTTTATATTATGTCAGACATACAAGCCCTGCCTCAGCTTTTTTCCCAACCCTCAGCTTTTCCCCAATAAAAAACAAGAAAAAGACTTGCTAAAAAAAATTATGTAAGATGTGAGCCCAAAGGGTTGCAAACACAACATAAGAAAATGCTGGCCAGGTGTGGTGGCTCATACCTGTAATCCCAGCATTTTGGGAGGCTAAGGCAAGAGGATCATTTGGGCCTAGGAGTTTGAGACCAGCCTGGGCAACATAGTGAGACCCCCATGTCTACAATTTTTTTAAAAAAAATAGCCAGGAATTGTGGCATGTACCTGTAGTCCCAGCTACTCAGGAGGCTGAGGTGGGAAGATTGCTTGAGCCTAGGAGGTTGAGGCTGCAGTGAGCCATGATCGTCCCACTGCACTTCAGCCTGAGTGACTGAGCAAGACCTGTCTCAAAAAAAAAAAAAGAAAAAGAAAAAGAAAGAAGGAAAAAAAAAGAAAATGCTACCTCACAGATTGGCCACTTCCCTGGGCTTCTTGCCTAGTTTCTTATTTTATTTCTGCCCAGAGAGCCCCTTCCCACACTCAAAACCCTCCCTAAGCTTTCTTTGGTTATAAAGCCTGCCCAGTCTATAAGTGTTAACGGCTGTGTGAGAAAGGCATGGATAATGGGTAAAGACAAAGCATCTTTTCCAAACTCAAATATCCATTAGGAAGCAAAAGGTTAGTTGCAAGTTTGCAATTCATCCTCTTCCTCTACTAGGTCCACCCCTGGGAGGAAGAAAATACACCCCCCATCCCACTCACATGTCCTAATAAACTAGCTATTAGAAGATAGTGTTGCCAGATGAAATACAGAATATCCAGTTAAGTCTGACTTTCAGATAAACTATGGTGCTTTTCTTAGTAGCTGTATGTACCCACTACTGCATGGGGCATACTTATACTAAAATAATTCTACATAGAAATTCAAATTTAATTAGGCATCTTATGGTTTTATTTGTTCAATCTGGCACCTTTATTGGGAGACCTTCCAGCAAACAGAGTGAAGGTATTTTCTAGCAGGAGAAGCCTTACCTATTAGCAGGATAAACCTGGACTGTCTAGGATTGTGTGTGTTAAATGCATCTGGAATCTATAAATTAGTGAGGCATGACTCCTTGAAAATGACTCGTTTGTTATAAAACTATCAAAATATAAAATAAAGGTGTTTAATGGTCAAACACCTCCTGTTTGTGGACAAACATGGTCACACGCTGGGTGACCACATAGATGTTCTTCTCACATCTCCCTTCGAGAGAATCCACTGCAGGGAGCTGAATTCTGTGTGTTCTATGTATATATATGCACAAACACATATGTATGTACATATGTGTATATATATGTATGTATATCTATATCTCTCTCAAATGCTCAAATACATAGAATTCAGCAGTTTTAGTGAACACAAGACAATGACAAATTGACAAGTCCTAATATATTTCCAGTAAATTTGATAATCAATTTCTCTCCTGTGTGACTATCCTCTGTTAATATCCAGAAGAGTCATTATCCAAGGCTGGACCACACTGGTTGTTATAGTGAACTGTTTTCTCCTCAAATTCAAATGTTGAAGTCCTAACCCCAAACAGGACTGACTTTGGAGACAGGGCCTTTCAAGAAGTGATTAAGGTTAAATGAGGTTGTAAAGCTGGGATCCTGGGTCTGTGGCACTTTGTTATGGCAGTGAGAGGTGACAGTATGCTGGCAGCCCTTGCAGCCCTCACTCGCTCTCGGCGCCTCCTCGGCCTTGGCGCCCACTCTGGCCGCGCTTGAGCCCTTCAGCCTGCCACTGATCTGTGGGAGCCCCTTTCTGGGCTGGCCAAGGCTGCAGCCAGTTCCCTCAGCTTGCGGGGAGGTGTGGAGGGAGAGGCACAGGCGGGAACCGGGGCTGCATGCAGCACTTGTGGGCCAGGGCGAGTTCCAGGTGGGCGTGGGCTTGGCAGGCTCGCACTCTGAGTGGCCAGCCCCGCCGGCCGGGGGCAGTGAGGGGCTTAGCATCTGGGCCAGCAGCTGCTGTGCTTGACTTCTCACCAGGCCTTAGCTGCCTCCCCGTGGGGCAGGGCTCAGGACCTGCAGCCTGCCATGCCTGAGCCTCCCCCACTGCCCTGGGCTCCTACAGGGCCCGAGCCTCCCCGACGAGTGCCGCCCCCTGCTCCACGGTGCCTGGTCCCACCAACCGCCCAAGGGCTGAGGAGTGCGGGCGCATAGCACAGGACTGGCAGGCAGCTCCAGCTGTGGCCTGGGTGGGAGATCAACTAGGTGAAGCCAGCTGGGCTCTTGAGTCTAGTGGGGACTTGGGGAACCTTTATGTCTAGCTAAGGGACTGTAAATACACCAATCAGCACTCTGTATCTAGCTCAAGGTTTGTAAATACACCAATCAGCACCCTGTGTCTAGCTCAGGGTTGGTGAATGCACCAATCGGCACTCTGTATCTAGTTAATCTGGTGGGGACTTGGAGAATCTTTATGTCCAGCTAAGGGATTGTGAATGCACCAATCAGCACTCTGTGTTTAGCTCAGGGTTTGTAAATGCACCAGTCAGCACTCTGTGTCTAGCTCAGGGTTTGTAAATACACCAATCGACTGTATCTAGCTAATCTAGTAGGGAGGTGGAGAACTTTTGTGTCTAGCTCAGGGATTGTAAACGCACCAATCAGCACCCTGTCAAAACGGACCAATCAGCTCTCTGTAAAACAGACCAATCAGCTCTCTGTAAAATGGAACAATCAGCAGGATGTGGGTGGGGCCAGATAAGAGAATAAAAGCAGGCTGCCCAAGCCAGCAGTGGCAACCTGCTCGTGTCCACTTCCACACTGTGGAAAGTTTGTTCTTTCACTCTTTGCAATGAATTTTGCTGCTGCTCATTCTTTGGGTCCACACTGCCTTTATGAGCTGTAGCACTCACTGCAAAGGTCGGCAGCCTCACTTTTGAAGCCAGTGACATCACAAACCCACCGGGAGGAATGAACAATTCCAGACGCGCCGCCTTAAGAGCTGTAACACTCACCGCAAAGGTCTGCGGCTTCACTCCTGATCCAGCAAGACCACGAATCCACCAGAAGGAAGAAACTCCGAACGCATCCAAATATTAGACAGAACAAACTCCGGACACACCGCATTTAAGAACTGTAACACTCACCTCGAGGGTCCCTGGCTTCATTCTTGAAGGCAGTGAGATCAAGAATCCACCAATTCCGGACACAGCAGCCTGAACCAACGAATCAGCTGGGCTCACAGGCGGATGATGTCCCTGCTCATCTTCCTAGGGAGGCTTCATGCCGTCATTCAGGGACTTGGGCTTCCTCCCGCTCAAGCCTTGCCATCCTGTAGGGCCTCAGGATCTTTATTCAGATCTTCTGCATCTGGCCAAGAGCTAAGGGAAGGGAGTGTGTAAAGGACTGAGCAGGAGGCCACGTGGAGAGAGCTACAGACGTGCACATCCCATTCCATAAGCCAGAATACAACTGATGGATGCTGGAAAATGCCATTCAGCTAAAGCCCCAGAGGCAAAGGCAATGTTTGGAAACCAGCCGGCCAGTCTCTGCCACAATAACGTCACCCATCCTTGAATATTGTTGGCACAACTAAAGGAGAGAATGAAAGCGCAGCGCTGAGCCCTACACCTGGCTTATGATTAATAAGTATTAGTAATTTTTCTATTAGATGTGTGAATTAGATCTAAAAATATCTGCAAACAAGGTCAAGTGCCCATTATTATCATTAATATTGTGTTGTCATTTCAGAGAACTTGTATATGAGCCCCTTTCAGTAAAGACCAAGAGCCTGGGAGGTAAGTGTTCCTCCTGGAAAGAAAAATGGGCGCAAAAATTGTTCAATACTATTTTTTGGAGAAACATGGATAAGAAAATGTGTTATGTAAAAGCTCAGATCTCTCTGAACATACAATAGAGCTTAAAACCATGAGGTTTTGTTTCCCACAAACCCCTAAACCATTCCTGTGGGATTAGGTTAAAAGTATCTTTATATATGGAGGAAAAAATGGAACTCAATTCAGGTGCTGTAGGGACTTGGGAGGTAACAGAACATCCCTCCCTTCTGCTCCCAAAGGAGGAGAAGGCAATAAAAGAGGTTATGAATGTCTAGAGATATTGGCAGAAACGGATTTAAGAAACGTTGTGATTCATCAGCTCTGATCCAAAATCTTTATTATAGCAAGTGGTGGTTATTAGACAACTAGGCTTCATGTATCCTCTGTGAAGTAGCAGTGGTGCTTTAAACCCACTTGAGCTGGTTAAGCTTTCATGGATTAAAAGCCTTTTAATAAAATCTGCTGAAAAGTTTTTCTCTCCAAGTGCAGTGCAGGAATGAAAATCATTGTACAACCATTATTTGAAGCCTGGAGCAGAAAGATAATGGTCTCTGCTTTATAAATTTAGATGTAGTGATAGATTATGCCCCCCATCCCGAAATCAACAGTAAAGGTCTATACAATAAGCATTCAAAAGTTCAGATGTTTATCTGAATTCCAGGACCTACGGAGTCAGGTTTCTGCCCATCAGCTTGTCCAGGAGCAGGTTCATCTCTTTTGACACTAATATACGGCACACCCGTGTCTCCAAGGAGCACAGTCAGGGACCTCAACATGAGACCATCAAGGGACGAGAGAAAAACTAAAGGGTTTTCCTACTCTGGCATCTAAATAAGGGATCACGGTAGAAATCAAAGGATGTTCTGCTTTCAGATTAAACAAGAACCACCCCATCAATGGCACTGTCACACCTCCCTATCATGAGGACTCCCCAGAATGCCCAGGGCCCCAGAAGAGGCGTGAGGCTGCCTTTCAGGGAGGGTTGCATGCTGATAGTGGCCTGACTTTCCTGGATTCAGGTGCAAAAAGTATTGGCAGCTTTGTCTTCTCTCTGGCACCTGAACCTGTGCAAAAAGCCTGCTAGAAACACAACCCTTCTCTCTCAGAACTCTTGCACCGTCAACTAACTTAATTTGCCTCTAATTAATATGCTGGCAACAGCCTACTCTTCTTTCCTCCTTCCTTTTCTTATCCCTTTCCACCTTTTATTTCCTCTTGAACCTTCATATCATACTCTCCTTTCTGCCTCATTTTATCAAACTCTGAATTGAAGGTCCTTTATAACTGTTCCTAAAAGAGCATACAAATGTGTGCCCTTTACTGGGATCACTGCTCTGTGATCATATACACTTTCTGCTCACAATTTCCTCCCAGTATCAGAAGCCGCTGAGCTCCATCTAGAATAATATAGGAAAAGCAAAGCTAGGAACCTAGGGTGGGTCAAGACTCACTAGTACACACACACACGTGCACACACATACATGCATGCACACACACACGTGCACACACATGCACATGCACGCACATATATACACATGCACACACGTGCACACGCATATACACATAGACTCATGCACACACATATACATACAGGCACACATACACACATGCACACACGTGTGTGTGCACATATACACACATGCACATACACCCATGTGCACAAATACACACATGCACACACATACAGTCACATACTCATGCCCACACACACAACAAAAACCTGAACCTGTGTGGCATTTTTTTTCAACCCAGCATCTGACTCCTTTCAATATTCAGCATAGAAATATTGCAGGCCATCTAGGGCACACTGTAAGGAGCTTTAACCTAAAGGGCATCCCTAAAGCTTTTCCTTTAAAAGTGCAATATGCAAGCTGGATGCTATTAATATGACTGCTAACTCTACTATTGCTGCCACTCCTAGGACACTGGCTTCTGCCGTTGAAGAGGCAATCACAGTGGCCCAGGCCCCTGCGGAGCCAGTTGCAGAATTTGCCTAATGTAGTCTCCACTATGGCCCAATGAGGTTGGTACTATCCTTATCCTCCCACTTTATAGATGAGAAAACTGAGCCTCAAAGAGAGCAAACAGCTTGCCCTAGCATCCATAGCTATTAAGTATCAGAGTTAGGACTCTACCAATTCTGTCTGAATCCAGGGCTCTCTCCCTTAAACAGGTAACCCAGGTCTCAAACTCAAATGCCCACAGGGGCCAGTCTGATGGCATAAAGGGTAGGAGTGAAGTGACATGTGAGATAAAGTGGGAAGCATTGCCTCAGATCCTGCAGGACAGTGCATGCAGAAATCCACTCCCAATGATGCCAAAGCTTCTGATTTTTAAAAAGAAATGAAGAATCTGCATTTTCATGTAAAATCTGCTCATTTTTAATGTGAGCATCTGTTTCCATTTCTTAAAGGAAACACAACACTCTGGGAAGATTGAAACACACCTAGAGGTCCATGTTGGCTGCTGGACACCAGGTTGGAACTTAAGCCCTGCAGTGACCACTTCCAGGAGCCCTGGTGAGCTCTGCCCTTGCCTTATGGTGAAGATTCCCCAGACCCATGGGAGCCATTGTACTGCCCCCATCACAGTCTGAATCCCAGGAAGAAAATAGGACTTCAAGGGGTCTGGAGGGAATAGTGAAGGGGTGTGTGGCAGTGGCAGCCAATGGCAGGCCCGTTGCAGCTCAGCAGCCCAGAAAAATCCAGTCTAGAGTCACTTCCACCTGCCGAGATGTGTCAAGAGGGAGAACATTTCCATCTAAAAGCAGCAATGCTAAGGGTTCACACAGGACACCAGTCTTAAGGTTTTATGGATGTTGGGGGTGGGAGCAGGACAAAGTAAGGACATCAAACTCCCTGTTTTCTTAGAGGAAATACAGAGTGGTTTTAGGTGATGTGATTCACCTGAAAATTCAGGGACTATGTTTTCTGCAGCATAAAACGCAAACTCCTCAGAAGACCCCAAAGCCTCCTATTAACCTTCCTGTCAATTGTACCCATCCTTATTCATATGCTGGACTCCTAACCCCCAGTACCACAGACGTAACCTTATTTGGAAACAGGGTCATTGCAGATGGAATCAGTTAAGAAGAAGCCACACTGGAGAAGGGTGGACCTCTAATCCAACAGGATAGGTGCGCTGATGAAGAGGGGAAATTTGAAGGTAGACACACACACAGGTAGAACATCACATGAAGATAAAGGAGGAGATTAGTTCCTTCTACTAGCCAAGAAATGCCAAAGATTGCCAGCAAACCACCAGTAGCAAAAGAGACATGGAACAGATTCTCCCTCACAGCCTCCAGAAAGCGCCTACCCCGCCCACACCTTGACCTCAGACTTCTGAGCTCTGGAACTGTGAGAAAATACACTTACGTTGTTTGAGCCATTCAGCTTGTGATGATTTTTTTTTTTTTTTTTTTTTTTTGGAGACAGAGTTTCGCTCTGTCACCAGGCTGGAGTGCAATGGCATGATCTCGGCTCACTACAACCTCTGACTCCCTGGTTCAAGTGATTCTCCCGCCTCAGGCTCCTGAGTAGTTGGGATTACAGGCACAAGCCACAACACCCAGCTAATTTTTGTAGTTTTAGTAGAGACGGGGTTTCACCATGTTGGCCAGGATAGTCTTGATCTCCTGACCTCGTGAGCCGCCCGCCTCAGCCTCCCAAAGTGCTGGGATTACAGGCATAAGCCACCGCGCCCAGCTGCTTGTGATGATTTCTTAAGGCAGCCCCAGCAAGTCAGTGCACTTGCCTTCCCTCTGCCTGCGCCCCAGCCACAGGGGCCTCCTGGCCTTCGCTCTGCTGTGCCCCATGCCTCAGCTTGGAATGATCCTATAAAAGTCCATTCCCCAATTTTCTGCCCAGAAGGCTCTGACACCAATAAGAATGGGGGTTTTTGTGATCGAAATCCAACTGTATTCATCAGTTCTCACACTGCAAATAAAGACGTACCCAAGACTGGGTAATTTATAAAGGAAAGAGGTTTAATGGACTCACAGTTCACATGGCTGGGGAGATCTCACAATCGTGGCAGAAGGAAAAGGAGGAGCAAAGTCATATCTTACATGGAGGCAGGCAAGAGAGCGTGTGCAGGGGAACTCGCCTTTATAAAACCCTCAGGCCTCATGAGACTTATTTACTATTAGAAGAACAGCATGGGAAAGACCCACTCCCATGATTCAATTACCTCCCACTGGGTCCCTCCCATGACATTTGGGAATTATGGGAGCTACAATTCGAGATGAGATTTGGGTGGGGACACAGCCAAACCATATCATCAACCCAATCCAAATTGCCTTAAACAAAAGAGAAAGTTTATTGGCTCACCCAAGTGATATAGTTTGGATATTTGCCCCTGTGCACATCTCATGTTGAATTATAATCCCCAGTGCTGGAGGTGGGCTTGATGGGAGGTGTTTGGATCATGGGAGCGGACCCCTCATGGCTGGGTGCCAACTTAGTGATAGTGAGTGAGTTCTCATAAGATCTGGTCATTTAAAAGTGTGTGACACCCCTACCACTTCACTATCCTTCACAGACCCTTCCCTTCATCTGAACCTGCCTCATTCCCAGCCAATTTCTCATTGTGTCTCATGAATGATTAGCTGAGATTAGAACTGCTTGCCCCTCTGAAATGAGCTAACTGCAGAACATTTCCTGTTCAGCTGATGGAGACTTCCCCTGCTTGTAGAATAACTCAGCTGTAAATATTCCCATCTGAAACTTGCATACCCTCCCTGTAAACGTTTAAGACAAAACCACTCTATGGAGACACTCTCATCTTTAGATTTTCAGTGTTATTCCTATTACAATTGGTTGGATAAAATCAATCTTCTTAACTTGTCTGGTTTTTGTCTTTTTTTTTTTTTTTTTTTTTGAGACAGAGTATTGCTGTCATCCAGGCTGGAGTTCAGTGAAGTGATCATAGCTCACTGCAGCCTTCAACTCCTGGGCTTACGTGATCCTCCCACCTCAGCCTCCCAAGTAGTTGGGATTATAGGCATGCCATGCCATGCACAGCCTTTGTTGTTGTTGTTTGTTTGTTTTTTCAAGAGACAGAAATCTCACTATGTTGCCAAGGTTGGTCTCCAGCTCCTGGCCTCAAGAAAGCAATCCTCCAACCTTGCCCTCCCAAAGTGCTGAGATTACAGGCATGAGCCAGCCTTGCTTTTGTCTTTGACAGTTGACTAACTTCAGATGTGGCTGGATCCAGGAATAATCAGACTTTCTTTTGCTCTCCTTCCTTGTTATGTTGGTTAACATTCTACCAACTTCAAGCACATCCCCCCAACACACAAACACACACACACCCCTGCATCTTTTGAAACCCTTTTAAATTACTTTTATTGGCCAAAAACAGAGTGACATGCCTAGCCATGAATTCCCTGTAGCCTCAGTGAGGGAGGGCTCTGATCACTCAGATCTTGGTCCCTTGGCCCTCCCTAGAGCACAGCACATTCTGCTTTGCCTGTGCAGTCCTTTCTTCCTGCAAAAAATCTGGTGTTCATCTTACTCATAAAAGCTACTGGGTTTGGTTGATCACTTATCTGGTATCCTGGGACTGCCCTATAATAACTACATGAACTAAAAATAAATATTGAGGGGTTACCAGAAGAATCAGGAAGAAATACTGCCCATGGAAACAAACAAATATGCTGACAGTAACTCCTGCTTATTTCTTTCTGCTGAGCTCAGATGAAATATCCACTGGGAAGATTTTCCTCCTTATTTCCTCATTCTCACGAAGTCTCACCATTTCTATTTTATATACTCATATTTTTCACACATACCTGCCAATACACACTTTATTTTAATTACTTTTTAATTTTCTTGAGGGCACTGATCATCACTTATCCATCCCTCTATCTCGAGTATGTAGTAGAGGGCCTGGGGTATTCATTCATTCATCCATTAACAAACGCAATTCCACACCCACAGTAATTCCATGCCAAGTTAAGAGCTGGAAACATAAGGGTGGTGTGTTAGTCTGTCTTTGCTGCCATAAAGGAATACCTGAGGCTGGGTAATTTATAAAGAAAAGAGATTTAATTGGCACACAGTTCTGCAGGCTGCAGAGGAAGCGTGGTGCTAGCATCTGCTTCTGGTGAGGTCCTCAGGAAGCTTACGTCATGGCAGAAGGTGAACTGGTAGCCAGTGCATGACATGGCGAGACAAGGAGCAAGGTTGGAGAGGTGCCACCCTCTTTTAAAACAACCAGATCTTGTGTGAACTAACTGAGCAAGAACTCACTCATCAGTAAAAGGACAGTGCTAAGCCATTCATGAGGGATCCGCCCCCGTGACCCAAATACCTCCCACTAGGCCCCACCTCCAACATTGGGGATCACATCTTAATACGAGACTTGGAGGGGACACAGATCTAAGCCATATCAGGTGGGCAAAACCAGGCCTGCCCCAGCCCCATGAGGTCTCAGTTCCAGTGGGGAAACAATCAAGTCTTCACACAAACGTATGTCAAATGACCACCAGAGGAGAGCTACAGGGCCAATCTACATGGTTGTGCTAGTGTGGAAAGAGCTCGATGGGGTAACAGCTACAGAGAAAATCCAACAGAATGTAAAATAGTGTGATTCGACCTGCTCTTGCAGAATCAAAGACGGCTTCCCTAGGAGTGTGATGTTTGAACTGATACCTGGAAGGTGACTGGCTAACCAGGTAACGACAGGTAAAGACTGATCCTAGCAGAGGGGAAATTGTGAACTAAGGGAAAGGCCAGCAGGAATGGGTCATGGAGGAGCATGGAGAACCCTAGTGTGACCAAGGCTGGAAAGTCAGGAGTCCAGAAGAGGCCTGGCTTTGTTGGAAAAATTTAGAATATTTGTTTTTATTCTCAGAACGGTGAGAAACGGGGAAAGGGTTAAAGCCTGTGGGAAAGAGGAGGATTTTATAGAAAAAGGAAATATAAGGAGATTCCCATTTTAAATGATCCCACTGGTTATAATGTAGGGAATGGATTTGAGGGTGCAAGAGGGGACATGGGAAGTCCAGTTAGAAAGCACAGTTCATGCAAGAGGTGTTAAGAGTGGGCAAAATAAAACAAAATAGGATAAATAGGATAAAATGGCAAAATAAAACAAAATAGGACTGGGGAAAATGGAATGAAACGTAGAGACACAGAAGATACCTTGAAAAATACATAGAGATATGAATGTCACTTAAATAAGTACATTTCATACATTATTTTATGAACCTTTTAAGTTATAGTCCTATTGAATAATTGAGAAGAAATGGATGAATAAACGAAAGAGTGTGGCAAATTTCAACAGGCTTTTTTATCGTTGGACATCTCTATCTTTTATATTCTGTGGTACCTTGTGAATCACTTAAAAATAAGATACAGTTTTCAAGGTTCCTCAGTATTATTTGACTCTGGAACAGCTTGTGTTTTCCCAGAAGCACTTCTCTTAAGGAGTGTTCCGTGAAAAACAGAATCATGAATCTTGCACAACCATCTCATTTTGCAGGAAGAGAGATTGGAGGTCCAGAGAGGAAAAATCATTTCCAAGCCCTCACACAGGCAGTCAGAGACTTACCGTCATCACTTTTCAAAAGAAGTAGCTTGGTTTTATTTTAACCCATGAACTAATTCTCCCAAAGGATCCACAGCTGAGTCTTCAGAGAGCCACTCTCTGCTCAGGACTATTTCTGCAATTAGTCAAAACCATAATTCCCCAATTTATCCTTAACCCCAAACAGAAAGCAACCTGTTTAAAAAGCCATTCCATAGAGTCGGCTACTCTAAGACCCAGGCAGTGCTTTCTTCATTCTTCTCTTCTGTGTGTTTGCACCTTTGAACTTAAAGACAACCAACTCTCTAAATGCCCCTTCAAGCAGCTCTGGCAAGCTCCCAAATGATAATTAATGCGCAGCGCATGCCAAGAGCGTTCTTTTTATTTTCTGTGCTAAAATAATAGACAATAACCCAGAAATGAAACTTCTGAGGAGATACAAGAGGAAAAAGAGATGTGCCAGTCTTGGGAACAGTAATTAGAATTTTGCACACAAGGATCCACACCGACTTCTCAGAAGGCAAGAAACAGAGAGAAGGGAAGAAAGAAAAATTCACAGTAAACAGAGAATGCAACATAAACAGCTTATTTTATTTCTAAAGTGGATTCTTTGGGTAAAGGGGCTGTAATTAATTATGGACTATGCCAGTGTCCAAGGAGAAGCCCACAGCAGTGGCCCCAGCACTTGACAGCCTGCCGTGAATTGAGGAATGCTCAATTCACATCAGGCTCAATTCACATCAAGGCCCGCTCACATGCGGCGGCTTTCCTCTTCCCTAAACGTGTTCCCGAGGAAATGCCAAAGCTGGAAAGCCATTGACAACTCCCTGTCTGTGGGCTTTTCAAGACAAGGTGCTTCCCTACCTATGTGGCCACTTCTCCTCCTGGACTTTGGGCAACTTGAGGGCAGAGAGGAAGCTTATGTTGGTTTCCTTGGGTTGTCCTAATAAATATCCACAAACTGGGTATCTGGCAACAGAAATCCATTCTCTCTGTTCTGGGGTCAGAAGTCAGAAATCAAGGTGTTGGCAGGGCCATTCTCCCTCTGGATTTTCTAGGTAAGAATTCTTCTCTGTCTCTCCCCTAGCTTCCTTTGGTTGCCACCATCTTAGGTATTGCTTGGCTTGAGGACACGTCACTCCAGTCTCTACCTCCGTCTTCACAAGGCTCTCTCCTCTCTCTTTCAGTCATCACATGGATTTCCTATAAGCACACTAGTCACTGGATTTAGCTCAGTGACTAACCCAGACTAGTCATTAGCCCACCCTAATCCGGTATGACCTTATCTTAATTCAATCACATCTGCAAGGACCCTATTTCCAAATAAGGTCACCACTGGTAGGTGCCCAGGGTTGGGATTTAACATATCATCTTGTGGGGATGCAACTGAACCCACAAGAGGGTCTTACCACCCACTGTGTCCCCAGCACCCAGCACAAAACAAGGTGAAGTATAGGTCGATGCTCATTATTGTTTCCAGCTGAATTGAATTGAATTGCACCAAATGAAAACAAATCATCAAATTGCACGTAGAAAAAATAAACAACAAAAAACCAAAAACCTCAAGGCCAAGATCTGCAAATCTAAAATGGCTAGAAGCTGCCTGGTAGGGTTCTACCATTTAATATTCAGCAATGCCCCATCTCACCCAGTTTTTTCTCTTAAAACTCCAGTTTCCACATAAACAGCCCCAGGGACTGTTCCTGCCATGCTCAGGACACTGTTTGGGTAGTGAGCTGTCTTTCACTAGCAAGAAGGGCAGGTGTCAGAGGAAGGACCCCACTCAGCCCTGGAGTTGTATCCTCACCTCCTTCTAGGTGGCCTCAGGGGGTGCCATGGGGCCACTGGGTACACTGAGTCATACACCTCGGGATTCACACACTGCCCCCCGGAACTGCTAGAGAACCATTCCAGTATTCCACTCTCATGTGTAGACATAGATCCATTTCCTCCAAGTCTGAATTAAATGTTTGCTAAGGCAATGTCTCTCCCGCAGGCCGACCTCTAATATCTACAGAGTCCAGTGAATAAGGGAAACGGAGCACCATGTACCCTATGCCTAAGAGCTCAAAGTTAAAATCCGATAAACAGTCCTTAAAGCACGTTCTGTCCTTCTACTTTAGTTTTAACCTTTATAACCACTTTTTTAAAAGCCAAGTTTGGATTAAACTTCTCGAACTTCACTGAGTTTTACACCAGAAAATATGGGGAAGACCAGTCTGTGGTTCCCAGGCTCTTTCCCTTTTCCCTTTTCTGTCCTCTGCCCCCACTTTTCCCCTCTCTGGCCAGCCCAGAGCAAAAGGGCCTCTCACATGCAGAAAGGCAAACACCACAGCCCACACACCTGACAGTCTCCGACAACTGTTGAGAAACCGCCCTTCCTTGGCTACTCCGAAGTCCTGGGGGCAGCACAGTACAAGAGTGTTGGGGTTCACTCACAGCGGGGAGGTCCAGGCAGGTCCTCAGTGCTCAGCAATGGAGAAAAGCCAGAATCTAAGCATCCAGGGCCCACATTGCCACCTTGAAGGCAGAAGCTGTCCTGGAAAAATGCAGCCCTTTCGTGACCTGCCCACCTCAGCCTCCCAAAGTGCTGGGATTACAGGCATGAGCCACCACGCCCGGCCCCTTGCACACCTTTGAAAACACCCAGACATATCAACATGTCTGTAGTTTAAGGTGGACATCTGAAAGCCCCAAGTGTGCATTTCTTTTTTACATTTCCTATAATTGTCATTGCAAAAACTCATTCTCTCCAGTAAGTTTCTTCTGATTGCTTGAACTGAAAAAGGTTTAAATGGAGATCACGTACCAGGCAGAGAGGGTTTCCTGGTGAACTTCTCTAAGCAGTTAGCGTCCAAATCTGAGCCCACCTGTAAGCTGTTTGGAAACAAAAGAAGGGATCTCACCTGGGTTCTGGATATTTAATCCATGACTTCACTCAGGCTTGGCAAGAGGGGCCGTAATCTCTGAAGGAGGCAAAGAAATGGTTGCAGGGACATGGCCTTGTGAGGAAAGGGCAAGGCCTAGCAGGCTTTATATCTGGGGAGGAGGCGGGTCCACAGTCGATTCACCTGTGATTCCACCTTCATGCTCCAGCCAGAGACACTCTCTCCCCTGCCTCCCGTCCTGGACTAAAGCCAAGGAGCGAGGATGAAGGGCAAACCCAGACACCAGCTTCCCAGAGAAAAGGCAGAGCTGGGAAGAGCAATGAGCCATGAGCAAGAATGAGCCACTGATGAAAATGCTCATGGCAATTCTAAGTCCACGTCAACACTGCCTGCAGAAAGCAACAGAAATGGGTGGCACAAAAATAATAAGACTGACTCCGTCTTAGAATTATCAGAAGAATTTGAAAAGCTAATATATTTGCAAAGCCCTTAAAAGACTGCAGGTTGCGTCACAAAAGATAGATGAGCATTAGCCATTAAGTGTTAGGGTTCACACCTGTCTCACCTCTATCACAGTCTCCCTAAGGACAGCGACCATATTTGATTTAGTTGCCAATGTGTTCTCGGCACTAGCGGGTGCCAGCTTGTAGAAGATGCTCAGTTAACACCTGCCAAACAGACAAATGAGGAACAGTATGGATGCATATGATACTGAGCATTTGCAAGATTAAAATTCAAATATGTTTATCAGAAACTGTGAAATCGTGCTTCAGAGCCCTTCTCTAAACACAACTTTTCCAAATGTGGCCTTGATTCTGTCCATTTCCCCAGAGGACCAGCAACCATTTCTAGCTTGTTTTACTTTTTTTAACTTTTATTTCCAACCTTAAAAAAAAAAAAAAACTCCTATCTATTGGGTAAATGCGCATTTACAAAACAGGAACAAACAGATGTCTCTCATTAGTACAAGATGGTTTTAATCTTTCTCACAACTTTAATTTTATTTTCCTGTTTAATGTTTATAATAGATTTTATGGAATAAAGACTTCAGGCAAACAATGCCATTTCACAAGTTTCCACTCGGGGAAACTCTGCAGAGTTTAGACTGGGGACACCCCAGCTGCCGTTTTTAATTGGTTCTGATGTTGGGGAGAAGCATTCTCTCTTTGGTGCATCGTGGGGTTCATGTGAATGTTTACCTATTTTTCTGTAATGGACTTGCCCCAGTTTCCACTCTTTCTGCCTCATACACACAGAATGTGCTTTTAAGCTAATTACCTGTATGTGTTTCTTCTTCATCTCTCTATCTGGCAATTACCTGTATGTGTTTCTTCTTCATCGCTCTATCTTCTTCATCTCTCTATTGCCAGAGTTAGGCAATCATGTCCGAAGGCTGTGGACCCATCCCATTTGTGTGAGTGTGGTTAGAAGGACGTGAGATGGCTCAATCCCAGATACTTCTTTAAATGCTATAGAGAGAGACATTACACGATTTATCTGTAAGGCTCAAAATGGCCCCCAGGAAACTACCGACATGCCCTTTAATGGGTGAATGGTTAAACAACTGTGGTGTAGGCAGATCATGGAATCCTACTCTGCTAGCAATGAGTAGTAACCTACTGATACACACAGCAACCTGGATAAATATCAGGAGCGTTGTACTGAGGGAAAGAAAAGCCAATCTCAAAAAAGTACATATGACACGACTCCATTTGAATAAAGTTTGTGAAATAACAGTGATACAGATGAGAACAGACTAGTGGTTACTAGGATGTAGGGGCTGGGGGAGAAGAGACTGAGGCTCTAGAAGGATAGCACTAAGGAGTCGTAGGGTGAGGATACAGTTATGTACCTTGATTGTGGTGGTTACACAAAACTGTCTATGTGGCCAGGTGTGGTGATGCACACCTGTAATCCCAGCACTCTGGGAGGCCAAGGCGGGTGGATCACCTCAGGTCAGCAGTTCGAGACCAGCCTGGCCAACATGGTGAAACCTCGTCTCTACTAAAAATACAAAATTAGCAGGGTATTGTGGCACACGCCTGTAATCCTAGCTACTTGGGAGGCTGAGGCAGGAGAATCGCTTGAATCTGGGAGGCGGAGGTTGCAGTGAGCTGAGATCGTGCCACCGCATTCCAGCCTGGGCCACAAGACTGAATCTCCAACTCAAAACGAAACAAAACAAACAAACAAAAACAAAAAAACTATCCATGTGATAAAATGGCATGGAGCTATAAAGTAAGCACACACATACAAACACACACACAAGAGTGCATGTATAACTGGCAAAACATGAATGAGCACTGTGGATTGTACCAACATCAATTTCTTAGTTTGATATTGAACTACAGTCATGTGAGATATTAACTTTGTAGGAAGCTGGTCAAGTGTTCACGGCATCTTCCTGTATGTTTCTTTGCAACTTCCTAGGAATCTGTAACTATTTCAAAATAGGTATTTAGGAATACATATGTTGGCATGTCAACCTTAAAGAAATTTTTGCTTTGGTTATAAATTCAGTAGCAGCCTATGGAAATCCCCTCCTGTAAGCCAGAAATATATATAATATATATCCATTTCAGTCTATCAAAATCCATACACATGTCTGGGGTCTTTACGACCTAACCCAAGAACCTGGGCGTCTGAATCTGGTCCACCTGGTTTCTCTCTCTCTCTCTCTCTCTCCTCCCTCTCTCTCTCTCTCTCCTTCCTCTCTCTTCCCCATTCAGCTATTGTATGTGCTTCCATTTTGTGCTAGAAGTCTTGAGTCAGATACTCTTAACTCCATCAAAGAGGTATTATTCTGAGACCAAATGTCTTCATTGTCTTCATCTCCCCCCAGCCTTTGTTTCTCTTCTAATACATGTATGATATTAATTTCTGGTTCTGAGTGGCAGGATTCTCCCAGCACTTCCAGAAAAAGGAAGAAAGGAGCAACTGTACAGAGATTTCTGACATACCTCAGTACAGAATAAGGATTGCAGGTTCCAGTTAAGTTCAATAACCAGCCCCGTGCATGACAAGGGCCACTCGTCTTTGGCAATTTTCATTCAGGATTATTCTTTTACATTATGATCTTCCCTCCAATTCCCTGTGTATCATGATCCTTTTAAAATAAAAAACCTTTAACAGTCCCAATTCATTAGGTTTAAACTTCAGTTTATAGCAGGTGAGCTGCTTATTTCTCAGTTTAATTAAAAAAATGTAAATCTTTGCAGCTAAAGTGAGTAAGTCAAAACTACAAAACCATCGCAGAAAACTTGAAAATCCTGCCTGAGCACGGTGTTCACCCTCCTCCTCCATTAGCCCTTGGAGAAGTTTTGTTCTCACTGCCACTTTTCCCTGCCATCCTCTGCCACAGTCGAATCCGAACTAACACCCAGACTGATGATACATTTGCTCCTGGAAAATCATCATCAAAGTGCAGGCCCTGCGCTTTCTCAACAGGACAAGCTGGCTGGGGTCACTGTGCTAACTAAGAGTGTGAAGTGACAACCCCAAGAAAGAAGAATTCAAATAGGAGGCCACCTCTTCACTTCTGATGACCATTTTTCCATAACCGCCCATGTTCGGCACCATCTTGAGGAGGCATTCCTGATGAAAGAAAGACGTCGGATCCACTGGAGTCTAACTTCTAGGAAAGAGACAATAGGTCATAAATGGACTAACCGAAAATAAGAAAGAAAGATAAGTTCATTTTCTTCCTTTTCATTATTTCATCTGTTCCAGGGCCTCATTCAGCTCATCCAGACAGTAATTTGCGTTTAAAAGTACAAAGCAGCTTTCAGAAAGTCTGTGCATTTTATGCCTCAGAGGAAGCACAGATACCTTTAGGCAGCCAGCCAGGCATAGTGAAGACACACCACCATCAATAACAATAAAAACAAGAAAAATGTCTATCTTGTTTGGTGCAGGAAAGTGCCAGGCATTTAGTAGATAATTATTAAATATTTAACAGATGAATGAAAAAAGAAAGGAAAGTCACTTAAATTTATTTTGTTTGCCCTCTCTTTTGGTCCATACACATCCTAAATAATTTTGTCGTTCCATATAAAATATTTGTTTTAATTATTTGTTCCATATAATAATTCCATATAATAATAAATATATGTTCCATATAATAATAAATATTAAAATATTTTTAAATATTTGTTCCATATAAAATATTTGTTTTAATTATTTAATTATTAAATAATTAATAATTATTTATCTAATTACTAATGCTTACTATTATTAATCTAATTATTAATACTAATCTACATTAACTTAATTACTAATTATTTAATAATTATTTTCAGAGACACCTCCAAAAAGACTGTAATTCTTTGACATCTACGCTGATTCCAATACCTTGGAGCTAAATATTAAGCAGGGACTAGAGAAATGGCTGGGATATGGACAGGTCAAGGGCAGGAAGGACATAGAATGGCAGGGGCTGGACGAGTAAAAGCCAAAGGCTGGAAGTAACTATGGCCAACTAGGAGTAATACAGGATGAATGTGTCTGTTGGGAATGAGTGCAGCCACAGTAATAGCACATTCATGCTTTGTTAAACCACAGAGATGTGATTAGCAAGAAGCATTGAAATGCATGGAGAAGGGGTTCAACAACTCAGCTATGCCATCAGGGCTCCAGGCTCCTCTCTCACCCTCAGCTGATTGACTTTAACGTGCAGGGTTGTACCTCATGGTAACAATATGGCTACCACATATCCAGACATCACACCCACATAGTACAGCCCCCAGAAGTAAAAGGGAGTAAAAGGGAGAGGAACGGGTTTTTTTTTTTTTTTTTTTTGCATTACTTTTACTTTTATCAGAGAAAAAAATTTTTTGGAAGATGCCAGAAGACTACTTCTAAGTATGTCTCAGTGGGTCAAATGATGCATGCAACACCATTGACAGCCACAGAGTAATAGAACTACCATAACTGGCATGATAGAACAATCATGATCTATGCCCTGGACTACTGGATAGGCAAATGCTGCCACCTAATATCTGAACAAAACTGGCGATGGCTGCTGGGGGAATACCCAGCAACCTTTAATTCCTCTCCTCCTTAACAGACACTGTTCTCCCTTTACAATGAATAGGAAGGAGGCATCAGGCTCATCTCTGTTTTCTTTTTGTCCCTATTTTCATAAATATTTTCTATTATAAACAAATTATATTGGTTTTCTATTCATACTGTTCATGTGGTTTCCATTTTAAACATTTGTATATAAGTAACATATTTTATGTTACAACTTACATTGTATATAAGTAACATATTTTAAAATAAAAATATGAAGTAATTAACAATGCAAATAGTATGAAAAATATTATTTAAAAAGCAGTAAGAGTGTTGCACAAAAGACCGAAAATTGGGTTGGGCATGGTGGCTCACCCCTGTAATCCCAGCACTTTGGGAGGCCGAGGTGGGCGGATCACCTGAGGTCAGGAGTTTGAGACCAGTCTGGCCAATGTGGCGAAACCCCATCTCTACTAAAAATACAAAAACATTAGCTGGGCATGGTGGCATACACCTGTAATACCAGCTACTCAGGAGGCTGAGGCATGAGAATCGCCTGAACTCAGGAGGTGGAGGTTGCAGTGAACCAAGACTGCACCACTGCACTCCAGGCTGGGTGACAGAGCAAGACTCTGCCTAAAAAAAAAAAAAAAGACTGAAAGTTGGGCAACTGGGTAGAGAGTCCTGAGAGAGAAAGTTTAGGGACCTCTCAAAGTCCTTCAAGATAACCCATCATGTATTAGGGAAAACTGAAAATTGCATCTTCATTAATTTAAGGCAAAATCAACAGAAATCTAGACTTATGTCAGCTTATTTCATAGTTAAGAAATCTAAGCTTATTTTCCTCTGATGCCATCTTGCCACTCCAGATAAACCCCAGTTTCCTGGCTGGTGCAGATTCATGTATGGCCAGATAGTGGGCTGCTGTATCATTCACTGAATAACACTTTGGCATTCCCCATTGATCGCTGCCACAGTTACAATGGTTTCTGAAAACAAGCTGAAGTATGCAAGGTCACGATTCAAACTACATTGATTTTTGCCCTAAAATTTAGAATTACAATGACAGAGAAAGCCATGGGCTAATACATTTATGTCAGTGATATGTGATTTATCTTTAGATGATGTTTCTTAAAGCAGTAAGTGGAGTTAAAGAAAAATGCTAACTGGTACAAAGTCGGTATGAGATGGTGTGTGGTGACAAGCAGATTTTTAAACAGTCATAAGGATGAATCCTGAATGATTGATGTGTAGGCAAATCTGAGCTCTAGTACATGGCAAGGCAATTTGTGCAGGGGTCCAGACTCTGAGCAGAATCCCAGGGCTGAGGAGACATGTGTGAGGAACTTGTTAGCTATCTTACCCATTCTCCTGTCTCCACACAGAAACCCACTGAATCCGTCCTAGCTGGGGAAGAACCTCTTTGATCTTTAGAGCCTGCTATGGTTTGAAAGTTGCTGTCCTCAAGATTCATATGTTAAACTCCTAATTCCTAAGATGATGGAATTAGACGGTGGAGATTTGGGGAGGTGATTAGGTCATGAGTGTGGAGCCCTCACGAATGGAATTAGTGCCCTTACAAAAGAAATCCCAGGCTGGGCACGGTGGCTCACGCCTGTAATCCCAGCACTTTGGGAGGCCGAGGTGGGTGGATCACGAGGTCAGGAGATCAGGACCATCCTGGCTGACATGGTGAAACCCTGTCTCTACAAAAAATATTAAAAAATTAGCCGGGCATGGTGGTGGGCACCTGTAGTCCCAGCTACTCGGGAGGCTGAGGGAGGAGAATGGTGTGAACCCGGGAGGCAGAGCTTGCAGTGAGCCGAGATCGTGCCACTGCACTCCAGCCTGGGCAACAGAGCGAGACTCTGTCTGAAAAAAAAAAAAAAAAGGAAAAAGAAGGAAAGAAAAGGAAAAGAAATCCCAGAGAGCTCCTTCAGTCCCTCTACCTGGTGGGGATACAAGGAGAAGCCGCCATCTATGAACTGGAAGCAGCTCATCACCAGACACCAAATCTGCCGGCACCTTGATCGTGGACTTCCAGCCTCCAGTCTGTGAGAAATAAATTTCTGTTGCTCATAAGCCACCCAGTCTATGGAATTTTTGTTTTAGCACCACTCCTGAGCACTGAACAGACTAAGACAGAGGTTCCTGGGTATGACAGTGTGTAACAGAGGGTGAAATGAACTTGTGAAGTACATCAAAAAATAAGCACATTAAACAAAACAAGAGTGCTCACTTTTTGCAGCCAGGACAGCTTACAGCACAAGCGTTCCTCTTAGATTAGCCATCATCACGTTATGACTTTCTTAAGTTTGGACCTAAGGTTTAAAGCAAAAGAGTAATGATGGATTCTTCAGAAGAGCTGGCAGGTCTCTAGAAAGCAGAATGTGGTAAGTGCCCACTAATGAAAGCACGTTCTAATTTCCTTTTCTGGTGAATGTTTATTTTCTCTTTTACAAGAAAACTCTGTTGAGCACCAAGGGTAGAAATCATCAAACCTCTTCCATCTTGAATTAGTAGGAGAACACTCAGTCTACGCTGGTTTAAAAGTCTGAAGTTTGAGAAATGAGAAAAAGAAATATAATGGTACTACCATCCAAATCCAATCAAAGATAATTTAAGTAACAATGGCAAACATCAAGGCTCAGCCATTACAAATAAATAATTAAATAATAATGTATTGCTATTATCTTGTCAGGCCAGTATAAATGTGGCCAGAGAGTTTTGTTGTTGCTGTTGTTGTTGTTGTTTTCCTTTAAGAGGCTGCAATAACCCTGCTCGTTACTCATATTTATGATGTTAACTTGGGCACTTTTTCTTGGCTCACCGAATATTTTCATAATGACCTGTCAATGTGCCTCGTCCCAATTATCATGACTTTCAAATTAAGGACAACTGAACTAGCGGCGTTTGTGGAATTGGACATGGACAGTAAATCACAGAAAAAGGCTTTTCTCTGTTGTAGTTGAAGAAAAACACAGCCAACTCATGGCTGCTGTTCTGAGCACTGACCATGCCTCCCACACTGTGCTGAGAAGGTTGCTACATCTCCCATTTGTCATCACAACCACCATGAGGCAGACGACCATGACCCTTCACAGATGCCTGCCACCGCCCCCCCCCACCCCATAGACAGGAGGCATCATATTGGGCACAAGGGTGCCATGGCCCCTCATCCTCCAGTCTCCCTCTTCCCAGACCCACTGATGCCCCTTTCCTCTCCCAAGAAGAACTATCAGGGCCCTGAGATATCCTACCTAGCATCAGACCACATTCAACTTGAGAGCCCAGAGGCTGAAGCTGGTGTTTCAAATCTCTCTCCAATACCAGGTTTCTCAGCCAGGGCTCAGAAGCTGAGGAGCAAACAGGCACAGGTGTGATCAAGAGTCTGACTCCATTGTTTACATTGGAGACTTTCAAACCCCACCTTCCACGACTCCCTCCTCCTCTTCTGCCTCCCATCCAGGCAAGACACAAGAAAGCCAGTGCTGCTGCCTCCTTTGGCACCAGGGGCAAATTCAAACTATGCAATCCCCCAGTTGCATGGGAACTTCTCCCCAGCCCCACCTCTACCCACCAGAAGGGTCCAAACCATTTTCTCTGTCTTGCTTAAGCCAGTCTGACCCTGCTTGTGCTACCTGCCCTCCACAGGGCTCCCTCGAGTGAGAAATGCACTTTCTCTCCAATTCTCTTAGTGTCTGGAGTGTCATTAGCCCTGACATCCCACTTACACCTATTGGGAGAAGTCCATCCTCAAGGACCACAAAAGATCAGGATTAACTGCCCCTATGTGGCTTTGGAAAAATAACAGCTTTTGCATACCTCAGTCTTCTCATCTGTATAATGGGGACACAGGCAGATACAGGTGGTTGCTGTCCCAATAGCTATTCCTTCTTAAGAAATCTGAATTTTGCTCAAGTTGGCAGTTGGGAAAAAATGTATAGACTCCTCCCAGCTTTCCTTGAGTAGACAAGTCCTACCATCCCAGTCAAATAAAATTAGACAGAGGTCCCCAGGTGTGGCTTCTAAGAGACACCACAGAAAGAGAGACACCATTGGGCATTTTCTCTTCACCTTTTGGCCTCTGCCTCATCCCTTCTTTCCTATAAAATAGGCCAAGGCAATGAAAGTCCCAGGCTGAGAACACAGCTGAGAGACAGTGGTATCATCTGGCTGCACCCATCCTGAAATGCTAATTGCTCGGTTTTACATTACATAAGAAATCAACACACACACACACACACACACACACACACCTCCTTCCTACTTGTGTATGTGAATGGGTTAGGATGTGATGCTCAGAGTCCTGACAGCCATTCTGTGACCATGAGGGAACAATACTGAGACCCAGTCAGTACACCGAGCAGGACATGGAAGAGCTCCAGAGACAACCCTAAAACCGCCCAGCTTTAGATTTCCTGGTGTCTGAGATAATCGCCTCTCTTGTTTAAAGTCTTTCTAGTTCAACATTCTGCTACATGGCACTAATACCAGGTAGCATTAAAGATTCCAAAGAAATTTACGATTCTAACTGTGAAGTTCCAAGACCCATTATAAACACATGAAGAAGATCTTCTGGTGTTGGGAGTATCCTTCCCCAATGCCCTAAAAATATAAAATACAGAGCACGATCCAAGTCACAGGAGTATAAAATTGATCTGAGCAGCATAGTGCTATCTTTCCTCGTGCAGTTTCCAAATGCCCTTTCCTGCTTCTGTGAATCTTTGTGAGTGCTGGTGTGTATTCTTATGACACAAACCCACACAAGTAGGCCATCACCTCTGAAGTTTTTGATGAGTTCAGAGTTCTGACCTGAATTTATGAAGTGGGCAGTTTCAATGAAGAAAGACTACCAGAGATACAGCCAAAACCATGGGTGTGTGGAATTTAATTATCGGGGTGTGGGAATCTGGCCGATTTCTTTCCTCCTGCATGAGAAGTGCAATTACCCTATACCACCACCTGCCAGATATTCATAGGGAAAATATACAAGTTAAATTTTCTATCGTCAGCCTGGTTAGCAAACCCTTATACAGCTCCAAGACCCATTAGCCAACTGTGAATACAAATTGTTTTCCGGTTCAGAAATGTCCATCCTTTCTCAGAGCCCAGGCTGACATCAAACATGTCTAGACATTTTGTGGGTTAGAACTCCCTTCCTTCTGCTGGGTCTCCTACTGCACCCACCATAGGCTACTGCACCCATCAGAATGCCATCCCTCTCAGTTTTACTGCCTGGTAAAAGTAGAGATTGCATTAAACCATGATTCCATGACAGACTGAGACAATACAATTTAGGGAGATTAAATGGACCTTATTGTAGATGTCCAAGGTGTATACAGCAATGAGCAGTGTCAAAATGGATAGAAAATAATGGATGGCTGACCCCAGCCCATTTCTCAGGTGAACAGTTGATAGTCACTCCCACAATGTTCCAGTTATGTGCATTTCTTCCAATAACAGGGAGTTAAAAAGAACTCTCTCACTTCCTCCAAGCAAAGAACAGCAGGCCCCCCAATGCCAGGCATTCCACAGGAGGGAGTCTCCTTGCTTATCTTGGAGCAGCTCAACAATACATGTGCTCATTATTCAAATGAAAGTTTAATTAATTCAGAACTCATTCCCACACCTTCCTGGACAGCTCCTGATAATGAGCTCTCTGGGCTCTTCTTCCTCTAGCTTGTGATGTCACGCTAAATGGACTGCATCTAACAGCATCGACGGGATGAAAATGCATGAGTGCAGGGTGGTGGTTGACTCTGTGGTTTCAGAACCTGCTGAAATATCATAACCCTCTGTCCCAATTCCAGGGCCTCTTCCCCTCCCTCCTTGTTGGGGTGAAATTGATGGTTTTTATAAGAGTTTCAGAGCTGCATGGGAAGAGAGCCAGTCGCATTAAGTGTTTTCTTTAATTTGCATACTTGAAAATGACTCCAGCCCTTATTCCAGCCAAAGCATTTCATGAGTGGCACAGCCAGTGATGCTGAATTGTCTGTAGTCCTCAACCTCACACATCACAGCATTGCTGTCTCGCCCCAAGGGCAGCCAGGAGTCATCCCCTTATGAGAACTAGGGTGAGAAATAATGCCCCTGGGGTTAGAGGAGAGAACTTGACCCCAAATCTTCCTCCAGCTCAGGCTGCCATTGCACAGGTTCTACCTGCTTCATTTCCCCTCCTGTAAAATAAAGGACAGCTGACCTACCTGCTGCATAAAGCACCTGAAGTGAGGCGAGTGACTACTGTGAACAGTTAGAAGCACATGGTGTGGTGAGACCACATTCCCGACCCCCACCACATCTTCCCCTCCTCGTGGTCGTGAGCCTGGGACTGTGGAGTCCACAGAGAAGGCAGAGCCCAGCTCAACATGGCTGCAGCCCCACTGGGGAAGGTGGGGAGGGACTCTGAGAGCAGATGGTACAGAGGAAGAAACACTGATCAGAATACCATAATTTTGCAATTGTGACTTAATCCGTAATACAATATCTTCTAGTTCTTCCTAAGTCCAAGTGCATCTGATACATTGAATATATAATTGTCACATGGGATCAAAACATAATGTTACTTGGTCTCTTCCTGCCCCTTTCAAATTTATGAATTGGGCATTTCCCCCCATCCCTGTATGAAAATTCTAGCAGATCCTATGGCTTTTCTGCTCACTGTTAAATAACGGACTATCCCATGGTGTACTAATCCGTTCTTACATTGCTGTAAAGAACAACGTGAAACTGGATAATTTATAAAGAAAAGAGGTTTAATTGGCTCACAGTTCCACAAGAAGCACGGCTGGGGAGGCCTCAGGAAACTTACAATCATGGCA
This sequence comes from Hylobates moloch, assembly GCF_009828535.3. Classification (NCBI taxonomy): domain Eukaryota; kingdom Metazoa; phylum Chordata; class Mammalia; order Primates; family Hylobatidae; genus Hylobates; species Hylobates moloch. Next base: position 6,915,876 of record NW_026652287.1, read on the forward strand.
GAAGGGCAAAGGGGAAACACATCTTCACATGGTGGCAGAAGAGAGAGTGAAGGGGGAGATGCTACACACTTTTAAACAACCAGATCTCTTGAGAACTCTACCATGAGACAGCTGTAGGGGGACAATGCTACACCATTAGAAACTGCATCCATGATCCAATTACCTCCCACCAAGCCCTACCTCCAACACTGGGAGATTACAATTCAACATGAGATTGGGTGAGGGCACAGAGAGAAACCATATTACTCGGTTAAGTAAGGCCGTGAATCCAGTTAATATTGTCATCAAAATATTCTCTCCAAGATAGAGATCAATTCTCCTGCAATTCTTCCCTCGTCTGTCCCTGAAATACCCCAGGCCCATGCCCCTCCAAGCTGACACTCTTCATATGGCTGACACTCTGCACCTCCTTGCAGTTCACGTCCCACAGTGAGGCTTCCCCTGGTCTCCTAGATCAAAGTCCCTATGCCAGTCACTCTCTACACTATCATCTCATGTTATTTTACTATTAGCAGCCATTGGTATTGAAATCATTTTACACTATGGCCTTGTTTACAGATGATCTCCCTCCACTAGGGTGCCCTACCTGAGGGCAGGAATTTTCCTCTCCTGTTCACTGCAGTAGCTTTTGTCTTCTCTCCTCAAAGCTACCACACTGCCTCTCCTTCTCAGCTAGCAGCTATACCTGCACATGGTAAATGTTTAATATAGCTGTTAGCTCCCCTTCTCAGCTAGCAGCTATACCCTGCACATTGTAGATGTTTAATTAATAAATAAAGGATTTGAAAGTTAGTATCGTAAGGAAAAACCTGGGTTTTCAAGAAAAAGCTGAACACACATTTCTGGTCACTGTCCTCTAACCAGAGCGAGAGCGAGAAGGAGAGAGAGAGAATAAACCCGTCTAAGAACAAAAGGTACAGAGGAGGAGGCCCATCAATATCTTTCCATGACAAAAGGCAAGATAATCTGGCTTCTAAGAACCAGGCCTGTGAGAGGTGACACATTGAGGCAGATGCAGAGACAAAGACAGCTGGAAGTTCGCTAGGAACGCCCAGGACATCCAAGTGTTTTCCATCATAGACTGAAACTTGAGACTGATCTGGCCAGTAATCTGGATTGGCTGACTACTTTGTCACTCTTCATCCAGTTGCTATGGACTAAATCTTTGTTTTCCCCTAAATTTCATATGTTGAGATCCTAACCTCAATGTGATGGTATTAGGAGGTTGGATCTTGGGAGGTGATTAGGTTTAGAGGAGGCCCCCAAGGTAGAGTCCTCATGATGAGATTAGTGTCCTCATAAGAAGAGACAGGAAAGAGTTTTCTTGTTTTCTTTCTTCACCACGTGAAGATACAACTAGAAGACAGCCATCTGCATGCCAGAAACAGTGCCCTCCCTAGACACCAGATCTGTCAGCACCTTAATCTTGGACTTCCCAGCCTCCAGAACTGTGAAAAGTAAACGCCTGTTGTTTAAGTCACCTAGTCTGGGTATTCCATTCCAGCAGCCCAAGTAGTCTAAGATACCAGTGTTTGTGATATTGCAGCTTCTCAGCTGTGGCTCCTTTTAGTACATCACTAAGATGGTGCAAAAGCAAAAGACTGTAGCCTTAACAAAACCAATGAATAATGACAGCCAATTTCCTCTCATGCTGAGGGTTTATTGAGCATCCCCTGTGATCCAGGAACTGTTGTTAAAAATGAAAATAGAGCAGAAAACAGAACAGCAGGACTCCTGCCCTCATGGAGCTGACACATAGAAAATGAGATAACAAGTAAGCAGTCATATGGAAATCCGGAGGCCTAGAAAGCAGGAGGAGGATAGAAACTCTGTGGGGTGTCATTATCAATAGGATGGGCAAGAGACCTTACTGAGAAGGGGACAGCAGAGCAAGGAGTTGAAGGAGGTGAGGAAGGACGCATGCAGGTTTCTGTAGGAAAGAGGTTCAGGCAAAAGAGGACAGCTGGGGAGAGGCCCTGAGCAAGGAGCTTGTGGGACATAGTCAAGGATGAGCTGGGACAGGGGAGAATGGCTGGAGCTATGTCCCCAGAAGGCAAGAGCAGATGGGACTTAGTGCAGCCAGGAGGGGCTGCCTTAGGAGGTCTGTCCATAGCATAGGAAGGAGGGCAGATTTTAATGCCATAGACCCAGACTGGGTTGGGAGGAGAGGCTGTTGAAGGTTTCTTCTGCTTGTTTTTATTTCCTTTGTTAAATTGGAAGCTTGGACATCAGCTGAGCATGAAATGGGGAGGAAGGGTGTCGTAGGTGTGAGGAGAAAAGGCCAAAGTACACGTATTAATCATTTTAACACTGCTATAAGGAAATACACCAGATGGGGCAATTTGAAAAGAGAAGAGGTTTAATTGACTCACAGTTCCACATGGCTGGGGAGGCTTCATGAAACCTTCTTCAAGGCAGGCACCTTCTTCACAAGGCGACAGGAGAGAGAAGAGCAAAGGAGGAACTTCCAAACACTTATGAAACCATGAGATCTCATGAGAACTCACTTGCTATAGGGGAAAAGCATGGGGGAAACTGCCCCCATAATCCAATCACCTCCCACTGGGTCCCTCCCTTGACACCTGGGAATTATGGGGATTACAATTGGAGATGTGATTTGGGTGGGGACACAGAGCCAAACCATATCAGTATAGAATAGTCACCAGGAAAGCAGGTGAGTGGATTGTCAGGTTGCACAAGAACCCACCTGGCTATCAGTGAGAACAGTCAGCAAGGATGGACGTTGCCTGCAGCCAGATCAGCACAGGATGTGGGTGCCCAAGGGTGAAGAGCTCAATTCTGTCAGGGTGGGTGTTTTGCCAGGAAATAGGATGGCCACTATGGCAGTTGTCCAGGGAATGTTACAAAGGGCTGAGACAGGCTAGATGGGAATTCTAGCAACCTAGAGAAGGCTTTGGAGCAATGAGAACTCAGCTTCAGTCAGTTAGTTGCTGCACAAATAAATGAAAGCATGAATGTGTTAGCTACGGGATGAATGTGAGACAAGGGTCAATAATTTTTCCGATTTTTTCTTGTTTTCTATAACATTTAGATTTTATAAGAAATCTTTTCTAGCAAATAATTCACTATTTCAAAGCAAAAAGCATAATTTCATTAAACATGAAAAAACATGACCCCCCAAAGCTACTTAAAACCATGCCCCAGCATGGATTTTTAAAACATTCCAGTTTGTTTGTTTGGTTTTGGTTTGAGGTTTGGGGGTTTTTTTGGTTTTTTGTTTGTTTGTTTTGTTTTGTTTTTTGGTGGAGTCCCACTCTGTTGTCCAGGCTGGAATGCAATGGCACAATCTTGGTTCATGGCAACCTCCACCTCCAGGGCTCAAGCGATTCTTGTGCCTGAGCTTCCCAAGTAGGGGGATTACAGGTGTACACCACTATGCCTGGATAATTTTTGTATTTTTGGTAGAGATGAGTTTCACCATGTTTCCCAGGCTGATCTCAAACTCCTGGCCTCAAGTGATCTGCCTGCCTTGGCCTCCCAAAATGTTGGGATTACAGGTGTGAGCCACCACACCCAGCCTCCAGTTGTTGTTTTTTTAAATGAATCAAATATAAAATCAATTCCAAGAGTTGACAAATGACTTGCCAAAAATGGAAACTTGATCAATTCAATGATATTGATGCAAAAATTGTACACTTAAAATTAACAAAGAAAATCCACTAGCATGTTTTTAAAAATCACAGTATGGCTAGTTGGGATTTATTCTTCAAATGCGGAGTGGTGAAATATTTTAAAATGCATTAATGTAATGTAAACCTTATATTAAAAGAGCTAAGGAGAAAAATCATTAGATTATGTCCACAAATGCATTGCATTTAATGAAATTCTGCACATGTATTAAAAAATGGATGGATGCATATATTTTTATGTGTATATGGGTATGTACACACACACACACACGTACACACAGACACACACACGAACATATCTCAGCTGAACACCAGCACTTTACTTAATGGAAATCCTAGAATCTCTGCATTGCCCAGTCTCTCCATTACTATTTGATTTGGGATTGTGTTGGAAGTCAATATAATTAAAAAAGAGAATATAAACGGGGAATAAAAATTGAAAAGGTAGAGATGAAACTATTCTTATATCTACCTCTAGAGATAAAATTACAAATAAAAAATATTCGTAGGTGATGTAACTACATACCTAGAAAATCCCAAAGAATGAAAAAACTACAAATATGAAGAGAAGTTGGGGAATTCGTACATAAAATGTCAACATAAAAACTTAATAAACTTCAGATATACAATCAAAAGGAGTTAGATGACATAATAGAAGAGTAATTAATGATAATAGAACACCTAGGTGAAAATATTAGCAAAATTTGTCCCCAGTTACATGAAGAAAGTTGTTAATCATGGTAAATACGAAAGTAGGCTCAAAAAAATGGAAAAATACCCTGTTCTCGTAGGAAAAAATGCATCCTCAGAAAAATGTCATATCTTCATAATTTAATTTATAAATGTAATATGATTCCACTAAAAATAATTTTCCCTGAAGCTAAAACATCTTAATTTTAGAAATTTAATTTGGAAAGATAAACAAGCAAGTATATCCAAAAATGCCCGGGAGTGGGAAGGATGTCAGTAGATCCAAGCCTCTAACATTAAACAGAGTGTATGACTGTTTAGATAGGTAGACCAATGGAGCAGACTAGATGGTTTTTTATATTTATTCATTTATTTATTTATTTTGAGATGGAGTCTTGCTCTGTCACCCAGGCTGGAGTGCAGTGGCAAGATCTCAGCTCACTGCAGGCTCCACCTCCCCAGTTCCAGCGATTCTCTTGCCTCAGCCTCCAGGGTAGCTGAGATTACAGGCATGCTCCACCACACCTGGCTAATTTTTGTATTTTTAGTAGAGACGGGGTTTCACCAATGTTGGCCAGGCTGGTCTTGAGCTCCGGACCTCAAGTGATCTGCCTGCGTCAGCCTCCCAAAGTGCTGGGATTACAGGCGTGAGCCACCGTGCCCAGCCGACTAAATGGTTTTGGAGTAACTGGTGAGCAATATGGGAAGGTTACGAAACCTAAATCTGCTATACCAAGACGAATTCCAAACAGGTAAGATGTTTTCTTAAAGGAATAAACACAAAAAGGAAAGAAAGAAGGCAAGAATACAACTATGTGGATATTAGAGCCAAACATGGGTGAATTCCTTTACAACTTAAGAAAAGGTAAAACTTCCTCAATATGACTCAAAATCACAGAAAAATGGGCAAGAGATCTGGACAAGAATTTTGCCAAAAATAAATTCAAATGGATAATAAACATATAAGATGTTTATCCTCACCCATAATATTATATAAATTAAACCTGCCTGAAGTATCATTTCTTGCTCATTAAATTGGCAAAATCAAAAAGTTTAACAGCATGCCCTGTTGGCCAGGCTGTGGGGACGCAGGTGCTCTCACACATTGCCCATAGGAATGCAAAATATTAAAGGAAGGAGGAGGAAAAGAAGACACTTATGATGCAATTGGGGAAATTTGAACACAGACTGGATGTTTGAGGATAGTGTTAAATTTTAATCAGTTTACGGTATTACGACAATATTAAAAATGAGGGGTTTTTTGTTTTGTTTTGTTTTGAGACAGAGTCTAGCTCTGTTGCCAGGCTGGTGTGCAGTGGTGCGATCTCGGCTCACTGCAACCTCTGCCTCCCGGGTTCAAGCAATTCTCCTGCCTCAGCCTCCCAAGTACCTGGGACCTCAGGCATGCACCACCACACTCAGCTAATTTTTGTATTTTTAGTAGAGACAGGGTTTCACTATGTTAGCCAGGGTGGTCTTGATCTCTTGACCTCGTGATCCACCTGCCTTGGCCTCCCAAAGTGCTGGGATTACAGGCGTTAAGCCACCATGCCTGGCCAAGTCTTTTTTTTTTTTTTTTTTGTTAGAAATGCACACAAAATTATAAGACGTCTGCATTTTGCTTTGATATAATAATCCAAGAGGAAGGTGAGTAGAGGGTAGAAATAGTGTTGAAATAAAACCAGCTGTGAGTTCATAATTGTAGAGTCTGGAGTATGGGAATGTGGAATTTCACCATACCAGTCTTTCTGCTTTATGTGAGTTGGAAACATCCCGAAGAAAGAAAGGGGAAACATCCCGAAGAAAGAAAGGGGAAACATCCCGAAGAAAGAAAGGAAAATGCATTTCCAAAAAATGCATTCAGCTCTTGAAAATGGATTTGCAGCCCTGATTTGGGCTAATCCCAAATCAGTTGTGAAACAAAATTTCAAAGAGCATCATGACCTGTGCAATGTTGCAAAGCAAACCAGCAGCAGCATCCAGACCAGGAACATTTCAGCTCCCTCCGTCCTGTAGGGAGGTCGTCACTGAGCCCCGGGGATGGGTTCAGCACATCTTCACGGCCCTGGCGGATCTTGGGACCGCTGAATAAAATGCTCATTAGTGTCATTCTGGTTATTTACCGCAGTCAGAGAAAAACACCGCAACTGCTATTGTGCTTATCATTAAATGCCTCCTTATGGAAAAATGCTCCTGAGTGGGGCCATAGGGTGAAAAACCATTTACACAGCATTCAATCCCATGAGCTAAAAATGAGACTGGTAGAATCAGAATTAAGTGGGAAAAAAAAGTACATTTTTCTCCTGCCAAGGTTGCATGTTTCAAGAGCAACTGGAGGAAAAAAATGTCCCCAAATCTAAATATTAGAGGAAAATATGTGCCTCCTGGTACATGCTGGCCACGTAGCAGCGGACATGCCGTGGAGAAAACACTCGCTCACAGGGCACCAACCCCATCATGGCCAGGGCCTTCCTGGGATCCCTGCCCGCTAAGGGTCCTCAGAAGCCTGAGCTTCCCTCCCTCACCCAGAGCTGTGTGGTGCCTTCCAGGTGCCTGTCTGCAGTGCCAGCTGCCTCTGGGCTGGCAAAGACTCAACTTCTGAACTCACCTATTGGGGATGGGGAAAGAGAGGCAAAAGGGATGTGGCCCCCAAAGTGCCACAGTGTCTGCCTGGGACCTGCCCGTGCTGCACTGAATAAACAGGAGGAAGCAGCTCTCTGAAGCTGATGCCATTCTTTTTTTTTTAATTTTATTATTATTATACTTTAAGTTTTAGGGCACGTGTGCACAATGTGCAGGTTTGTTACATTCATTCTTTAGGAAATGTGAGTGGGAACCACAGGAGGCTGGGATGCAGTGAATAATCTGAAAGGTAGCAGAGATGATGGCCTCTCTCCCGACTCAACCACCCAAACAATAACCACAGTCCCTGGGCCAAGGAGTTTGGGAGAATTCACCAAGTGGCCTGATCCTCTCCCCAGCATCCTCAGTCCTGTTTCCTTGTGGCCACCCTCAACCGCAGACGGGACTCTGGATCTGCAGCTCTGGGATCAGTCCTGGCTCTGCCTCTAAGCACCCCGGGCGTGTTCTCTGACTCTGGCCTCAACTCCCTTGTATGCAGGCTGAGGATAATAGTGGCCCCTTCCTGCATGGGACGGGTCCTTAGGGAAGTGGATGCCGAAACAAGGTTGGAGGAGTAAGAGTTCCCTGAGGGGAAAGCCTGTGAAGGGGAGGAAGCACGGTCGGGCTGCGAGAGCTCAGACCACAGGCAGATCTGGAAAGACTCCAGAGGCCACACACTTGACGCGGGAGGTTGAGCTCTTGCCTGAGGGGACATCCAAGCAGCACAGCTTCAGGACCACTGCAACTTCCACCAAGCCACCCCCAGCCCCAGGCGGGAGCAACAAGCAGCTCCCTTGAGAGATGGGCTGGTCTCTGAGGCAGTCAGGGCGTTTTCAGGATTTTCTTTTTTTCTTTTTTCTTTTTTTTTTTTGAGACTGGATCTCCTTCTGTTGCCCAGGCTGGGGTGCAGTGGTGCAGTGGTGCGATCATGGCTCACTGTAGCCTAAAACTCCAGGCTCAGGAGATCCTCCAACCTCAGCCTCCGGAGTTGGTGGGTCTACAAGTGCACGCCACCATCCCTGGCTAATTTTTTAAATTTTTAGTAGAAACGAGGTCTCACTATGTTGCCCAGGCTGCTCTCAAACTCCTGGGCTCGAGCAATCCTCTAGCCTCAGCCTCCCGGAGCTCTGGGATTACAGATGTGAGCACCATCACATCCAGCCTTTGTTTGTTGTTTTTAGGAGACGAGTCTCTTTGCATTGCCCAGGCTGAAGCACACTCGCTATTCACAGGCAGAGTCATAGCTATCAGCTCACTGCATCCTTGAGCTCCTGGGCTCAAGTGATCCTCTCAGCTCAGCCTCCCGAGTAGCTGGGACTACAGACGCACACCACTGCACCCAGCTATGGAGGCCCCAACCGTGCAGTTGATCTCAAGGCCACCTCTGCTGCTCATGGTTTCCTTGCCAATGTCCATTCCAGATTCTCCCACCCGCCCCCCCTCCACTGGTCCTGGTGGCTCACATGCTAGTAGGACCAAACCTCCCTCCCTGGGGCCCCCAAGCCCTGGTGGCCATGCCCTCCAGAGGCTGGAGTGCTGCCCATGTCCACTCACATTCACAATGGGGCAAGAGGCACCCATGGGGGTTACTTGAGCTCCACGCTCATTCCTCCTTCCCTTCATGTGTGACCATAGTTCTAGGTGCCCTGGATAAATGGCCACATGTCTCCCTGACTGCTGGTCCTCAAATGCAGGAGTCCAGGAGCCCAGGCAGTGGCCATAGCTTGCACTTCAACAAGACCCCTTCTCTGTCCCCCAGAAAGCATGCACCCCACATTCAGCCATAACCTCCAGCACACAGAGCCCAGAGTTGTGGCCATGTCAACACAAACTCCCTCTGAGGACCTGGGGACTATGGGAAGTGGGGCCACTCCTATTTCTGCACCTTGATTCCTGGTCCCATGTGGTCTTCCTGTTGGGGACACAGCACCACATAGAGGTCTGATTCTCCCTAGGTTGGGAGCAGCAGCCCCTTCTCACAGAAGCTGTGGTGGAGCTGGTGTTTCAGCAGCATGGTTCCACGCCACTGCCCTGCACTGCCAGGCAGGCAGCTCAGTAAGGTCTAGCACATGAGATGACCAATGTGCATCATGCTCCAGCCCACGTCAGCACCTCCTTCCTGTGCAGTGGCTCCCCTGATGCTATGCTGCGTGGGATTCAACGCCTGTGCATCAGTCACCCCAGAACCCCTGGGGAGAGATGCTGGCTGGGACCTTGCAGCCAAGAGGGGCAAACCCCTTCCAGCGCAGGTGCATGTTTCAGTGGGAACAAGCTCCTGGCCCTTCCAGTACAGAAGGGCCCCAGGAAGCCTGGCTGGCCTCGAGAGATGGGCTGGTCTCTGAGGCAGTCAGTGATGTGGTCTCTGAGGTCCCCCTCCTAGAAGGAGCCCACCCCACAGAGTGCAGAGATCTGACAGCCTCTAGCTGTGGGCACTTCAGGATCAGCCTCAGCATCTGAGCCAAGGACATGCTTTTCCTGGGATGCTCCCAGCCAGTGAGCACTGCGGGGGTACAACAACTCCACATTGCTGGTGTGAGGCTCCTCCGTGGACATCCCGGCATGGGAGATACCCCATGGGTGGACTGAGGCCTTCTCCAAGCTGCTCTATGATCTGGGTTCCTTCTTTCCTAAACCCTTTCCTCCCTCCTCATTTTAACAGGTGCCAGACATGCATCATCGTCCGAGGGCTCCCCTTGCCTTCCTCTGCACCCTCTCTCCCCTTCCCTGAGTGGGCATCTCCTGTACTTCCAGCTCCACCTTGGTGTCTGCTTCCCAGAGATCCTGCACTGGCACAGCCTCCACGAGGACACAGCCTCCGCGAGGACACTCCGCGAGGGCACAGCATTGCTCTTGCAGCTGGCATGCTGGACACTCAGAGGTGGCTGCTGATGACCCAGCCTTGAGCAGTGAAGTCCACACTGCTGGGGCTGTGTCTCCTCAGTCTCTGCTGCCATGGCCCCTCTGGGCATGTGATCATTGTTCCAGTTTGGGGTGGCCAATGACAGACCAGCTAACGTCAATGGGCTGGGCCTCCTTGTCTACTCATTGTTGAATGCCTCACCTGTAATGGATGTGTCTGGGTGAGTGCTAACACATTAACATTCAATAGAAGGATTTTCACTTTGTGTCCAATCCCAGGTGATCGTCCAGTGCTTCATCCCCAGAACTCCTTGTCTTCAATCTCTCAGATCCATGACTAGCCCACCGGGCCCCTCATTACTGCCCATGAGATCATATAAATTCTCACTTCAAGCCATGTCCCCTTCCACACAAAGTGGCTGGACGGGGCTCTACTCAAGGTTCTGCCCAGTGTAAAGATTTTTCCTCTCCACTGCCTTTCAAGGCCACGCCTGGGTATGGCTATGATGCAGCAGCTGACCATTTTGGTCTTGTATCCACATGTTGGTGGGTTCATCTTTAGACTAAGCTCCAGTGTGTTTCCCCTCCTACAGGTGTCAGAGACCCTCAATATGGCCACAGATGTGTACTGAGGGATGGTGGGTTGCAACAGTGGTGGGTGACATGGGGTCATCCGGCCACAGGTGTACACTGAGGGATGATGGGTTCAACAGTGGTGGGTGACCTGGGGTCATCCGGCCACAGGAGTACACTGAGGGATGATGGGTTCAACAGTGGTGGGTGACCTGGGGTCTGGATTCTGCCCAAGCAGCTTCCTCGTGCCCTCTGGTCCTGCTCAGGCTCAGGGCTGGATTTACCATTTCCATCTTCCAGTGGATGCTACTTAGCCGACCTAACGTTATGACTTGGAGGATCCAAAAGAATCCAGCTCATGAAAGACGGTTCCAGAGGCACAATCACTGGTCACTCGGTGCCTCACCCACATCAAGGTTTCCATTTCTGCCAGGGCCCAATGGCATGCCAGAGAAGCTCCTCAAAAGACATTCAATTCTCTGCTGCAAGCTCTTTCCATGCTATGGTACCCTCTCAGCAGGGTTGTGAGGATGAACTGGGACACTGGGTGTGATGTTGCATCATGAAGCTAAATACAGACAAGGAAGGTTGTACGAAGGGGGTCCCTCCCAGCAGAGCTCAGAATACAGCATTTGGACACAGCTCGGCAGATCACAGTGATGGCTGGAAAAACATCCTCCAGGAACATACCTGGATCAATTGTCTGTGATTTTTAACAACTGGGGATCTGAAAGGGAAATGCACGTAAAGCGAGGGCTTGGGGAGAAGAGAAAGCAGCCAACAGGGAGATGGACAAACTTCCAGCACCTTCCCCAGGAGGAAACTTTGCAGGGGCTGGCTCACCATTCCACAGCTCCTTTCACCTCCCTCTCCACTTCTGCATCCAGTTTAATCCATAATTTATGAATGGAATTAATAGAAACCAATCAGGCATGGCTATGCCTACAGTGCTTTGTTCAACAACACATGTTTCCCACAGTAATTATGTTAGAATAATCACAACACAGAAAAAAACGCCTGGTCATCAGTACCGGATCGTGAGTGCTAACAAGACTGAAGGTTTTACCAATAAAACTCCCAGCAAAGGAAGCTGGGAGAAAAGACACACAGGCCTAGGGCTGGCCCTGCTTGTCGGCATGTTTTGCAATCATCATTCCAACTTTCAGTGGCTCCGTTTCCTCTACTGAGAAAAAGAGGAATTTCTCTAGTTCACTGTTTCAGTTGGTTCTGCAAGACACAGATGTCCTGGGGGAACTGGCCTGGGAAAGAGGGGAGGCATTTCTCATTGTCCACAGTCCACCATTCCCTGAAGTTATTGGCTGTATAATATAGTTCGTGCGTTCCTTTGTCTGATGCTGTCCTGATCCACTTTTGAGGCTTCTGGCAAGAGGCAGGGGAAGTTCCCCTTCTCAGTATCTGATTAAGCCCATGTCCCCCACGACTTCCCTTATGGGGTTCCCACACTCCAAGCCACTATGCATCTCCCTTAGTGCTCTAGGGCCAGGTATCAAACAACTAGAGACAGCTCTGAGCCCAAGAGCCCAAGAAAGTCCTCAAATTGCCAGTCCACAGGGAGCCTTGGAAACAACCAAGCCACTGCACTCACCACACATTATGTGCCCTGCAACCTTCACTGCCTGTGACGCAGCCCTCACTGCCCATGACGCAGCCTTCCCTGACCATGACACAGCCTTCACTCCCCATGCTGCAGCCTTCACTGCCCACAAAGCAGCCATCTGCATAGCCCCACCTGGAAGTTCCCTCTCTTTTGGACCTGCAAGCAACAGAGTTCTGTCTTTTATCTTTCTGAGTGTTAGTGTGTTCTGTCTCACCAAAAACAGGACCTTTGAATCTTAAAAAACAACTGCCAGAACTTAGGCTCTAGAAGTGGTGGATCTGTGCCCGACCAGCCTTTAGTTGCTCCCCCACTGTTTAGCTGTTCTGTTCCTCACTGCAATTCCTAGTTTTCTCTTGTATCAGTCATGCAGCATTGGAACAGCCTAGTGAGTACTCCGGACTCAGACATCCTTGGGCTCAGGTTCTTACCCTCCAATGCTTGTACCTGCATCTCTGTGCTCCTCCCTCCCCTCCTCCAAGAAGGGAGTTAATCACTGCATCTCCTTCAAAGGCTGCTATGAGAGAAAAGTCCAGACCATCAAGGGCACTCACTAAGACAGACACTGCACACACACATGCACACAAATGCACACAGGCATCCCCACGTACTGGAAACAAGAGACAGAAGCCAAAAGCTTCCATCAGGTGGTCTTACTAGGCAAAGGAGAGCAAACTGAGTTCTCAGGCCCCACGTTCTTGACAGCAATCAACTTGGGCCCTTTGGTATCATGTTCAAAGAAAACTAAATGACCAGTGGCAGCCAAGCTGTCACCACTGTGCAAAGCAGATCCTCAACACACCACTGAAAACTTCTGACCGCACTTCTTGTACTGCACTGGGAATGATGTTCCCAAATCTTGTAGGCATCTTGTGAATTATGCATTATACCTTCTGCAACTTAAAAGCATTTACATCTTCAAATGTGAACATTTAAAATATATCACATATTTGGAAACTACATGTTGGCTTTATTTATTCATTTATATTAAGTAAAAAAAAAAAATGGGAAAAAATGAAGTGGTCTGTTCCTCTCTTTAAATCAGAAAAGCCCTGCTGAGACCCAAATAGGCCAGAACGCTGGTGGATGACCTGCAAAAAGTGCCTGTGATGTACTGAATTTTGAAACTTCGAGCTGAATTCTGTGGTCGCGTACATGTTTTGGCGAGAGGGTCTGCTAATTGAATTAAATTACTATAAATAGAGGGAAAGGGCAGAACAGGGAAAGAAGTGAAAAGGGGAAGGTTGGGCCAGGCGAGGCATAGGCGCAGGCGGCCCAGGGCAGGTGCATCCCCAGGTGCGCGCCCCGCGCCTGCAGGACGCGGTGGCCCCGCGGTGCGTTCCCAGCCTCCGGCGCTAGAGCGCGCGTCCCTGGCAAGACTCGCGGCGCTGGCCCAGCCTCCAAGAGGGGCCGGCAGGGGGCGCTCTGCACAGGGACCGGCGGGAGCCGAACCTGCGCGAGAGGCGCGGGGCCACCTGTGCAGGTGCAGGTGGAGCCACTCTGCCAACCCCTGGGGCAGCGGGCGAGGCTGGAGGGAGGAGTGCCCTGTGCACAGGCGGAAGACATCTCACCTCTTACAAATCCTGAGGGCACTTTTGCTTTTTTTAAGGGAGTTTGGGAGGCAGTGTTGCAAAGGGTCCAGTAATCATTGCAAAATCATTTCTCAGGATGTCTTAGAGTCAGGAATCCCTGCATTTGAATCTCAGCTCTGCCCTTCACTGTGCAATCCTGGACAAGGAAATTTACGCTCGGAACCTCAGTTCCCTCCACTCCTAAAATGGGGATAATAAGCGCGCCTAAGTCATAGGGTTGGAGTGAGGATTAAATGAGATTCTGCACCTGCAGGTAGCACACAGTGTGCCTGGTAGAGACATAGCGAGCACCCACGCAGGGCTCTGTGAACAAATTTTGCACTTTTCATTAAATCAAATAATAGCTTTGCACAGCTAATCAGCCTAAACTTTACTCTGTTATTTGTTGGCAATTAGATCTGGCTGTTGATCCAATTACCCAAGTCTAGAATTAGATTCTAACCCTGAGCTAAGAAAAGCTGTTTTCAGCTGCTCTAACAACCCACCTGGTAGTAACGGGACTTTCTGTGGTCAGAGGGTTTCTCCTAGTTGGCCACAAGAACATCATGACCTAAAGCTACAGGTAGCAAAGGAAATTGTATTTTTCTCCCAAGCCCTAAGTAATTACAGTATGTCATTGCAGCCTGGCATTTACCTAACTGAATGAAACGATGTGCTGATTCCTGATCCAGCCAAAAGCTTAACTGTCATTTAAATAGGACATGATATTTAAAATATTAATTTTGTTTTCTAGCATCTCATAACACCAAAGTATCATTCGGAATATATTTGTGTATATAAAGAATTCATCATTATTTTTTCTCTGTGGCCGAAATGACTGTTGGTTTGACTTCTGGACTTAGGTTGAGCCTCTAGTTATTGGGAAAGAGATGATATAATGAGTTTCTGCATGAAAGCCTGTTCAATGTTAGAGAAAGATACAACGTAGAGAACCAAAGGTTAACAGCACAAATGGGAATACCACATCCATCACTTATGATGCATTCTCCATTTCAGTGAGGCTTAATGATAACCACCCTTCCTGCTGCCAAGTCCATCAATAGATTAAAACTCACTTCAGAATTCCCCAAAGTTCAACACCAATCACAGAAGGAATGCTGGAAATTATTACCTGCCTGCAAAATTCTCGTGCTGGAATGACTATATGATTCTCTAGGGTAGTGTTCTCCAAAGAGTTTTTATTGTGCACCCTTTTCCCTATGTGTTTAGACACACGTCCACAAAATAACACTATTACAGTAGCTGTTATCCTGCCTACCAAATATTTTCAGGTTACTGTTTGACCAAGAACATGATAGGATTATCACTCTCAACCACTTCTCTTTCTGTGGGTCAGATGACAGGCCCTGTGATTCCAATGGACTGTGAGCAGAAGAAGTGAGTGCAGTTGGGAAGGGAAATCCATGGGAGACAGGGGAAAACCCAGCTGTTCATGTCACCTGTACTCTGTTCAGCAAGGTCCAAGCCAAGCCTTGCATGACCTGGAGCCCCTGCCTGGGCTTTCCTGAGGTCATCACCCACTACTGGCCCTGGGTGGTCCTGTCAGACCTCCAACGCACCAGCCACGCTCCCCACTGAAGTTTCACTATTCCTCTTCAGTCTCCGGAGCACTCCCTTCCTCAAATATCCCCTGCCCTTCCCACCCGCTCCTTTTAGGTCCATGCTTGGATGTCAGCTTGTCAGTGGGCTTTGCTGACTGTTCCCTTTTCAACTTTTGTCTCCACCACCAACCACTCTGTGCATCTCTCCTGCTTTATTTTTCTCCGTAGCTCTTTACCGCACATGACCGACTCTGTATTTACTGATGGGCTTGTTTACTGCCTGTCTCCTCTTTCAAAAATATAAGTTCTGTTTATCGTCTCTCTCTAACGCCTAAAACAAAGACCATCATATATTAGGTGCCCAGTAAATATTTGTTGGAACAAAGAATGAATAAACATCAAAATACAAACTCCGCACACATGCCAGCTTGATGACTTGGCCTCCCTTTCTCTACCCAAACTTGTTTTTGGAGATTTGAGATTTAATGCCCATGTTTTCAAGAGAAACCAGTGTACTGGATTTTTCACATGTAAAGCCTGACTTTTCAAATATTAGCCATTAATCCTAAAGCTTATGAATAAATGCCACAAGGGTCAAATAAAGTCTGTGTGCAGAGTGAAACTGACCCACCATTTCCCCTTCCACATCCCATCTCAGAGCCCATCTCAGAGAAATTCTTTCATAAACAGGATTGTTCATGGTGATCACAATGACAACTCACAGGGTCTTGTCCTCTGCAGGGGTCCTGACCTACACAGGAGACATCTTCTGAGCTGGTTTCACCTCTGTGTGGCATTACAAAGAGATGTCACCTCTTTGAATTTCCATTATCTCATCTCTAAACAGGGATGGTGATCCCAGTTTGCAGTTGATTGTTAAGACTGCCAAAACTAAAATTGTAAATTACTCATGTCTGTTATAATGACTGGTAGATGAGGTTTGTATGGCTTATTATTTTTGCATCTTAGTACCAGTCTTAGCTCCCTAAGCATTAATTAACAATGGAGTATCAATCTATTGATAGGTGTTTTCTGTGCACAGATCTTACCCTTGGGCCATGCACTATTGTCAGCCATTTGCCACATAGAATAGAAAGAGAACTGAGCCAGGAGTCTGGGCACATGGATTCTCATCTCCAGTACACCCTCCTGTGTCCCAGGTGTGTCTAGGTGCTTGGGACACAGCCATGACTGAGACAGGTATTCCAGAGGCTGACATTCCGGGAAGGGGACACCGAGAAAAACATATAAAGCAGGAAATTGAATGGTGCATGAGATGAGTGTCCTGAAGAAACGTAGACCAGAGAAGGGAGACAAGGAGAGCTGGGAGTACGAGGAACGACACTGTGGCCAAGGGAAGAGCAATGAGCTCCAGCAGGTGAGGGAGGAGCCAGGCACTACCTCCGGGAGGTGAGAGAGGAGCCATGGAAGTACCTCTGGGAGGTGAGGGAGGAGCCAGGCACTACCTCTGGGAGGTGAGAGATGAGCCATAGAAGTACCTCTGGGAGGTGAGAGAGGAGACAGGCGCTACCTCTGGGAGGTGAGGGAGAAGCCAGGTGCTACCTCTGGGAGGTGAGAGAGGGAGACATGTATTACCTCCAGGAGAAGAGGGAGGGAGACACGCAGTTACCTGAGGATTTAATGTCGAACGCAGAAGGAACAAGAAGTGCAAAGGCCCTGAGACAGGAGAGTGTGAGGTTTGAGGAACACATGGGGGTCAGTGGCTGGAGCAGACCAGGTGAGAAGGAGCAAGTGAGGTGAGAGTAGGGAAGAAGGAAGATCACGGACATCTTTTTGGGTCATTGTAAGGACTTTGTCTTTTACTCTGAGTGAAATAGGAGTGTGTATGGTTAGGAGCAGATGTGATCTGGCTTAGGTTTTAACAGACTCATTACTGCAACGTTGGGAACAGATTGAGAAGCAAAGGAGGAGGAGAGGAGACCCCAAACTACACCACACCCTGATGTTAAAGTTCATGATGTAATATTCTCTGAACCTGTTTCTTTTTCAACAACATCGAGTGGGGAGCCTCTGTCCCACCTACATCCTGAGACTGATGTGAGCATAACATGCTCCATTGTAAAAGTTTCCCATCCATTTTATGCTACCAGGATTCAAGTCTTGGTGCTACCACATGCTAGTTAGAGACCCTGGACCAATTATGTGGCCTCTCCGTGCCTCAGTAAGATGGGGATACTAATAACTTCCACTCCAAAAGGCTTTTGTGGGGATTGAACAACATAATCCTTATCTAGTATATAGAACAGCGTGATCCAGCACAGGACCCCAGTGAATATTGTCAGCCATACCAGTAACTTTTGCTCTGGCAACAAATAACACCAGATCTCAACTGTTTGTGCTAATATTCCCTTCTTCCTCATGTTCCATGACTCTGGGGATCAACTGTGGGTCAGCTGTGGGTTGCCTGCAACTTGGCTGGCCGTTCCTGGGCTCAGGTAGCTCCACATGTCTACTCATTTCAGGACATAGGCTGAAGACTCTGCCTATGTCCTAAGACTAAGAAGTCTAAGATCTGCTGTTCTCATGGTGGACAGCACACGAAGGAGTGCCAGTGGAAATCCACTATATTTCCTGAAGAATCTTCTGTCCTTTCTGTTCTCCTTCAACTGGTTGAAGTAAGCCACATGACCAAATCCAAAAACAATAGAGTAGGGCTATACACAACCTGATGGGAGACAGCAAATAATCCAATCCACCTCAGAAGCTAGCAGCAACCATCATCATCATCATGTTATCTTATCACCTCATCACATCATCCTCATCACCATCATCGTATTGTCACCATCATCACATCATCCTCGTCACCATCACCATCATCATCGCATATCACCATCATCACATCATCCTCGTCACCATCA